>NC_054376.1:68115995-68455995 GCF_017654675.1 Xenopus laevis
CGTCTATGAAAAAAGCGTTTTCCACCAAATTTGCTATCACTGAACATAATTTTTTTTTTTTTTTATTCATTCCAAGACATTATAATGCCTAATATCCAAACCAAAATATAATCAATCTCTATTGGAAGCAAAAACAGCTTATTGTTTTTTTTAATGTTTACATGATTTTATAGAGACTTAAAATATGAAGACGGAAATATTTATTTACTTATGTTTTGCATATATCAAAAAGTCCATTTTGTTTGCTACTGACTTTAATGTTCAAAATACTTAAAACTAATTTTACAACACAGAAATCATTTCTGCTAACTAAATGTTGCAAAATTAGTTGTTATTGCATTATAAAATGTATTACAAAAACAAGGTGATTATTACATTTTGTCAAATCTAAAGTATTTTTGACAGGAAAGACATCTTTACACAACACATACGTTTTCTCTGAACGTTTATTAATCCAATGTAGGAATACATTATAAATCGGAACACCATTATTTATACATTAGTTCTCAGTTAACCGATGCAACACACTTGAATTATAGGTTTGTGTGACCATATAGAGGCACAAGGAATTAAAAGCATTTATAAATCATTTTTAAAGGTCTCTTGTTTGTGAAATGCCACTATTATGTTAATTCACAAGCTCTATTAAAAAAATTACTTGTATTTTTATAATGAGAATGTTACTCACTGTGTAATATTAATGCATTTAATTTTCCACCTATTTTACAATAAATTAAAAGATTATTAGGGCAAATCCGGCATTATGAAAATACATTTCTTACAAATATCATGGAGTTAAAAGTTGTGGATGAACATAATGCAACAATGCCCATTGTAACTAACAGAGAAAAAAAGGCATACAGCAAGCATATAATTACAAAACATATAATTTTGTTTGAGTGCATCTCTCTAAAGTGACAATGCTCACAGCAGTTTTCCAGCAGTGTAATGCAGTGATAATTGGTGTAGCTAAATTTGGCATGAATATAATTCAAGATGAAAAATATGGTTTATTGCCGATACCTAAACATCATAATGGCATGTGCTACTGATACATTTTCAGAATATGATTAAAGACTTATAATACAGTATCCTTATTTCCAGAGCCAAAATGTTGTGCTTAGTCTGTAACTAGTATTAGTGCATGTGCACATATCAAAGAATGTGTGCAACCTGCTAGTGGAACCCTGGAGCAACCACCTTGTCCAAGCTGTAGTAGCAGTAATTGCAGGTAAAGTGCCAGGAGCATGTATTGACATAAGAACCTTTAATAAAATACATTAATGAATGAACAATCTTGCAGTCATTTAAGTACACCCCACTTGCAACTGTGTCTATAAATTAGCTCTTTTTATCATCATCTCTTCAAGATTCCAAAATGGAAACAAAAAAAAAACAGCAAGGGACCAATTCACAAAGGGTCGAATATCGAGGGTTAATTAACCCTCGATATTCGACTGGGAATTAAAATCCTTCGACTTCGAGTATCGAAGTCGAAGGATTTTAGCGCAAATAGTGCGATCCAACGATCAAAGTATTATTCCTTCAATCGAACGATAAAATCCTTCGAATCGAACGATTCAAAGGATTTTAATCCAACGATCGAAGGAATATCCTTTGATCAAAAAAAGTTAGCCAAGCCTATGGGGACCTTCCCCATAGGCTAACATTGAGTTTGGTAGCTTTTAGATGGCGAACTAGGGGGTCGAAGTTTTTTCTTAAAGAGACAGTACTTCTACTATCGAATGGTCGAACGATTTTTAGTTCAAATAGTTCGAATCAAAGTCGTGGTCGTAGTAGCCCATTCGATGGTCGAAGTAGGCCAAAAAACACTTCGAATCCTTCACTCGAAGTTAGTGAAACGGCCCCCAAATGTTCATAAACAGAAGCAAACAAAACTTTCAAGACCAACAGAGCACATTTAAATAATTATGACGAATATTTGCTGGACTGCCAGGGACCTGAGTGTGGGTTAATTTGTAAATCATATCAATTAAAAGGCACAATCAGAAGTGTAGAAGATGTAGGTTTAATGTAATAACAATGTATCATAAAAAGATGAGGCGAATAGATAAATTAGCACATGGAAACAAAGTGATGGATGATTTTGAAGGTGTTATAACATTAGCTGCACACAGATGCTCGCTGCAAGACTTGTGGCATCAGCCCTATGTCTTATTACAAAGGATAGGTAAGTTATGTTGAGCCTAAACCAGGATTTGTTTCTTCCTTTTTCTTTCATGGGTAAGAACAGACCCTAGATGACTACCCTAGATGACTGTGTTTTCAATACCAGGAAGCATTAAGTTGTCTTTATCAGTTGTCTTCATAGTAATAATACAATAATCCTTACATATGAAGGGATCCTACAGATAGTCTTCAAGGACAGTGATAAAGAAGAGGAAGGGGGCACCTCTTATGAAATTAATGCATACATTACATGTAGAGAGTATCATTGTGTGGCAAAAGAAAACAGTGATCAAAGTAGTGAAGCACATGGTATGCTGGCTGTAACTTATTGTGATGAGACATCTTCTGAGAACCTATGAAATTACAAATATGTTTTACTTGCTTACTCAGTTACAATACGATTGCAGTGATGGAAGTTGTTATATGATGCATGATTAATGTATATTACCCTAATGCTGTAGTGTACACAAATGTTTCTGGTCTCATTTTACAAAAAGGGCACCTGTTGGGCTAAAATGTTATCCCCAACCAAAGGTGCAGGCTAATAGAGCCTGCACTCCGGTTGGGTGTAACAGTAATTTTTTCTTAAAAAATTGCCCCCTGCCAGTGCAAGGACAATAGCACCAGGAGCGAGCTCCCAGTGTGAGCAGCCATGTTAGTCAAAGCGCATGCGCAAATGCGCTTCTGACATCATGTGCATGTGCATAACAAGCAGATCACAGCCCCAACATGGATGCTCGTACCAGGAGTCTAACGCTGGCGAGGCGCAATTTAAAAAAAAAACAGGTGCCCTTAAATATATACAGCTTTTTCACAATATAACACTAATGACTTACTAAAAAGTCCAGAATGAGTCATTAAACATTAGAGAAGGACATTGCCAAAGATTCACATTTTCTTCCTATTACTAACAGGATTGGTGACAGGTATTGCAAAACTTTTCTTATAATTATAACAAGAAAAATCTTGATGTACATGCATTTTATGCACGTCTTCATGGTGAATTTTATTTTCTTTGATACAATCCCAAAACCAGGTTTTTATTAGTTGCTGAAAAAGTGGGATATGTGGGAGCACTCCAAGGCCAAATAAAAATATATTTTTTTTGTATACTTCAGCAGAGTGGCAGAGTTCTACTGCAGGAAGAATGGCCAGACTTCCATGTGGTTGTAGCACCCCCACACCCGTCCCTTTAATGGTGGTCATATGCCTATATAAAAATAGGTGTTGGTTTTGGCAATCAATCTCTTTTAAAAGCTTTGGGAGGAAGGACAAGCCTATTAAACCATTGCTGAGATCAGGGCAACACCTCCCCACTAAATGCTGTGGCATAGGAGAGGTCAAAGCCCAGTTAGAACAGTACTTTGGTGCTGGTCTGGGCAATCACCTTTACAAGCCTTAAGCGGGGAGGAAGGAACAACCATCTGTAAACAATCAATGCTTTGGTACTGGCAAACCTCTCCCTTATAAATTGCTACTGGCATGGGGGAGTATTAAGCCAATTTAAGCCGATACCTTGGTCTTGAGACACTGACCCTGAGATGTGCAGTTATGCAAGGAGATGTCAACCCAGAAAAAACTTGACCAGAGGTAAACAGTTAGGACCACCATATGGGGTTTACCTTGTTGTGGTATGGTGGCTGATCAATGTTAAGATCCTAATTTTGTTACTAAAAATCCCTGTTTTTCAAAATACATGTATTAGCTTAGATACTAAATTCATTTGTGAAACAGGGGACCAGAGAATATGCATTGACCAATTTTTACTTTTTTGTATGTTTTTATTAGTTGCTGCCATCAGATTTGCATTGTGTTTTTGTTTAAGACACATCAAAAAGAGGCAACCTTCTATTCACAATTGGCATTTGTAAATAAATCAAAATTGGTTTTCATAGGAAATCGTCTATCAACATAGGATGAATAAGTGCAATAGCATCTTCTGTAATTGTTATGAAAAGCAAAGATATTTTTGGTTATTATAGCAACTAATTAGTCAAGGGAGAAATTGCCTAGACCACCAGTAGTGATTATAGTAACACTCACAGTTCATTTGCAAAAACATAAGCTGTAGTTAGTCAATTAAAAATTACAATTTTCACTGAATACCTAAACAAGAGTAGTTATTGTTTCACAATTAAATGCAAATCATTGTTCATTTTTGGAATGTTTGTGTTGTTGTTTTACTAGAAAGGCTATTAAGAAGTATACACTGGAATTATTTAACTTCAGAAATGCTAAAATACTTACAATTATAACCTCCAAGTCAACTTCCTGCTTATGTTAAACATTTTCATTTTCTGTTCTCACAAACTACCAACAGTAAATACAAAGAATTTTGATCATCTTATCTAATTGCTTGTTATTTTTTAGCAAATGGTCATTTTAAATTCAAGCAAGCAAGGGTTCTGCCTCAGGTGGCAGCAGCCCACAAGTTACCAGGGGTGGAAAAAGGCTGCTCCTCGTAACTTCAAGAGCTGATTTTTACATTTTTAAATCAGAAATTTGGCTCTTCTAATGCAGAGAGCCAACTCATGGAGGTCATTGCCCCAGAAACACTCCTGCAAGTAAAGGGATAATTCAATTCATTTTTGGGGTTGAGAATGTTTTCTGGAAATGGAACTTGGGTATAGATAATACCACAAAACGCACACTTTGACGGGACCAGGAAAAAGTTTTATGTAGATAAATGAAGATTGTGATATAAAACCACATTGAAATTTAAATAATTCTGTAAAAGACACTTACATTCAATAAACATAATGCAATCTAAGGTTTATTATGATGTTGTATCATTATGCTCTAGAATACTGTATGTGGAAGAAAAGATGATGTATAATGCTTAGATGCTTTACAAATGTCTTATAAACTGTTTTTCAAATGTTCAGCTCACTAGCTTGAAGTAGAAATATATACACTTTGAGTTTTATTATTTTTGTATGGTTTCATATCATGTAAGATTTCTAGATATCCTGGCATTCAAATTTTTAATGCTTTATCTTAGTTTCGAAGAATAAGTGAGGGATAAGATTCTGTAAAGTAAAAGTCAGTTTTCAGCACTTTGAGTTTAGCAAAGATTTGCAGTTTGGAGTAAAAATTAACCATTCTGAATTTATGCTTTTAAAAATATATACTGTATAGATTTCTGTGGTCAATTGTTATACATTTTTGGCCTTGCAATTATGTTTATTTCTATACAAGCTACATAAAATAAAACATAATAAGTAGTTCTGTGATGACGGGACATGGAATTTCATTTTACAAATGTACAATTACACAATATATGACAGATTTAGAAAACTTAGATTGACTAAATTTGTTTTCTTCGCCATCAAGAAATACCTGTAGAAATGAAAGAGCAAAAAATGGAAACTGGAAATGGTAGTTGGATTAAAACTTTTATTCTTTTCCAAAGGAATTAAAGGTAACTGCATGGCCTTCCATTGTAACATCAAAATATTTTTATTGGGTAAACATACTATTCCTATATAAATACATAGGGTTGTGGTATATATATAATAACATTTTAAATCATGATACTAAGCGAATTGTCAACCGATAATTTTAAGGGGTGGAATTACTGATATAAAGCCCTTCAGACAGACAACATAAACGAAGGTTTCTGTTTCAAAGTGTGAGAATCCCTGGTGGTCTAGCGGTGGTGCAGCGGGCCCCCCTTCATGTCCTTCTTCTGCTGACAAATGACATGCACGTCACGGCGCTTCAGGATTTGACACAGCGCCGCTGATGACATCATCACGCACAGGTGCAAAATTCAAATATTTAAAGGGCCTACGTCCACAAACTTGTTGCCCAGCGTAGGTCTATTTTTGGTGATTCCTGGGTGAATTTCTAGTGTGTTTCTTCCATGTTTGACCTTGCCTGTCCCTGTTCATGCCTTGTCTGCTGCCAGTTCTGACCCTAGCCTGTACTTTGACCATTCTCTCGGATCCTGTCTTGAACCCACTACTTTGGTATTCTGACCCAACTTGTGACCCTGACTACGCTTTGTCTCTCGATTTTGTACTGCACCGCCTGATTTGGTTCTGACTCGGCCTGTCCTACAACCATGCTTCTAACCTCGTACGTTCCCTTGCTCGCCCAGAACTCTCTCCTTGGTCCTTTTACACTAAGACCTGGTGGCATCTGAGTAGCGGTTGGAGTAGTGGTGTCATTTAATGTTAAAGGGATACTATCACAGGAAAACTTGTTTTTTCAAAACACATCGGTAAACAGTGCTGCTCTAGCAGACCTCTGCACTTAAATCAGTTTTACAAAAGAGCAAACAGATTTTTTAATATTTCATTTTGAAATTTGATATGGGGCTAGACATATTGTCAATTTCCTAGGTGCCCTCAGTCATGTGACTTGTGCTCTTATAAACTTCAGTCACATTTTACTGCTGTACTGCAAGTTGGTGTGATGTCACCCCCTCTCTCCCACCACCCCAGCAGGCTAGCAATAGAACAATGGTAGATATAAAAACAGCACTCAATAGTAAAAAAATTGTATATGGTAGAGTGAATTATTTGTAGTGTAAACAGTTTAATTTAAAAATAAAAACGACACCATAACAATCATGACAGACTCCCTTTAACATTTTATCTATATTTAATAAAAAATATATACTATATACTGTCTAAAGTACACTTCTTATTTCCTAATAACTTCAAATTTTGAAACACATAATTTAAACAGATTTGAGGAATGAGTAGCTGTGCAGATTTTGACCCTAAGTACTGACAACTAATTCAGTTTCTGGTAAACGTGTTCATTTAAACTACACACCATATGACTGCATTTTCCACCATCTGATGTGTTGGAAGTCTAACGATGTAACAAAACAAAGACATGTCAGTTTGATTGAAGTATGACAGGGAATCTGTAGTTTTGTACTGAATTAATCAATTCTATTTTGCATCCAATATGTTTCAAAAATTAAAGCCAAAAGTATTTTTTTTTTTTTTTGTAGGGGCACAAGAAAATATGACATATACTGTAAAGACTGAGCATATTGAGCAATCTATATTCTTTTGTAGTCTTAGTATTTATTACAAAGTTCTTATTAATTATGCATTAAAGAGATACTGACATCAGAAAAATAACTTTTTTATTATCTATCATAACATTGTCTTTGAATGCTATTTATAATTTTGCCATAAAAGTATTTGCCTGATGCTTTTACATTACCTTTCTTACTACCCTGTTCCCTGTTAGCATTAGAAACTCTAACTGACAGGTTAAGAAGGGACAGTCAGGTTGACAAAACAGTCAGGTTTAGGAACTTAAAGTGACAATTACTTACAAAAGCAGAACTATCAGCGAAAATCAACATGACCTATAGGTAACTTTTAATGTAGATTAATATTTTAAAAAGAAATTGTTTAAGTGTCAGTATCACTTTAATTATGTGGTAGTAATGTAATTTTTAACATTATCACTTGCTGCTTACTTCCTATGAGTCCCTAGCATTTTTGGGCAGGCCCGGATTTGTGGAAAGGCCACAAAGGGCCGGGCCTAGGGCCGAAGAATTTTAGGGTGGCGGCATGCCGCCCAACCACACCTGTATTTGTTTGGAAGCACTGGGTATTTTGCAGGAGATACCATATTTTTTTAAATTTCCTGTGCACCAATGCCCAGTACTCTGGACGGATGCTGAAAATTTGCACATGTGCACAAATTAAGGGGAGGGGACTGGGGAGATGAACAGCCGCTGGCCTAGGGGCACCTGTTATCAGTGTTGGACTGGGACATCAGGGTCCCACCCAAAAACTTTAGACCAGGGGCTCACCATAAAACTTTAGACATGGGGCTACTCTCAGTACTATTATTCTTCATCTCCTCAATCAACCTCTATTCTCCTAGTCTGTTTTCTTTACATACTATAACCAATTATTCCATCTATTTAGCCTCTTTGTTTTCATAGAAATAGGGAATGGCCATGAAATAGGCCAAAAGATTAGCAGCATGAGGGCCCATTGAAACCTTGGCCCACCGGGAGTTTTCCTGGTATCCCGGTGGGCCAGTCTAACACTGCCTGCTATGTAAATCCAACCCTGGTTTTGGGCAACTATCAATCCATACAGCAGTACAGAAAGGTTGCTTTTTTCACTATTCATGCCCATTTTTTTAATGGTCAGGAACTGCATAGGATGAAAGTCCTTTTCATAATAGTGAGCTGACCCACCCATTTCTTGCAGAAAAGTTACCATTATTCTTATGAGTAATGATGTGATGATGTTCTGATTAGGAATGAGCAATTTGATCCGCTGACGAAATGTCGCCAATGGCCATTAAAGTCTGTGGACGTCAACAAAATTTTTGTCTATGCTCCTCATTTCCGCGGCGAAACAAGGCGAAAAAATTCGCCCATCCCTACTTCTGATAACAGAACAGGCCACATAAGAGAGCTCTTTTTGAAACAAGTAAAAAGTGGCTACAAGGCATTTTCCAGAATGCCAGCATAATTGTATCAACTGTTAATTACGAGTGAAATGCATGTTGTGGGTACATTTCATTGTGTTTCATTGTGTCATTTCCAATGTGATCATGTTAGTAGCATCAGAATTACATTAAGTGCCATATATTGAAGCAAGTTAGAGCAACATAAGGGATACCTGGAATTAACACCCTCTTAAGGCATACCTTTGCATCTGGTACCTAAAATGCCAAAACAGACACATCAGGTAGTTTAGTGCACAACTCAAGTTTTTAACTTTACATTTTGGGTCAGATTTAACAAAATGTAAGATTACAGCTCACCACAGAAAAGCTCACCCACTTTATATTAATTCCTATGTGGATTTTTAGAATCATATTTATCAAATAGAGAAAACAAATATTCACATATTTTGATAAATCTTCTCCTTTGCATCTGCTCTGCTATGAGACATTCCATGTACAATCTGAACTCACTACAAACTATACTACGTGTATGGCTGGAACTCCCTAGCAAATCAAGGCATCATAACATTTTCAGGGGGGAGGTGACAAAGAAGGCTTCTGGCCATCCAGAGATATTTAGAGACAAGACTAAAGGGGATGGATATATTAATGTTAAAAAACATAGTCTTGTTCTTTCTCACTATAATGTTTTTTATGTAGAGATTGTATCTTTTCCCTTTTTTTGATTTTTCAAAAATAAATAGCTTGCCAGGTTCTGGATGGTACATTTTTATTTTTTAAAAAAATAATATGGCTGATATAATTACATAATCCATACTTTTCCTTGATTCTGTATAAATCAGCCATTAAAAGCAGTTTTTGAGTATCTCCAGCATTTATAAAATTGTATAAAAAGAAGGGAATAAAATAAGGGCAAATTAAATTAAATTTAAATAAAACAAAAATAGCCACTTTTAATACATGTGGATTTAAGTTTTCTGGCCTGTTTAGTAAGGGCTAGACACATGTGCAAAAACAGGCCAACCATTATGGCCCTTACACAAATGAATGGCACTTGTCTTTGTGCAATGTGCTCTGCTCTATGCATTCAATGCAATGGTCAGTAGTTCCTTGTTTTCTCCAATGCAAAGGGTTTGCATGTGTCCTGGCCATGTCCTGACTCTCCTTTAGAAAAGTACTCTACCACACCATAACTATTTTATGACTTCTGAAACATGAGATTATTATATGTTAAAGTGGACCTGTCACCCAGACATAAAAAGCTGTATAATAAAAGTCCTTTTCAAATTAAACATGAAACCCGAATGAATTGTTTATTATATTCGATACCTGTTATAAATGGTTAAAAACCTCAGCTGTCAATCATATATTGCTTGTCCCGCCTCTATCCATTCTTGCACATAAATAATATTTTGGGATAATACAACTCTTGCCTTAATAGCAGTGTCCATAAAATGGCTGCTGCCATCTTGCTGGTATTGTGAATGCCAAGACTGAATGCAACAATAATTTAAATAATTTATATAGTCTAAGTTGCTTAAAAAACACAATAGATAAGAATTTGAAAGTATTTTTTAGGGTGACAGGTCCCCTTTAAAGAAGAAATGTTGTAATCATGAGCTTATTTGTTCATGGTTATATTTTTGTTTCTATCATTACACTGGCCATTTAATGTATGTTATACATTTGGTGTTTCTTATAAAGGGACTGCTTGGTGTATGGCAATTATATTTTGTCTTGAAATGTTGTTGCTATGGTAACATTTGCATCCTAAGCATTTGAAACATTGTGTCTGCCTTTATGATTTGAGTCAGCACTTAAGCATATATTTCCTTTCATTTTTCTGTAGTTACATATATATATATACGTATATATATACGTATATATATATATATATATATATATATATAATACGTATATATAGCATTTACATGTTTCACTGTGAAATGTTTGAAACGTTTTTTTAACCAAAAATTATGAAATGTTTTAATAAAGAACTTCACAGTTGGGGAAGCTGATCTAAGCCTCTTTTTAACATAAAAAAAAACCTTTTGAACATATGTCTTGGATGAACGCTTAATTCCTGAATCTTGTCCATGATGATGAACAAAATTATACAATTTGTAAAAGTAATGCCAATAAACATTTTCTTGTTACTTATCTCATTTCACTGAAAACAACAAAGAATTGATTTACTGAGCATTAATTATAATTTTAATAGTTAATTTATCAAGTTATTTTCATGTAGCAGGTGGCATTATTTGAATTGTCGCCAGGTATTGTGTTTTCAGATGTAGATCATCTGAAAGAAACTACATGTGTAATTGAATAAAAGTCTGACTGAATCTGGAACATCTTGCAAGGAAGTATAAATAATGTTTGCCTGTGTGAATAACAGTTTTTATCAGAGACTCAGTGGGATCATAATGTATTCTTTCAATCTGCTCCAAAGGTAATAGCAGGAAGCTATTTTATAGATTTCTTAGTAATCTGAGCTGATGTTATACCTGTTACAGAACATTTCCAGTAAAATAGAAACACAGCAGGATAAAAAAAGATACAAATGGGGTTTTTATACCAGTCAAGAAAAGCATGACTCTGCAGTAATAGAACATTTGTTCACACATTGTGGCATAGTAGTACAGTAGCTGCTAACCTCATGAAATCCTAAAAATTAAAATAACAGTAGATAGAAAATACACATGCATTCAAATTTTTGTTGATCTTATTAGGTTGTGCATGCTTTTTAATCATGTTACTTTGTCATCATTTAAATTCATTGGCCAAAAACAAATGTACTCATGAGGTGCAAAAATAAGCTTCTAGAAATTAATAAAATAATAACATAACAAAACACAAAAAATTCCCAGAAGTGAAAAACTGTCAGATATAAATATATAAATCCCTTCTTAATTTTCTAAGTTGATAGGATAGTAAGGGGATAAAAATGGAGGCAATACCAGTTAGCAATTATTGCATAGGATTAAGACAATAGGGCTCATTCGGGTACCATAAAGTAGTGAGCAAAGTGCAGCTTTGAATGAAATTGCCATTTTTTTCCACACAGTGCACTATTTTACTAGAATTCATTGATCAGTGCTTGTGAAATGAGGGCATTGAATGTGACCATTCATCAAAATAGATGCAACAGCATGCGTTCAACATAAATCAGGCGCAGTTGCACCAAATATTTATGAAGTCTGTAATTATGAAGTCTACCAGATGTCATTTCCGGTGTTCAGCATGTGACTGATATCTATGCCTGATTAGGCTCAACAAAGGGCAAAGGGCAAAGGGCGCTGAGGGAACTCTGGAGCTGGTGACAGTAGGTGACAGTAGCTCTGGGTTCACAAAATAGTGCATCAAATCAAATTGTGCTACTTTTCCGATTCAACACTAAAAAACTTGACTTCGAAAAAATCTGACTTTTTCAAATTCTTGACCAAAAATCCTCAAAGATCATGAAGGCATGAAACATCTTCAATGGAAGGGGCATCTGCCATTGACTTTTACAAGATTTCAACAGGTTTTACCTGGAGAATAATATTTTGAATAATTTGAAAACATTTTCCCCTCTAAAAATTCATGTTTTCCCCCTAAAAATCGAGGCTTCATAAATAGGCCCCTATATGAAAGTGTTTTAGACGCAAAAGAGAAGGGAGAAGTGCAAGTTGCATCTGTGAATGTAAATGAGCCCTAATAACTTTCATTCATTACAGCTAATGGATTATTTTGCTGTAGCTATTTTTGTTTATAGCTTGTTTGTTTTGTTCTCTTAGACCATTATTCAACACTAACATACTGTATATACATTTCCTACAAGAAATGTATCATGTTCATTTGAGTGTTTTATTACTTATGAGGCCATAATCTGTTTGAGAATGCATACTGATCCAATCACACTGGTATTAAGCTTAAGGGTTTAAAATGCTGGGGAAATCCCAACAGTTAGGGGCAGATTTATAAAGCTCGAGTGAAGAATTCGAATGAAAAATTGAGTTAGTAAATAACCCCCCTAAAATGCTTTTCACTCCAAATGCATTAAAGTCAATGAGCGTTTTTTTCTTGCCGTAACTTTTCTGCCTTTGCAAATTTTTTTCATGGCAAATTATCACTGCAGTTTCATGAAAAAATTTGCAGATGGCGAAAAGCAGACTTTTGCCGCAAATTCATGCCTGGCAAAAAGTTTGCTTATCACTAGAGATGAGCTCTCGCAATAGGTGCAGGAAGATGTCAGAAGATGCTGATTTGTAACTCTTAACATACATTTATATATTGTTTGAAACAGAAGTGTGCCAGTGATTTTTGAGCTAAATGGCATTTCAGGTACAGTGACACACATTGAGCTCTCTTGAGGTTTACTCAAACACACTGCAGTTATTAAAGTCCAAAAAAAATTCACACTCCTTGCCTGGCTCGTAGTTGTATCAAAAAAGCAAATGTTTGTGAGTACCCATATGCACAAAAATAGGATTTTCTAAAGAAAGTTATTTCCACTATATCCACTCTGTAAAGGTGGTGTTGTATCTAGATAGGGTCTAACACACAGAGTGGTGCATTTACCAAGCCTCCTAAAAGCACATACGGGGTGTAATTTATCAAAAAAATATTAAATACAAAAGGGGTGCTGTGGGAGCACTCCTAATGCTAAGTAAAAATGTATTAAAGTATAATGGAAGTGCACACCTATATTCTTACCTATACTCACACCCATACCCACACATATATAACCACTTTCCAAGTGTGAACCTATACATACAATTTTACTTTGCCTTCACTATTTTTATATTATTAATTATTTTTTTTTTAAAAATGGGCGTTGGTTTGGGCAATCACTCCCTCTTAAAAGCTGCAAGCTAGTGGTGGGGGAGGATCTAGCCCTCAGACTGAAACCAAGGTTCAGCAGACATTTACTTCAATTAATGCTACTATACAGAGAGGCACAGGACCTTTTACAGGACCAGAGGTAAACAAGTTAGGGACCACAGTGTGGGGTTTACCTTGACGTGGTATGGTGGCTTATCAACTTTATGATCATAACTTTGTAACTAAAAACCCCTGTCTTTGTGAACACATGCACTTGCATATCTACTGAATTACTTAGACAGGGGCCCAGTGAATATGCACTGATTAATTTGGCCAAGTCAGTAGCACTTCCATTATACTTTAATACATTTTTACTTAGCCGTAGAAGTGCTCCCACAACCCCCCTTTTGTATCAAACAATATTACCCTATAATATTGTCTGCTCTTGTGCCTTAGCTCTGGCTTTTGTTTTTGAGATACTGCAGTTATTATCTCCCAATGTTTCAGGCTGACTCAAAGTTGTTTAAAAAAATTACACATATAATTTCCTAAGTGCCTACTCACTTGAGTCCCTACACTTGGAGGCAGATTCATCAAGGGTCGAATTTCGAAGTCATGGGAGTTTTTTTGAACGCCCATAACTTCGACATTTGAATAAAAACAAGACTAACCGAAATATATTAAAAAAATCAAAGTTATTAACTTCGGGTGAATGGGCTGTAATTGAATCGCTAGAATCAAGGTTTTAGCTCATTCAATCAAATTCGAATTGAAAGTATTTGCCCCAAAAAAAAAGTTGATTGACTCCAAATAGGTTCTAGGAGGTCCCAAATAGGCGAATGGTCAAAGTTGAAGTTTTAAAGAGACAATACATCATAAATTTTGATATTCGAATGGTCTAATTTTTTTCAAATTCAAATCAAATTGTGGCCAATTCAGTAGCCGAAGAACACAAAAATAGCTTGACATTTAATTAATAAATGTCTTATTGTAGCCTTATGTTCCAGATTCCCCTGCACACCTACCCTCCTGAAGTGAACTCCAAAATGGAAAAAAGATTCATGTGCTCACTCCCCTATGGGCAGGAACACTACCCCTGGATCTATGAGAACACACTATTCCCCCAGGGCTATGTTGCAGCTAACCAGGATTTCCTGAGCCAGTAAGGGAATTAACCCATTGGATCCCCTACTCAAGCAATGAAGTGCATTACATAGCTAGAAGGTGTAATATGATATCATAATTATCAGGGCATACTTTGGATATCCTAATATGCCTGGCTAAACAATAAACTATAACAACATAAAGCCCATTGACTGCAATCTATTTTGTGTGGAAAAAAAACAGAAATTGACAGCAACTCATTTTGTGAATTGTAGCTTTTCATATTTTTTTCCAGTGGTTTCAAGAAGTTTTCAAAGAAGTAAAAATGGATAGATAGGCCCATCATTACTTTAAAATCAAGAGGCAAATCTAATTATCTGCTGAGTCGGGTGGAGATGAATCAATGTAAGATTCAGATCTTTAACTCATATTTTCTTGCATGGGAAACTTTTTTTTTTCATTTCTGCAGGATTTTTTACAAGCATGCTTTCCAAAACAATAAAAGAGCTCACTAGGTTTTAGGTGGAATCAATTGATAATAAATCTTCCCCTAAATCTGGACAGAGGATTTATTATATGTACTGTAAGGGTACAATATGTTACTTCAGTGGTGACTTTTAATATACAAACACATCAGAAGTGAAACATTTTGCCCTGTTCAAATATAAAGTTTCCAGCTATGGTGATTAGTCCTTGAAAGAGTAAACCCTTTACCTAAAAGCAGGGATAGAACAAAGCTGTAAAGCTGTCCCTCAAGGGCCTTATACTGTAAAAGCATAAGTTTCTAGTACTTCTGATATGTATTGCTTACTTTTTTTTTTTTTTGCCAGTTTTGAACTATTGAAGCTATCCTGCTGTATTAGAAGTATATGATGCATAAAGTTACAGAATTAAAATATGGCTGCTGTGTTTTTATATTAGCAACTCAGTGCATTTATGTATAATAGGTATTTCCTACAGTATTTTTTGAACATTTTTACCTGGTGCAAAATGTGTGCTTTCCTCAGACCCAATCTTGACAGTCTACCCTAATTACTTACATTTTCCATCCACTTAACCAGTTTAGTTGCATGTCTCTGCACTTTCTACCGCTTATTAATATCCTTCTTAAGAATAGGAGCCCAAAACTGCACTGGATACTCCAGTTGAGGCCTTACCAGGAACCCATAAAGAAGTAGAGTTTTCATCCCTTGAGTTAAAGCCCTTTAAAGGCACTACTTTATTTGCTTTAGTAGCCACACAATGACAATGCCTGAAATTAGACAACTTGTTATCTACAAAAAAAACAAAACAGATTCTTCTCATTTAAAGAAACCCTTAGCACACTGCCATTTAGTGTATAACTTGCATTTATTTTATTACTGACAAAGTGCATAACATTGCATTTATCAACATTAAACCTAATTTTCTCATTTGCAGCCCAATTTTCCAATTTAGTCAGATCCCTCTACAAATTGTTAACATCCTGCATGGAACCTATAGTTCTGCACAATTCCATATCATCAGCAAAAATAGAAACGCCCACCTCCAGGTCATTAATAAACCAAGCACAGAGTCCTGTGGTACTCCGCTATCAACACTGGTCCAATTAAAAATGTGCCATTTACCACCACTCTCTGTAACCTATCCTTTAGCCAATTCTCTGTTCAAGTACAAATACTATGTTCCAGGCCAATATTCCTTAATTTAACCATTAACCTTCTGTGTGGTACTTTATCAAAAGCTTTAACAAAGTCCAAGTAGATTACACCCACTGACAATAATCTTATGCCTTAAAAGAGAACTAAAGGTTAACTAAAGATCTTTAGTAAGATAGCCAGCCCAAGGCAACCACAGCCATTTAGTAGGGAAGGTCTGTGCCTCCAAAGATGCCCCATTAGCTCTCCATCTTCTGTCTGCTGATTCACTGCACATGCCCTGTGCTCCTGTCAAAATATACTGGCCACATAGAATATAAATGTCACAGTATAAGGCTGATTAGTAATTAATACAGATAATTATTACACAGAAGCACAGAAACCAGAGAAATTAACATCAGAATAATAATCAGCCCTGTAGCATCAACTTATATTACAGGCCAACTTAATTTTCTGCTTGTAAATTTGTGATGACCCCTAAGCTTAGCTTCTTGACAGCTGCTCAGAGCACATTGAGTATGATAATGCCCTGTGACAAGTTTGAAGTCCTGGATGATTGCTGCTATTGAGAAGCTGAAACTTTAGGCATGTGCAATAAGTTCAGTTTATAAAATATAGCATTTTCAGCCATATTCATTTTTAGGGTTTACTTCACCTTTAATACCCCTTCCAAAAGCTTTCCTACCATTGATGTCAAATTAATACAGTAGTTTGGAGGCTGAGAACAGGATCCCTTTTTAAACAGCGGCACGGCATTAACAATGTGCCAGTCTCTTGGCACCATGCCAGACCTCAATCCTGAAAAATTAAATAAAGAGGTTTGGTGATAGCGGAGCTAAGCAAAGTACCCTTGTATGAAAACTGTGACATTTATATCTGATCCTGAATCTATATTTATATGTTCTAGGCTTTGAGACAAGGCTCCTTGCTTACAAGGGAAATATACTGACATGTATTTATTAAGCAGCATTTTAAAGTCATCGAATTTTTCTTCTGTGTTTAACCCTGTGAAAATCCTTTTTCTGCTTATATTGCTCAGAAATGCCCTTATACTGGCAAAGTTTGCATGCCAAAATTTTGTGTTGTAGTTGCGCCCTTATATGGTTGATTTTGTAACATGTAACATAATCTGAAAGGAGGCCTTGTTATGATCACTATTCCCTAAATGCTCACCCACACAAATGCTAGAGATGAGTTCTGTATTATTAGTTATTACAAGGTCAAAAAGTGATTCCTGCCTAATAGGTTCCTGTATGAGCTGAAATAAATCTTGCTTGCTGTCTCTGTGACTAATACTCTCTTTTATCTTTCAGGTATACATTAACTATAAGAGAGTTTTGCTGACAGACAGTCAGGATTACTTAAGGGTTTATATGACATCTGTCTACTGCTGCAAAATAAAGTAATAGAAATATAAATCTTAGCTCATGATATTGAATATTGTTTTTGAATAATGTGAAATGTTAAAGGGGAAGGAAACCTAGTTGGCGCAAAAACCCTCCCCCCCTCCCGTGTGTTGCCCACCCTCCCTCCTCCCCCCTGGCCTACCCGTCCCACTGGGCAAATGCCCCTAACTTGTTACTTACCCTTCTGCGCAGGTCCAGTCCAGGGAGTTCACAGACGACATCTTCTTCCACGCGATCTTCTTCCTGCTTTGACCGGCGCATGCGCAGTAGGAGCATTTCGCCGGTACGATCTACTGTGCATGCGCCAAAAGTCACGAAGTGAAATTGGAAAACTTTGTGACTTTTGGCGCATGCGCAGAAGATCCGTACCGCGCATGCGCCAAAACGCCGTTCAAAGCAGGAAGAAGATCGCGTGGAAGAAGATGTAGTCTGTGAACTCCCTGGACTGGACCTGCACAGAAGGGTGAGTAACAAGTTAGGGGCATTTGCTCAACGGGACGGGTAGGCCAGGGGGAGGAGGTAGGGTGGGCAACACAGGGGTTTTTGCGCCGACTAGGTTTCCTTCCCCTTTAAGGATATTGTTTTTTTTAAAATATTAAAGATTCTACAAGGATCTTGGATTTAATAGACCCTACTAAATCTATGTGACTTCCTAGTCACGTTGGACTTTTTTGTGTTTGTCTCCACCCCCTTTAAGGAGTGTTTGTGGTAGTAGAGTATAATACGAAGAAGGAAACATTGCACCGACTTTTAAATCTCTTTGGCTTGTACCATCCTTCTTTTTGTTGCTGATTTTCACAAATACTACATTGTGTGCAGCTGGTTATGTGGTGCAACATAAATCCAAATTTCCATATGTTAATATGGAAATTGGTCTTTTCTAGTGCAGACAGCGTGTAAGATGCGCCAGGAGATCCTCCAGCATTCTTACCTCCCGGCGCGTCTCTTCCGGCTAGCGACGATCGGCCCGGTGCTGACGTCACCTTCTTCCACCTGACTCACTCTTCTCAACCTGCACCTGCGAAGGTTACCAAGATTTCTGCTCCAGTTTGTTTTGGGGGTGATCCGGATGCTTGTCATGGTTTTCTGACTCAATGCAAGATCCAGTTTGCTTTGGCACCCGACAAAGAGATCTAAAGTTTTTTATATCATTGCCCTTCTACAGGCTCTTGCTTGGGCTTCTCCACTACTGGAATGAGACGATCCGATGGTTCATGACTCCATGACCTTCCTTTCCACATTTTGCCAAGTTTTTTATGTCCTAGGTCAGAAACTGATTGCCTCTGATCAGCTCATGAAAATCAACCATGTCTCCAATACGGCCTCCGAATATGCCATAAATTTCCAAACTCTGGCTGCAGAAGTGTCTTGGAAATAACAAGGCACTTATTGCAGCTTTATGGAGGGGGCTTCATGAGGATCTAAAGGATGAGCTGGTTACTTCATTGTCAAGATTGATTCCAGAATGAGGGAGAAGTCTTCACTTAAATTTTGTGCCCGCAAACTTTTGGTTTCCACATTCGTCAGGTCTGAGTTCCCTTCTCCTGTGGCTCCCACAACACCGGTTTGTCTGATTAAAACCTTTCACAGGAAGTTTTGGGAGCCCCCGGAGGTTACTCCTGAAGGGGGGGGGTACTGTAAGACGCGCCGGGAGATCCTCCAGCACTCTTACCTCCCGGCAAGTTTCTTCCGGCTTGCGGCGATCGGCCCGTCGCTGACGTCCCCTTCTTCCATCTGATGCTGGCATCATGACATCATCAGGCAGATCGAAATTCGACACCAAAATAGTCCTTTGAATAGCCTAATCGCCATTTTGCCAGTGCCCAAGCTGGCTTCTGTTACAGATCCTTCTAAAGTGTTTATATGTGATTGACTACTTGGTTTTGACTTCTGCCTGTTTCCTGACCTTGATTCCTGCCACCTGCCTAGACCCTTCTGCCTGATTAACTACACTTTTGCCTTATCCTTACCTGTACCTCATTTTGGACTTGTTGTTACCTAAACGCACGCTTCCTCTGTGGTTCCGCAGCAGAATGTCCGGGGCCGAAAAGGGTGTCAGTGAACACTGGAAACCTTAGTGCATCTGAGTGTACTGAGTGTAAAAGGTTCTTGATTGAGGTGAATGTTACACAGTGCATTTGCACTTTCTGTGCTAGCAATGTGACCACTCTCTGTGACTAAGAGTACTTGGAACTCCCAAGCCCATGTTCTTTTTTAATCAGTCTACAAATTGTTAGAAATCAGAGCACAAGCAAAAAGCTTAAAGGAAAACTATACCCCCCAAACAATGTAGGTCTCTATAAAACGATATTGCATAAAAGAGCTCATATGTAAAACCCTGCTTCATGTAAATAAACCATTTTCATAATAATACACTTTTCTAGTAGTATGTGCCATTGGGTAATCATAAATAGAAAATTGCCATTTTAAAAAATAAGGGCCGCCCCCTGGGATCGTAGGATTCACTGTACTCACAAACAAACCACATGTAAGGTCACATGAGCCAATTAACAGACAGAGTTGTGTCTTTTGCTTCCACACTTCTTCCTGTTACAGTTATAGTTGTAGTATTTCTGGTCAGCTGATCTCTGAGACAGCACACAGACCATCACGAAATGGCGGCTCAAGGCAAGAGATGTAAAAGGGCAATATTTACTTAAATATATATTCCAGTTTGGTAAGATTCTTTAATATGCCACTTAATATGATATGAACTCCCTGTTGCTTAAGTGTTCATTTTGGGGGTATAGTTTCCCTTTAAGGCAATTTGATATGCTATTGTGTGTGCTTATCTACAAGCAACATACTACTTTTTATTTTAATCCTTTTATTTTATTTATTTTAACCCTTAGCAGACAAAATGGTCGAAAAAGTGAATGTTATTTATAGCATATAAGCCTTAAAAATTATATCACTTCTTATATTTTAAGAATTAATGATCGATTCATTAGTGCAATCTATAGCTCTAGTTCCTCATAAAGGTCTAATTGCTGCCCTATAGCTCCTCACTACATCTTCCTCTATTAATCCATCTGATATTGTTTCGTAACACCTACTCTTGGGAGGTGTTACATTTCACTGTAATTATGACACTATTTTATGATTTTATAATTTAAAAGATGTTAGTGAATAATGTGTTAAGATTTGTTCTATTCTATAAGTATCACAATGCAATTAGAATACTGTTGTGCAGAAATGTAGAATTAACACTTGAGATATGTCTATTAGCGCATGCGAAAAAACTTTGATGAATCGTTCCTTAAATAACGCATCTTAAATAACGGACAAAACTGTTTGTTAAGGAATGTGTGTTAAGGAATCCACCCCAATTGCTACCATATGGGATAGTATTATTCAAGGAGGAAGCCACAGTAGAAGCTTTCAGCAAGTTGCACCATTTTCCATCTCTATTTAATTTAGTGGCTTTTATAATATATGGGGGTTTGATTTTTAATTGTCTAACACTATTAAATAAAAATACATGCTTTTATAGTTTTTATAGTTTACAACTAGGGTTAATAAAAGTTAGAAGAAAAGATAGGAGAAACTCTTGATGTCCTTAAAAGGGAATATGTGCAGGCTTTCACATATATTTAACCTCTGACCTAGCTATATTTCTAAGGTATGTCTATTCAGTATTTTAAGCTATTACTTTGTAAAACCAATGTACTCTGTGTAAATGGTATAAATATGTCTTTAATTTGTATTCAGGATCAGCAATTCTTTTTTATACAATATGGACTTTTAAACATATAGATGCAACTCTAACTAAGATTACTTATACTAATATACAATTTGCAAGTCCAATATTGCACAAATTCATACATTTCTGACAAAAGTATAATTTCCATTCAATAAGCCATACAGCTAGCAAGCATAAAAAGATCTCCTTACTGTGCAGTATAGGACACATATTCACAGTAAGACATCACATAAATATAGCTATCAAAATTCAAAGGCAGCATAATTAGAATTACTTAAATGGCATTCTTAACACTCAAAGCTAAAATAGGATAATGTGATGTATATTGTTGAAAACGGCAATGTACTTGCATGCTGTGTATTGTATTTTTCTGTATGAGGTAAATGGATACATCATTAATTCTTCAGTCTATTTAATTAATTTGTGAATTTTAGGGCACCTTCTCACCTTTGACCTGTATTATGAAGATATGACTCCCTCTGTGGGTAACATCTTCTGATTAATTTATGAACCTTGGATTGTAATAATGCTATAAACAATCAGGAGAGGAGAATGAGATTAATTATGATTTACTTGATACAGGCTACACACATAAATTGGTACATGTACAACTAGTGATGGGTGATCGTTTCACTTCGCCAAAAATTTTCACCCATTAAAATATAATAGGCATCATTTTTGCAGAAAAACTTGGCACAAAATTTTGCTCATCACTGTGCGCAACTTTCCTGCATGGGGTATTTATTTACTGTAGCTTTTTAAGCCCAGATATGAATGCAATTTTGCATCGAGCATATGTTAGAAGATGTTAAACTCCTACTCTTCGAGTCTCTTTTATATTTGTAAGTGGCAAAACAATTTAAAGTATTTCTAATGTAAAGCCACCAATATTGTATTCAATACATACCATGTTTAAAATTGGAAGGACTGAAAAGGATTGTAAAATAAAAGGGAGTCCAAAACACAGTCTTGTACTCAGAACATTGAAAGAATTTTTAATACACTAAATATGATCCCCAATTAGCCTCCTCATGCAAAATGTAAGCTTATCATATCCAGTGTAGCTATAAGGAGGTGCTTAGCCCATATATGTTATACTTTAAACCATATAAGCTAACACACAAATAAAGATTTTTATTAATTTAAGTATTTAGATTAATTTACTTAATACTTATCAAAAATTATTTACTTATTACTCATAGAGGTTTACTTTGTTATAAAAGTAATTGGGAGATTATATAAGCGGTCACGGTCTACTCTAAAAGAGGAAATTGTATATAAAAAGTATAACAAAAATGGAAAATATGAGAAATAAGTTCATTATGCAATATGACCATCAGTGGAGAAAATAGAGATAATACTTTCATAACATAGAGTTTTCACGTGATAAACCATAAGATAAGTATCTCCGAATTGAATTGCATCTCACATTTAATCTCGCCAATGATTTTTCAAGGGATAAACCTTTTTCTCACTGAATTGAATCTGACCCTATGTTGAAAAAACTATGAAAAGTTTTGGAACTAGAACGTTAGAACATGTGAGTCATATTAAATAAAAATGAGAAGTGTTGCAAGAGATTTTCAGGACATGCATAGATGTAGTTCTAAGAATCATAGGGACAGATTTACTAAAGAGGCTTCGCACACATCGCACCACTTCGCCATGCACAAATTTGCTACCACTACGTAAATTCTCTAATATGCACCCTGGGCGCCGAAAGCTGTTGACTTTTCTATAGCGTTACTTCGGCAGTGCGAGCATTTCATAGAACACATCGCACAGAACACATCGCTCGCAAAGATGCACTAGAGTTCGTTTATGCCTGCCTAGCAAAAATTTCCTAGTGATCTTGTGCTTAGGTCAATTTGCATATGGCGGGTAATTTAAAGATGCATGGACGTCTTTATTATAAATGTTCGTGCAAATGCTTGAAGTTACCACTTTTTCTTTCAAATGTCCAGGGAACCTTAATAAAGACAAGAGAGTCCTACACATGAGTAGTGATGGGCGAATTTCCCGCAGAGTTTTTGGAACTTTAATGCATTTTCATCACACATATTATGTAAGTGACAGAAGATTGAGGAAGATCTAGCTTCTTTTAGCACATTGCCTGGGGCAAAGGCAACTCTGTTGAAAGAGGGAACGTTCAGTAAAATCCACACTTTAGTGAATTTGCGGAGTAGCGCCCGTTTGCCGCAGCAAAAATACACCTGGCGATAGTGTCCGAAACTGCGCTAGTAACGGTCTGGTTCACTAGCACCTGTTAGTAAATTTGCAATGTCCCTGAGGGTGGCAAGTGACTTGTATGTGCTCATAATTTATTACAAGTCTTGTGACATAACATGCTCCATTTCCTGTCAAATAAATGTCTGTGTCCAAAATAGCACATTAATTGCATTTTAAAATATTTGTGTGCTAAATTATTAAATATACACATGCACTGGGCAAAAGTTTAACATGTGCAACCTTTTCAGTGCTGTGTTAATAAATGAGCCCATTGCCCCTTATTGAAATTCTGTTAAAACTCCTTATTTGCACAGACAGAGCTAACTCATTGGTATTGTTGTTTTTTTTATCAGTGCAAATTATTGGTGCAAATTATGTTAATATAATACACAAAAGCCATGAATATCTTGTAAATTATATCCTTATAAACGGTGAGTTCTGATGTCATCAGTTATAAACGGTGAGTTCTGATGTCATTTCTGTCACATGACTCACCGAAACTTGTGTATTATAATAAATAAAGTACCCCCAGTTGTAAAATATGAGGATATTAGAAGTTACCTCGGAGTTTCCTGACCTGTATAAAAACACTCGGCCTTCGGCCTCGTGTTTTTATATGGTCATGAAACTCCTCGGTAACTTATAATATCCTTATATTTTACAAAAGGGGGTACTTTATTCACTATATATTTATCATTATTTTTGCTAAAGTATTAGTTATTTGTTTTTTACAATTTATTTCACTCAAGGGGCAGAGCTATTGTTGTGAGATGAAATTAAGGGGCCGATTCACTAAATTCGAGTGAAGGATTCGAAGTAAAAAAACTTCGAATTTCGAAGTATTTTTTGGGCTACTTCGACCATCGAATACTTCGACTACGACTACGACTTTGAACCGAAGGATTCGAACTAAAAATCGTTCGACTATTCGACCATTCGATAGTCGAAGTACTGTCTCTTTAAAAAAAACTTCGACCCCCTAGTTCGGCAGCTAAAAGCTACCGAAGTCAATGTTAGCCTATGGGGAAGGTCCCCATAGGCTTTCCTAAGTTTTTTTGATTGAAGGATATTCCTTCAATCGTTGGATTAAAATCCTTCGAATCGTTCGATTCGAAGGAATTAATTGTACGATCGAAGGAATAATCCTTCGATCGTACGATCGCAGAATTTGCGCTAAATCCTTCGACTTCGATATTCGAAGTCGAAGGATTTCAATTCCTAGTCGAATATTGAGGGTTAATTAACATTCGATATTCGACCCTTAGTGAATCAGCCCCTAAGTGTATTAGAGCAGTTAAGCAGAGGATCATGGGTAACTTGGAAGAAGCCTGCAAAACCAGCAAGGTGAAACACACACACTGGTGTTGAATGGGAGAGAGACTATATCTGACTGTATTGCTGAAGTGTTCACATTGAACTAGAAGTTGTACAGTGGAATGGCTATATGGTGCAGATAATGAATGGAGAATGAAACATGCTAGCAGATTCCCTTAAATTCTGAATAAACAAGTTCTGGAATGGAGCTGTAATTGGGAAATTGTAGGCAGGTACTGAACTATTACCATACTACATATTGCCCACTTCATAGCCACAAGTAAAGTGGATAACTTGAGTTTTCAAACAGCTGTTAACGAATATTGTACCCACATTGTATTGCATTAATATAAAATTCACAGTTTTAGCCGCAATGTATATTAAAGTGGCCACACTCAATTATGGCAAATGTGTGCATTTAAAGTGGCATAAGGTGTGTTGTAGATATATGGTGCTTAACGGCTATGATGTGGGGTTCCCCTTTTTGAAATAGAAGATTGTAATTTTGTGTTTTTTTTGATAATATAAAGTTAAATGCACTTTAAGAATGAAACGAATAGTGATTTTGGAGTGAGAGAGCTGTATTTTCCATTTTCATTTCTTTAAAAACCAAAAAGGGTTAATTTTTATTGTGCTTCATGTGTTTAAACGACAAAAAAAACAAAAAAAAGATTGTGCTAACAAGATCTTTCCATAAATTGAGCATATGCTGCTTGTCATGTCTCTTTCTAAATCAATGAAATTATCATTATAGAATATGTCGACAAATTAGAGAGGTACAGGCTGTATGCAGGAAGAATGTAATTTAGACCCATAAAAAGAAATTAACCAATAAAATATCAATGACAGATGCAGTTAGCAGAAGGTTTTGAGGTTTAAATACCAATTTGCGACAAATGTGTGTAGTCCAATCAGAGTGTATGTTAAAAATACCAGCCGGCATAAACGAAAATTATTCATTATATAGACCAGATGTTTGGAGACCTAAACCATGCCCTTTATTTAGCTACGAAGCTTATCTGAAAGTTCTTAGCGTTGTATATTGCAAGCCATGCAGGTTAGCTCAGATGTAAGCTGTTAAAGCAAATCAATTACCATATTTGTCTTATGTATTCTGGGTTTGTGCTTGATTGCTATAGATTTACTAATCTCTTTCTCTCCTGCACACTGTGGAGATCTTAAAAGAAAGAATTTGAAATATCCATTTCAGTTTGTAGTGAAGAAAATATTGTATCTCCAATCCACAGCTTCAATTTTTAAATAATAAAAAAATCAACATTCAAACAACTACTGTAATCCTTTCACCCATTTAAATTCCATTTATTCATTTTTGAATTCAGTAGGAGAGAGAGAGAGTAATGATGAGATTAAATATTCAAATGGGGGAAAATGCCATTCAAATTGTTTAATTTCTTAAAATTACACACCATGTAATTTCAAATGAACGAGAGTACTATATAAGCTTCCTGAGCGATAGTGCTGTTCCATCGGGGAAATATGTTAATGTGCTGTGTGAAAGATAAATAACTTCACTTATTCTATGATTCTGTCCTTTAGTAAAAATAAGCATTCAAGCACCCTCCAAAACATCCTTTCAACCATTAATGGATAACACTTGTGTCTACTGGCATACACATTATTGGTGTTCACACTGCATAAGGCTAACAGTACTTCACCAAAATAAAATGTTATAATTTTAAATAAAATTTTAAAATTAAACACTGTTTTGTATAAATAATAATAGCATTATTATTATTATTATTATTATTATTATTATTATTATTATTATTATTATTATTATTATTATTATTATTATTATTATTATTAATAATAATAATAATAATAATATAGAATCAAACATAGCTGCATGATTTCAAACTATTTTGTAATTTTGAATATCTCTATTCTGTATTAAGATTATTATTTGTATATTTCTTTTCAGAAATATGCATTTCCTTTATTAAGACAGGGTTGAAAACTGGCAGCTCAAGTTGTATAGCTAGTGTTTAACTATACTGTTAAATACTGATGAATTCAGGTAAAAGCCCCTTCTCGTCTTCTTCTCTTTATTAATGAACTACAAGTAAAAAGTAATATAAAATGACTGGATGCAGACTTCCTGTCTATATAGAACTATACATACAGTATATGTTTTATAATTGTATAATTTGTTCACCTCTATAGTATGCGAGGTTTACAGTTTCCCTTGAGTTTATGAAGCTGATTATAAAGCTAGGTCAGATCTCAAGTGACCTAATATTAATATGTGACAAAACCTCACAGCAGGGCTCATTTATCTACTCTGGATACATTTGCAACTGTGCAGTATCCCATGGTAACAAATCAATGATTATCTTTTTTTAGTCCTGTTCCCCAGTTGCCTTTCTTTCTTTCTTTCGTTCGTTTGCTATTCCTAGTAAATAATATTCTCAGTATAAATGTATGTCTTGGAGGTGATATATATATATTAGTATTAATTGGCGAATTTATATATATATATATATATATATATATATATATATATATATATATATATATATATATATATATATATATATATATATATATATATATATATATATATATATATATATATATACAGCTTGTAAGACTGTTGCACACACTTCAAAGGAGGATCATGCCCTGGTGCCAACAGAATATATATATATAAATTCTGTGAAAAGAAAGCTGTTGCACGCAAGGGACTTTTGTCTGAAGGTAAAAATTTAAGTTTTATTTAGATCGACGTTTCGACCCTCACGGGGCCTTTATCAAGATACATACAACTGGTTTATCCCACACATTTATAGTCACACATATGCACCTCCCCCTTTAAGCCACCCCTACCAGACAGTGTCCAATTTCAAGCCAACAAGTCCCATAATCCTCACTGGGACGGTGATCAGTGCTGCCACCTAGGGGTAAAAACATAAAAATATCCCAAAATGTATAAAAATAGATATTTTAGTTTAAAAACAAATTCAACGTTCATCCAAATAAGATACATAGGAGCAATATTCGTTTAGACCCTTAGGGGAAACGGTATTAAGTTTTTTAATCCAAAATGTTTCTTTTTGCAATAATAGGCGGCAACGGTCGCCTCCTCTTCTTGGGGTGGGAATGGTGTCTATACCCATAAAACGGAAAGTTGGGGGACCATGACCTTTTTCTAGATAATGTTTGTATAGGGGAATATCAGTGTATCCCTTTTCAAAGGCTGCCCTCAATGACGACCTATGATTTCCCATGTGTTCTCGGATGGTATTTTGGGTTTTGCCTACATATGTTAGTCCGCATGGACATATTATGATATAGACTACATGTGTAGTAGTGCATGTTATGCGGTGTCTGATTTCTATCTGTCTGCCTGTATGTGGGTGATAGAAATATTTACCTGTAATCATGTTTCTACACGTTGTGCAGCCTGCACACTTGTAGCAACCATTCTTGAGTGGTGCCAAACGTAGGGGTGACACATTGTAGCATTTTAGGGGATCTGTTGGCATCAAAATATCTTTAAGGTTAAAGTAGTAATGGGCGAATTTATTCGGCAGGAGCGAATTCACAGCGAATTTCCGCATTTCGTCACTGGCGAATAAATCCGCGAAATTGCAGCGAAAATAAACTGGCGTCAAAATATATTTGATGCCGAAGACAATTCTGAAAAGATTTTGACGCCGCGTCAAAATTTGCGTTTTTCACATTTTTTGCTGAATCTAAAAGGGAGAAATTCGCCCATCACTATATATTAGTGATGAGCGAATCAATCCCGTTTTGCATCACCAAAAAAACTGAGGAACAATTTGCAAAATGGCGAAAAATTTGCAAAATGCATTGACGTCAATGGGTGTTTTTCTTGTGGTGACTTTTTTGTCTCAGAGACTTTTTTTGTCATGTCTGCTTTTCTCTCAAACACTGCTCCTGTGGACACTTGCAGTTTATAGATATAATTGTAGATAATAAGAAATTATAATAAAAAAGGACTATATTGTCAGATTGAATGTGATATTTATATGACTTTATATTATACCTAGATAGCCATAAAAGTTTTGGTACTTTTCACTGTATTTGAAGATTCAAATGTATTTCTTAAAAAACTAATACTTATAACATATTTATTTCATCCATGCATTAGATATTGCTTTGTAAGTCAACTATAAAAATACATTTGACTTCAAAGAAAAAAAGCCATTTTGAAGAGCAAGTTGTAGTACATTCAAATTACTTAAAGTTATCATAGTTATATCCACCAGGGGATCCATGCAGATGCACAGGTGTTTTGCTAATTTAACCTAATCTAATTTAATGATGTAGGTTAAAAAAAAAGTAATTCCTTACTTATCTACATGTTTGCATGTTAGTTCTGCATCATAAGAATGGGCATTTACAAGTCTCACCTTAATATAATACTACATTTCAGAAACACTTAGGGGCATATTTATCAAGGGTTACATTTCGAACTGAAAAAACTTCGAAATTCAAATTCAAAAAGACCAACCGAAATTAAGGCGAAGTTTTTTTTTGGTCGAATCGGTCAGTTTTCGAGCGAATAGTTCTGAATTCTGCCGAATTCGAAACGTTCGAATCTAAGGAATAGAGCATTCGATCAAATTTGATTTGAAGTTTTTCCCCAAAAAAACTTACATTTTTCAAAGTCCACCAATTGACTCCAAATAGACTCTAGGAGGTCCCCCATAGGCTAAAACAGCAATTTGGCAGGTTTTAGTTGGCGAATGGTCGAAGTCAAATTTTTAAAGAGACAGTACATGATACATTTTGATATTTGAATTTTTTCAAATTCAAATCGGATTTGGACTATTCCCTAGTCGTAGTACACAAAAATAGCTCAAAATTTAAATTTTTCTCATTCAAAAATTGAACTCAGCCACTTATAAATCTGCCCCATATTGCTAAATGCATTGCTGTGAAAAGATGTTAGGATTAATTAAATTACAGACTATTTGCCAAATTTTAAGAATACAACAGAATGTATATTCATGTCATATTTTAATTAGATTTGATCTTCATTTAATTACCTCTTGGTCCTTTGTCTTGTACACAAAAATAGTTGAAGCATACATTTAGGCAGTGATTTAACTGTATATCTTTACCAAAGCTAAGTTGCTTAATTTTATACCCCACCACCACAGTAAGGTGGTTATAAGGTTAAGAAAAGTGTTTGTTGAATTACAGTAAAATCAAATATTAAAGAGCACATACACAAACTCAAGCTTAAGTTACATTAACCATGAAGATAATGTTAAATATTTATGAACTTGGAGTTCACATTAAGGCTATGACCCTTTCTACTGGAAATATTATATATCACACACCCTTTTCTATTATTCAGTGATAACGGAAGGCACAAAAAAAGTATTGCTTTCTGTTATGGTAGTGAAAACAGCAAGCATGTTGCATGTCCTGGGCATATCACACCAGGTAAAAATGAAAAGGATGATGCCATATAACAAGTATTAACTCTTATTTGGATCTTATGATTCATCTTCATTATAGTTACAGTCAATGCATGTCAATCATCTTTTTCAATTTGGTCCATTTCATTTATAAACATAGAAGGTCAACCTTGCATGGTAATACTAGAAATTTACCAAGCCTGCTATTTTACACTTTCATGGTGCACCTTTTGCTTTTTGGAGTAAAAAGGATGATTATAAGCTTTGAATTACTTATATTAGAGTTATCCATAACTAAAGGATTTTGTTAAAATACGTGGATTTCTGTTAAAAAGGCATCAAAGCATGCTGGATCAATAATAGCATTAGCTTTCAATTGACATGACACAATTTAGTGGCATCTATTGACACAATCCCCAGGACCAGGCTAATGGTAATTCCAGGGTTACCTTTTATCAGTGATTTTTACGTGTGTGCAGTTCATCAGTTCTGGATAAAGTGGTGCACTGTTACTCAACTCAATTTGCAAAACGGCATGTATGGGACAAGCAGTTTTCTAAATAGCATCAATGCATGTTTTATTTTTTCTAAATTTTAGCAATTTGAACTTGTGCTTGTAAAGGAGCACTCATGTGCAACACTTGAAGTGGATGTGAATAAACTATGTATGTTCCTTTTGTACAGCATCCACCAAAATTAAATGGGAAACTTAACCTTAAATGAACTTTTAGTACATGGTCGGGTTACCATTATACTGGTATTGAAAAGAACATGTCTTAATGGTTGCTTACTACACCTGGACAAGTGGTGAGACTTTTATTGCAAGTCGCAGCATGGACTTTATACTTGTGGCTGTTTTAAACGAAGCAAGAAGAAGCATAGATTTGTATCTCTATAAAAACCCCAACTGTATAATAGTTCATTCCCATAATACAGACAGTTCTGACTTATTCCCTTGCTTTTTAGCTCTGTCAATAAACAATTGACCTATTGTCTCACAGAAGAAATAAAAAGGAACAGTTGTTGACATTATAAACATGCTTTAATCTGAATCCTACCAAATGGTCTACAAATTGATTCACAGGAAGGCAAATAAAATTTTCAGCATTAATTAAAAAATCCCTTTCTGTATCTTTTTTAAGTATCTTATATGCATGGGGTTGCCTACCCTACGGGGCTGATTTGCAAAAAATTTAATTGGCTTGTTTTTCAATTCGAGAAAATCACAGAGAAAACTGTGGACACAGAAAAAAAGCGTGAGTGTTTTCTGAAACCTTACCTGAATTTTCTGAATAACCAGAATTTGTTAAAGAAAAAAATGCCAAAAGGTGCCAGAAAAAACTCGGCAAGTACAAGCTGGTGCATTCTGATCAATTTACCGTTAAGTATTTGATCACCTGCTTGTCACATGGAACTACACAAGTTCTTACAGAGTTTCTAGCAGCTGATGAATGTCACAATGTGAGTTAGACCAATCACTGGTGATTTTTCTCTGTGTTCCATGTACAGATTGTAGCCAAATGAAGTTTATAGCTGCCATTCAGCCTTTAAAAGAACAGTTCAGTGTAAAAATAAAAACTGGATAAATAAATAGGCTGTGCAAAATAAAAAATGTTTCTAATATAGTTAGTTAGCCAAAAATGTAATGTATAAAGGCTGGAGTGACTGGAAGTGTAATATAATAGCCAGAATCCAACTTCCTGCTTTTCAGCTCTCTAACTCTGAGTTAGTCAGTTACTTGAAGGGGGGCCACAAGGGACATAACTGTTCAGTGAGTTTGCAATTGATCCTTAGCATGCAGCTCCGATTCAAAAGCAACAGTTATAATCCATGTGCCCCCCCCCCCCTTAAGTCACTGATTGGTTACTGCTTGGTCACCAGGGTAAGCAATAAGTGGAAACCAAGAGAGCTGAACAGCAGGAAGTAGTGTTTTGTTCTGTTATGTTACACATCCAGTCACTCCAGCCTTTAAACATTACATTTTTTTGGCTAAGTAACTGTATTAGAAACATTTTATCTATTTTGCACAGCCTATTTACCCAGTTTTTATTTTTCACTGAACAATTCCTTTAAAACAGGGAACTATATATTGATGTATGTTAATTGGTTTTTCACTATACTTCCTGAGTTAAGAAGTGCACCATATCTTATTGCTCACATTGCCTGCTGGGGGACTTGTTTTAAATGTACTACAAACTTAGAATGCTACATAGTGGATGAAGGGAATAATTCACAGGCATATGTTAGTTGGTTGGGGCTTAAAAGCTCCCTGCTTTCTCACTAGAGCTCCTGAGCTAAGGGTAAGAACACAATGATCTTACTACTCAGTCTCACTGGTTGTGGTGTAGGACTCACGTACAATGAGGGGCCTTGAAGTGGGACGTGAGCTTACATATTTTGGCCAAAGTGTGGTACTAACACCTTCTTTTTTGTAATAATTATTTTTAAAGGCAAACCGTGCTGGCAATTTTTATTTTTACTACAGATAGATGGTATGGCTAATCTGTTCTGCTCTGCTCTCCTCTAATACATTGACTCTCTGCCTGCCAAGTGAGTTCTTAAAACTTTAATTATGGAAACAATATCTATAGCCTTAGGGGGTTATCAAAGGTCGCATTTTAGAGTTCTGTGAATTTTTTTAACTCTAATAAACTCGAATGTACTCACAACTCGAATGGGAGCTTATTTATGAAAAAACTCGAATGTATAAAATTCAATCGAATAGGAACGACCTGAAAATTCGAATTGAGTTTTCCTTCGAAAAAACCTCAAATGTCTTCAAATGGTTCAACAGACCTCTGCCATTGACTTCTACATGAACTCAGCAGGTTTTAGGTTGCGAAGTATCGAATTAGATCTGTCTCCAGGGAAGAGGTGTGATAAATCTCATTTTCAAATTACACTTCTAGTTGGTGGTTTTAAACTTGAAATTGTGAGTTTTGACCAAAAAAACAATTAGAAGATTTGAATTCAAATTCGACTTTAGCATTCAAACTTTAGTAAATCTGCCCCAAAATGTTGTAGGGCTGTCTATTTTACTTCATCATTTAGGTAATTGGAAGCATCAGATATTGGCAACTTTCTAAAGTTATTTTAATCTGTAAAGCTATGTCATACAATTATTGTTATACAAGTGAATATTTCTGCTCAGTTAAACATTTGCTTGTTGCTTTGTATTCACATTTTATCACTAAATATAATATTAACACAATGATTGCTCTATTAGCATGTTGATTTACAGGCAACCATGGCAACATTTATTCAGAGATATGCATTTAAATTAATTATTGGTTACATACAATGATTGTAAAAAAATGCCTATTTTCACATTCTGGTTGCAATAAAATTTAAATTAATCCTGTTGCTATGGCTATTATAAGTGGAATAGCTAAGCATTAACAAATAACATAAAAATACAAAGACTGGATATATTACCTCACAATTAGAGTTCTGTATTTTTAGTGGCCATCACATTTAAAAGAGACAGTTCACTAACATTTACTTTTGCAAGTTGTAGATTGACCTGGTCTAAGAAACTTTCAACTGGTTTCCATTATTAATAATCGTATGTTGCTGCCTCTTTCTAGAGGGCAACTAAAATAAGTATTTTAAGACCACTGCAAAATTATTCAGACTCTTTAATATGTATCGAATTCTCGTTTCTTACCCAATCCCTGGTTGCTGTGATATTAACCCATAGCAAGCAGAGTTTACATTCCATGCCTAAGAAGAACAGAACCAAATATTAATAATGTAGGAAACACAAACATTAAAAACTGTCTACACCAATACTAAACATAAATTTAAAGTATATTAATAAGCATTTTAAGAGCATTAAGAGTTGATAAAGTGCATATGATTTTTCCAAACTAGACAACTCATTACACTCATTTCTGAAAAAATTAGGAGAGGTTCTTGGTACTGTAGATTGTTCTCTCCACCGAGAGCAAGAATTGACAAAATAATGAAAACTATCTTTAGACTTTTGTAAAATGTCAGCATTATAGAAATAAAGGATAATAATGATGTTTATAGTGACTGGGAGCTGGGCGTAGGGGATTACTTGGTGAATGTGATATAGTGATTACTGTTTCTGTTTCTGTATATTAATTTTTATTGTTTCCTCTTGGGGTGAGTGTTAACATGGACTTGAGTAAAGCAGCTCCAGTCTAATCACATCCTGCAGGAGTCTTCATGGGAGGAAAAGTATAACATATGCACATGTCAAAATAAACAAAGAGTGTTTGCTCTATCTACATGCATTACCACTACCACTAAAGGCGATGACACACCTAAATATTAGTCGCTTATGATAAATCTCCTCTACCGCGGGCGAATACTTGCAACTTTGTGAAAAAGGAGCAACATGTGTGTGTTTTTCATCCGGCAGTTTACATTATTGCTGGAAAAAGCATTTGCAGCAAATTAGTCACCTTCAGTAAAGGAGATTTATGCATAATAAATATGTATACACACACTAATTAATTGAAGATTTGTTTAGATTATCAGTCAACAAATAAGTAAAAGAAACATTCTTTAAAGGGGTGGTTTGCTTTAAAGTTAACTTTTAGTATGTTATAGAATGGCCAATTCTAAGTAACTTTTAAATTGCTCTTTGTAATTTTTTTATAAAAAGTTAAATATCTCAAAAAACACAAAACATACCACATTGATATCTACCCTAGAAAATTAGCCTATTTAAATGAAAAACACACTGAAAGGTAACTGACGAAACTCAAATACTCACACCGCTCCTCACCTCAAGTAAAAAGAATTGTGGAAAAGTCTACTACCCCTTATACCCCCCTACTCAGCTGTTTTTTTCAAATTGATATGCAAATATATGAATTTAAAATGTTAGTATCAGAACCTAGGGGTATGATGTTGAAGGTTGCCCAAGAGCAGTAGCTACTGGGCAACCTTAAACATCATATCTCTAGGACCTGAGACTAGCTACAAACAAACCAGGTCGTGCATGTTTAATGAGCAGTAGTAATTTATAATGTAATTTAATACGTCACACAATTTGCACAAGGTTTAGTAATCCTGAGCAGCAAATTAGATTTGTTCAAGCAGCACCATTAAATGCTTTTATAACCCCCTTAGTGCTATTTGGCCATACATCTGTAGATACAGAGAACAGTGATCAGGTTAATTGGTCAGATCAGTAGCTAGAAGTCGGTGTCAGTGCAAATACATCAGAGTTTAAGCTGCCAAATTGATTTTGGGGGCCACAGTATTATATATGTGAATAGAAATTTGCCAATTTTTCCCTCAATTATTGTTTATAAGCCACCTTGAAATATAAACACTGCTTGCTTAGTTTAAATGAAGACCAATCATTGTTACATAACCCATAACAGTTGTAGCCACATTTCGAAGTATGATTATGAACCATGTGGATGAAAGGGTTATTTAACATTAGCCCACATTATTATACATCTCTTTCTGCAGTTGACTGAACATGACAATGCAAATGTCTATGAGCTTCAGTTATTTTACAGCTCTTTCTGCAGCTGCTTCTGTTCTGCAGGGACTTTCTAGAATGTAAATGCAGAAATAGGCACGTGGAAGCCATAATTAACAATTATTTAGTCTTTTTTAATATCATGATGTCAAAATGTCACAGTTATCTGACAATCTTAAGACAGATTTTCAGTGGGGTTAATAGAGGGCACCCTTTTGTAGAATGCAACAATCTTGCTCTTCAAAAGGTTTAATTATAGGTTGACAAAGATGTACACAAAGCCATGAGAGGTTTGCATGCTGAATACTGTTTTCGGAGCTACATGATTCTTAGCTGCCACAAAATTTGTCTGTTACTCAATGGTTCTTGGTGGTTCATGTATATAGTCTTCTTCAAACTGCTTGAGAAAGTTATCATTTAAGTTTATAGCAATGTAGACAGAAAAAGGTCTGTCCATTACACTTGAATTAGTCATACATCAAACTGATAAGTACCCTTTATAATTTTATGAATGTTATGCAGTCTGAAACAATGAGGTATTTCATGCATGGATATTGAACACATACAGTATTAGTCTTTTGTTATAATTAAGCAGGAAAATAAATTAAGATTGGCCATTCATATGTAACGATTTTGGACAGGGGCAATAGTGCTGCTAAAGCAAAAATCATTCTCAATTCATTTGCAATGTGAATAAATGTTTGCAATGTGAACAATTTTGCCTTTGCAAACATTTTGCCCCTCACTTGACAGTAGGATATAGTTTCCTATAGTGTGCCGTGTATGCAATAAAACTTAATGAAAAAGTTTGCTCCAAAAGTTTACGCAACCTTCAAGCAGGTGTTAAAGGGTCGCAATGTACAATTAAGATTCCCAATGCAATAAAAGCCTAATGAAGAATAATACATTACGGCATGCAAATTTTTATTCTCTTTGTGAATTTTATTACATTTCCCCCTAAATGTTTTTTAAATAAAAAATATTTAACTGCTGTAAATCCTACCAGATATTTCATATTTTTAGTATGTATGTCACATGTTTGATTACAGAGTTACAGTACAATGATTGTAAACCCATCCTACAGTATGTAACACTCAAACCACACTTGGGGCAGATTTATCAAGGGTCGAATTTCGAAGTGTAAAAAACTTCGAAATTCGACCATCAAAAGGCATTCACTTTGACCCTTAGTAAATGTGCCCCTTGGAGTGTAACACTGACAGAAGGGGTGTCGATAGGGTTACATTAACATTTTGTATGATACAGATAGCTGTATTCTAAGACAATATCATTAAACAATGTTGTTTTAAGTATTTTCTTTTTCTCTAAAGCTTTGAATTCCAACTACTATCTTATTATTAGCATGTAATTACTATAACAACTATGCAGAACAATTATGAATATTTCTAATAATTGTACCAAGAGTCGGACTGGGCAGGCGGGACAACAGGAAAAAACTCAGTGTGCCCCGGGCCTCATGGGCCCTCACTGGCCCAGACCTGCTCTGGTGGAACTTAGAGAAAAATATTTAAAAAAAAAAACAATTAGAAATTAGATATAAATTCAAATTCGACTTTACCTTTCAAACTTTAGTAAATCTGCCCCTAAATGTTGTAGGGTCGATTTTGCTTCATCATTTAGGTAATTGGAAGCATCAGATATTGGCAACTTTCTAAAGGTATTTTAATCTGTAAAGCTATGTCATACAATTATTGTTATACAAGTGAATATTTCTGCTCAGTTAAACATTTGTGTGTGGCTTTGTACTCACATTTTATCACTAAATATAATATTAACACAATGATTGCTCTATTAGCATGTTGATTAACAGGCAACCATGGCAACATTTATTCAGAGACATGCATTTAAATTAATTATTGGTTACATACAATGATTGTAAAAAATGCCTATTAAATTCTGGTTGCAATAAAATGGAAATGAATCCTGTTGCTATGGCTATTACAAGTGGAATAGCTAAGCATTAACAAATAACATAAAAATATAAAGACTGGATATATTACCACACAGTTAGGGGCAGATTTATCAAGGCTTGAATTTGGAATTTGAGAAAACTTCAAAATTCAAATTCAAAAAGACCAACCGAAATTGAATCAAAGGTTTTTTTTTTGGCCGAATAGATGCTTTTTCGATCAAATAGGTCAGTTTTTGATCGAATTCTAATCGTATGAATCAAAGTAATAGCACATTCGCTCGTACAAGTCAACGTTTTTCCACCAATTGACTCCAAATAGGTTCTAGGAGGTCCGCCATAGCCTAAAACAGCAATTTGGCAGGTTTTAGATGGCAATTTTTTTAAAGAGACAGTACATGATAAATTCCAAATTAGAATTTTCGATTTTTTTCAAATTCAAATTGAATTTGGACTATTTCCTAGTTGAAGTATACAAAAATTTACTCGAAATTCTAATTTTTTTTAATTTGAATTTTCACTTTAAACTTTGATAAATCTGCCCCTACAGTGTAAGTGTTCTGTTTTAGCGGCCATCACATTTAAAAGAGACAGTTCATTTATGTTTACTTTTTACAAGTTGTAGATTAACTTGGTCTAAGAAACTTTCAACTGGTATCCATTATTAATTGTATATAGTTATTTTTATGAATTGTTTTTTATTAGCACCAAAAGAATAAATAAAACACAGATTGAAACATGTCATACATTCATGGCTGCGGTTACATATTTAAATTAGAGTGTGTCTGCAGACATTTATCAACCCACCCCAATGGTTAAGGTCACACAGTAATCATCAAAACCCACTAGACATTGGAAAAATTATACTTCCCACCCCCCAGAGCTACTCCCAGTACTATGCAAGACTGCATTAAAAAGAGACAACACCAGGGCCTTTTATAGATATTCTCCTATATTTCAATTCCTATCAATAAAGGATTCCTCCCTGCCAACTCTTCTGACATATACCAGGTGGTGAGCCAAAATAAATATGAGATTTCTTGTATAGTTCTTACTTTAATTCCTTTGTATGTTGCTGCCTCTTTCTAGAGGGTAACTAAAATTAGTATTTGGTGGTTAGGGTCACTGACCCCTGCAACATTTTTCAGACTCTTTAATGTGTATCTTAATTCTCATTTCTGAACCAATCCCTGGTTGATGTGATATTAACCAATGAGTTTACATCCCATGCCTGAGAAGAACATAACCAAATATTAATAATGTAGGAAACACAAACATTAGAAAGTGTCTACACCAATACTAAACATAATATTTAAGTACAATAAACATTTTAAGCATTAAGAGTTGATAAGGTGCATATGATTTTTCCAAACTAGACAACTCATTATACCCATTTCTAAAAAAAAAAAAAAAAAAGGAGGGGAGGTTCTTACGTACTGTTTGTCTCCACTGAGAGCAAGAATTGATGAAATAATTCAAAGCATGAAAAAGGATTTAGTTGCTAGACTTCCAAAGGTAATTGGATTCATAAGAGGCATGCCCCTGTGTTAATTATTCAAAACCTCTTTTACCTTTTGTACAGTGCCAATGAGTTAACAGAAAGTAGTATGCTGTCTAGTTAAATGAAACAAATAGCAATACTGGAAGATACTGAGTTAATCTACATACGTTTTAACATAGCATATCATGAAAAATATAACTGTACTGCTTTTTATAAATAGTAGCAATAATGATTATAGCATTTCAGGCAAAATTATGATCTATAGCATTCAATATCAAAATGTTTGTATCTCATAAGCATTATAAACTACACAAACAAACAAACAAAATTAAGCAGTGTCCACAGACATAGGGGGTTATTTATTAAAGTTTGAATGCTAAAAACTTGAAAAATTTACTATAAAACCCAAATTTGTAGTGGAAAAAAAACATAGAATTTTTTCGTGATTTATTATACCCCGAGGATGCAAAAAAGTTTGAATCCAAAAATCTGCCATCTCAGACCTACTGAGGTTGTATATAAGTCAATAGGAGAGGTTTAATTAAAATTTAATGTATAATGTATATAGACTGAATGTCTAACATAACAGAACAGAACATTACTTCCTGCTTTTACCTCTGTAACTGTGAGTTAGTCAGCGACTTGAAGGGGGTCCACATGGGACATAACTGTTCAGTGAGTTTGCAATTGATCCTCAGCATTCAGCTCAGATTCAAGTCACTGATTGGTTACTGCTTGGTCACCAGGGTAACCAGTCAGAGTAAACCAGGAGAGCTGAAAAGCAAGAAGTTGTTTTCTTGCTATTATGTAAGACATCCAGTCACTCCAGCCTTTATACATTGCCTTTTTACCTAACTAACTATATTAGAAATATTTTTTATTTTGCACAGCCTATCCATTTACCCAGAAACTTTGCTCTTGCTGTCTGCTCATATTTTGTCTCATAACCTCCTCTTCTGAGCTCAGCTTAACCATTGCAGTACTCAATCCAAGCAGAACTTTTTAAAAAAGCAAGTTGTTCCTGTGTAAGCCTGCATTCTTGATTGCATGAACTTTACAGCTCGCACACGCTGTTTGCAGGCCCGGATTTGTGGCGAGGCCACAAAGGCCCGGGCCTGGGGCGGCAAATTCCTAGGGACGGCATGCCGCCCAGCTGCTCTATAGGGAGCAGCGAAGACGTGCAGCTTCCCGGTATACAACTCACTTGTGGATGTATACCGGATTTGTGGCCTCGCCACAAATCTGGGCCTGCGAACAAGTGTGTGTTTCTAAGAAAACCAAACTACACTTAGGCTCCTGATGTTTAATAAGTACAAAGGTTTTATTTTGTTAATGCAATTTTCCATCATCATTATCAACGTGGAAAGGATTGGCAGGCATTTTCCTTTAAATAGCTATTGTGTTAAAAAAAATTGTATTAGTTTAATGGAAAAATGATCCAAACACTGACCCAAGCACCTTCAATAAATCAGCATGCTACTGAGGCAAAAATTAAAATTATCCTTTATTTATATTCTGCATTACTTTATAGAGATTATATATTATTAGGTTCCAATGGAGCTTACATTCAAGCCTACACACTAAGGAGTTTTTTTACTCAGGAGCCTGTTAAGCTGCCTGCATGTCTTTGAAGTGTTGGGGTTAACTGGTGTGCCAGAAGGATACCCACAAGCACAGGGTGAACATTCAAATCTTGAACATTGATTTACACATGCAAATGCATATAAATGAATACCGATATGACTTTCATAATTAATGTATTTAGTTCTAAGATTTAAAATGAAGAAAGCATATGGTTTAAATTGCTACAATGTAATTATTTTCTCACCTGTTGACATGTATTCCCTGGACAGGTTTGAGTCTGAGCCATAAGATGTGGGCAATTACTATTTCAATTGGTGATTGTATTCTATAGAGATTTATCTGATGTCTGGCACCTGGGCTGGGCCATCCAGAAATAGTCAAAAATGCAATGTAAAATGCACAGAAATGCAGACAAGGAAACCAAATTTAAATTTATAGCTGAAAAAGACTAGTATAATATAGTGTAGAAAGTACAGTAACAGTAATATAAAAACAGATTGTTACAAACAGACCAAGGTTATGTGAAGGTAGAGAGCAACAATGTCAACCAAGCCTAAGGCCAGTATCAAAATCAAATCTAAAAACAAATAGAAATCATATGAATGGTATTGGACTAGTCCAAAAGTCATGTGAAAATCAGAATCACCAGCTGATTACAATTAATTATTGTGATATAACATTTTATACCACATAACACTAGCTTTTGGATTATGAGGCAATGCAACACTTTCACCAGTCAATGTGTTTTTTTCAGTATAAAATGTGTTTTGTTCAGTAAAATGAAAATGAAAGTTGTGCTCTGTGTAAGTAGTTTGGGTGAACAGATACATTTTCGAAAGATCTTAAACCTTTTCTATTCAACCTTTTTTATTTTATTTTTGAATTGTGCTTCACACAAAAAGAACTCATGGGAATGTTTAACACTAAACATTAAAAAATGTTTAAGCTATAAGATAATATACTGGATTTATAAAAACATGATTGCAGTTGTAACCTATTTTCAGATAACTGATGCATATTTAAACTAAAATTAAATTTCAAACTAACAAACTTTAATATGCTACAGGTTTGGTTCACACATCAAGGTTTAATCAAGGTGTATATTCATTTAGGGGCAGATTTACTAAGGGTCGAATATCGAGGGTTAATTAACCCTCGATATTCGACTAGGAACTAAAATCGTTCGACTTCGAATATCGAAGTCGAACGATTTAGCGCTAATCCTACGATCGAAGGATTATTCGTTCGATCGAACGATTAAATCCTTCGAATCGAACGATTCGAAGGATTTTAATACAACGATCGAAGGAATATCCTTCGATCAAAAAAGCACAGGCAAGACTATGGGGACCTTCCCCATAGGCTAACATTGAGTTCGGTAGCTTTTAGCTGCCGAACTAGGGGGTCGAAGTTTTTCTTAAAGAGACAGTACTTCGATTATCGAATGGTCGAATAGTCGAACGATTTTTAGTTCGAATCGTTCGATTCGAAGTCGAAGTAGTAGTCGAAGGTCGAACTAGCCCATTCGATGGTCGAAGTAGCCCAAAAAACACTTCGAAATTCGAAGTTTTTTTAATTCGAATCCTTCACTCGAGCTTTGTAAATGTGCCCCTAAATTTTAGTGCTCAATAAATGTAAATTAAGATTCTTAGTCTTAATTCTAATTAATCTTATTCATTTTTGTTGTTTTTGCTTTATAACCAAAACACCATTTTATCAAGCCCAGACCTCATTAAATTACTTGACAGGGCTATTTGTTTGAGATGACCAAGAAAATAAAGTGGAAATATAAGATTGATGTTTTGCTTCAGAGCTGTGAGTTTCTAACATGGCACCTATTGCCCTAATAATAGAATTTTCGAAGAGTTCAAAGAATTGTTTGCTAAAGCATTTTGGAACTTTCACAAATGCATATGTAAAATGCATATAACACTGTACAAATCTCAAAAAGGGAAGTATTTGTGAAATAGTAGATTAGTGTCATTGCTTCAGTCTATGAGAAGTACAAAGTAAGGCATTTCCTTTAACTGCCAACTGTCATACACTGGAATTATGAGAGGCATTATGTGAGGCACTATGCCTTGGAGGCAGGCCATATTTTACAGAAATGATGAAGAATAGCTTATATATCTTAATCAATAATCCATGATGCAAAATGCATGTGGTGATTGCGATTGTCATGTTCGGTATCCCAAAAACCCAGAACAAACACCAAGGTTCCAGTCACAGTTCACAATTTTGCCTATAACAACCAGCCTCCACGTCAGGAGAAGCCCTTTACTACTTGGATGCCACCAGGTCTTAAAGTGAGAGAACCAAGATGAGGGTTTTGGGCAGACAAAGGATCCAGAACGTGTGACGGGAGGAAGGGGGAAGAGTGAGTGTAGTCGTGAAATAGGCCAGGTTCAAAAACCAACCAGTCAGCGCAGAATCAGAATCCAGACGAGTCGTCCGTAATCAAGCAAAGTTCAGTACAGGCAACAAACAGGAATGGTCAAGAGCATGCATGGATCAAGAACCAGTGAAACAGAAGAGAATTGCGCACAGGAATAGAATAGACCTACGTTAGGCAAGGGAAAATGGACGAGGCACCGTTAAATACACTAATTTTACTCCAAGCACGATAACATCAGATTTGGTGTGCCAAATAAAAGGACAGCATGCCAAAAGCATGAGCAGGAATGAGCTAAAACATCAAAAAGGAGCATGCAGGCGCCCTGCCTCCCCACTAGACCAGTAATCGTTCCTAAGTATATTAAAGAAATAATTGTCTTAAAAACAGTTAGGAACTTCTAAAGTTAAGTCACAATGAACAAATATGAAGCATTTCACTTTCGCTGAAAAATTTGTTAAACCGTTGAAAAACTTGCAAAACATGCAAAATCTTAATGAAATGCATTGGTGTCAATAAGTGTTATGAGAGCTTAATTGAGGAGCACTCAGCTTCTTAATAAAAATGGTGGCACTCATGACCACAACATCATGATGCCATTATGTCATTGTATGGCACAACATTTTAAAATAAAAGTATGCTAAAACCCAAGTTCAGTGCCTTAATATAGGTTTTACTGCTGTGAGTTCCTGGGTGCATTTAAATAAATCTTCTGACTGATTTCTGGTTCCTGATCATCTGCTTGATGCTGCCTGCCCTGACCGTTTGCCTGGATTTCGACTAGCTGCTTTACCCTTTAGGGGGAATGTAATGAAAATCCCAAGCGTTATTAAATTGTGTTTTTGCGAATTTTTAGTGCTGCTCACAATGTAAAATCATTCACAGGCAAATATTACGTTGCTCATTATCTCAAAGCAAAGGTTAGCTTTAACACCTGGAGTTTCATTACATATTTTGTCACAAAAGCCACTGTACATGTTCACAAAAGCATTATGTTCGCAAATTTTGCAAATAAGTCATTGAGGTCTCTGATTGGTCATAAGAGACACAAGCAATGAAAATCTTGGTTTTTGCAAAAGTTTTTGTGCTAAAGAAACACATTACATTCCACCATTTGTGTATGGACTATTTCAGCCTGTTTGTGCTACTGCTTCACTTTGGTCCTCCTGACTTTAGCCTGAGTGTGAGCCATTTTGCCTTCAATAGGGATGATGGCAGTCCTTGGTTGCTGTATAGTAAATTAAAATGTGCACCAAAAATGTTACCCAGCTAGCCACCTAATACTATTAACCCATTATAAAAGTCCAGCATAAAAATCAATGGTCACTTTTTCCCACAACTGCTGTTTTATTCTTGTTACCTGAATATCCCCATTGACTTGGTTTATGCCATGTGTTAGAAAACAGTAAACATTACAGCTCTTGGTATAACTACAAAGACTCTTGGTAGTTTATGGGATGATTTCCGGTATATTGATAGAAGTATAAAATCATATAGATAATATGATAAACATCATCCAGATGTGGAGATGGTTTTAAGGTGCATTTATTACACCCCAGTGCCTTCCACATGATATACCATATTATTTGTGTTCCTATGCAACATGTGGCACAACATTGATTCTTAATGCACCGACTGTATGGAAAAAAAAGTTGTTCTACACGCAAAACATGTCAGCTATATTTTTGCTTTACATGTTGGTTAGTTTAAAAAATAAAAAAATATTTGTATTCTTATTCTTCTTATTATTATTATTACAGCTACAACTGTCCATTTCATTTAAACAGTAAGGAATAATGTGAGACTTGGCCAGGACAACTGCTTTTAGTACTATGTTATCTCCTTGTTCAAATACTAGGTGGTACCATATGCCCACAAAATTCCTGGCAAAGGACATGTAGTGGCATGATTAAGACAAACAGCAATATCATGTAGAAATATAATGACTGTAATGTTTTTCGTGCTAACAGTAATCCTGGAAGAAAAGGTTGTGAACAAACTCCTGTGTCCTGTGAGTGGGGGGTTTACTACCTTTTCGTTCTTAATCAAATAAACTCCTGTGTCCGTCTCCATTCATTATTATGGCCACAATAAATCACCAGTACATATCCCTTCATCATAATTGATTAATGTTACTATGTAAAGCATTTATCAGAATGTGGTTAATAGTGTACTTTTTAAAGCTGTAACAGTATTATTATTAACATGTATTTATAGTATATAGCACCAACATATTATGCAGCTCTGTATTGTTTCATATTTTGCTGTCTGGATATTTACATAATTCTTCCAATCGAAATATACTACTTAGATTCAAAGTAATGGTTTCTATTGCTGTCACTAGAGCTAAATATTTATCAATGTTGAAGGATTCTTTACTACCCTTTCTTTAAAAAATGTGATGGCAACTGTGATATATAAGTCAGTAAATGATAGCAGCTAGTAGGTTAAATGAGTAGCTAAAATCCGCTTCATTTTTCAATACCATCACATGCCTCTCTGCAAAGTCTTTAGAAAGATTGCTAATGCTCTGCACACCTACACATTTCTACACCAATTAAATTATGACAATTTGTGCATGTGGGAGGCATCTTTGTGATAACGATTTCTGTGAATAAGAAAAGGTTTTATTAACTGTCAGCAGAGAACAACAAGTAATGTATTTCAATGGTGGAATTAACCCTTTGTATATGGCTAATGTAAACCAAATATTATATGTGAATACACTAGTCCTGTCTCTTATTTTTATTTATTTTTTTCCCTCAGGCAATGTACAAGACAGGATAGTGCATCTTAGGCAGATGATTGTTTAACCACTTGCTGAATTCTTATTTTAAAGCTATTTTGCTAGGATGCCAACCAAGATAACTGTTGCTCGCTAGTTCAGAATTTTACTTCAGAACAGTATTGGCTATGCTGGAAACCACTCACTCAGCTGGAAGGAAAGTGCAAAAAATTGTAATTGCCTACAAGGTTATTGAACTTGATGTTTAAATTGACAGCTAAAATTAGACATCATTATGTTCTAGTTTAAGAAATCGTATAGTTTATATCTGTGCTCTGCACTTGGAATTGAAAATGAAAATAAAAGGACTGTAACTTTTCTTCTTTTTCCCAGCACAGCAATTATTCACAAACTGATTATGATAAACTGGCTGCCACCAAATTTTACCCAGTAAATGGTGTTGAATGTAGCTTCTATTTTTACAGACACAATAGCTACATGATGGATAAAAATATGACAAGATCCTTCCTTCTACTACAGAGCGTAAAAAAGATTAAAAACACTCCGTGGCAGATCCATATGCCTGACAGTTCATCACAATTTCTTCTAGCCTTTTTAATATGAGCCTGTGGGAACAATGCAGTATAATGAGCCTATAACTGTGTTATATTTCTTTTGCTATCTCCCTTATATTATAGCAGAGCCATTTAACTGGTGTAGTTCATTACATGATCTTCTGCATCTATAGACACAATATTAGCCTATTTGCTTCTTGTGAGCAGCAATATACATGAGGTCTTAAATTATTTGAAATATAGCTCTTGCCAAAGTCATCCATCTGTAGGAACATATAGGGACAGATTTATCTAGGGTCGAATATCGAGGGTTAATTAACCCTCGATATTCGACTGCTGAATTGAAATCCTTCGACTTCGAATATCGAAGTCGTAGGATTTAGCGCTATTCCTACGATCGAAGGATTCCAAGGATTTTAATCAATCGATCGAAGGATATTCCTTCGATCAGAAAATTGTTAGGAAGCCTATGGGGACCTTCCCCATAGGCTAACATTGGCCTCGGTAGGTTTTAGGTGGCGAAGTAGGTAGTCAAAGTTTTTTTAAAGAGACAGTACTTCGAATATCGAATGGTCGAATAGTCAAACGATTTTTAGTTTGAATCGTTTGATTTGAAGTCGTAGTCGAAGGTCGAAGTAGCCAATTCGATGGTCGAAGTAGCCAAAAAAAACCTTTGAAATTTGACATTTTTTTCATTCTAATCCTTCACTCGAGCTTAATAAAAGATAGGATGGAGCCTGTATGGGCGGAAGAGGGGCATGACTGTTAGGCATGGGGGGAGAGAGAGCAGGGCAGGAAATTTGGCCAGGGAAAAAGGAAAAGGAAGTTTAGAATGGGGGGGGAAATAGGGGTATGGGGGGATAAATAGGAAAGGCGGGGGAGGGCACTTCCTTTTCCTACCTGGATCCACAGGTGACACAAGCCCACCCTACCCTCCCTTGTTTCGAGATTACACAGAGGTAATTGGTTGGTATATAGGGGACTGAGTTAAAGTGGGTTTATGGCAGTGTGAGCAGATAAAGGTTAATTTTATTGTCGAAGCATTTGGCGGTGGTCCTGGGAAAAAACAGAGTTAAAGAAGAGAAGAGTTACGGAAAAAGTAGGAATAATGGTTAATTCGCCAGCTCAGGCATGGGGTCCCCTTATGGCAAAAAATTACAAATACCATCGAGTCGGTGTACTGCGGCTGATGGGTAAAACATAATTCATGAGGGGTGCAGTGGTACGGAGGTACAATGCAAATGATAGTAATCCCAGGACCATCTGCCCAAGGCCATCAGGACAGTTTAAGAAACCGTTAGGGTTAAAAATAATATGTAATGTTATGGATGTTTAAAATATTTCATATTTGTTAAATATGAATAATATTGATTATGGATTATTGATGTTTGAGCAGAAGGATTAATAAAGAAGCTGTGGCCATTATTATCCAACAGAAATGGGTGTTGTCTTATTTGAAGGAAGGTTCTGTGGGTAAGGCCTCAGCCTTGGTGAGTGTGGTAAGTATAAGGTCAACCCCTATCCACCCGAACTCCCCTCCAGACCTTAGACAGTCATGTGCCCCATACTGTATAGGCCACATTTAGCAGGCAGTGCTACACTTTTCTATAAGATTTAGAAATGAAAGAATAATGATTTGTTTAGTTTTGTGTATACCGTATGTGTGTTTGTGTGTGTATCCAAATGATGGCACTCACTTTGGAATTTGCACAAACTTAATTATCCAATGTATCCAACCTTCATCAAATATCATTGATAGGCAATCAAACATTGTTCAGAGAGTATACAGTGAAACTGAGTACATTTAAAGAAGAAGTATTAGATAACAAATATGTACAGTGTTTAACATAAGCTTCTATAAGGCTGCACAGCTCACCCCTTCCAATCCCCAAATTTGTACTGAGTGACTTTAGGTCCTGTAGGCACTCCCAGACATATGCGCCCCAACTTCCTTGAGCTGCTAGATCATAACATCTTTGTTGATGGGTTGCATAAATGTGAGAACCCTTTACATTGGCACAGCATTGCTGTGGTTGTGTCGCCTAGCAATCACCACGTCCGTCTATCTACAGCAGACCCACTACTGCTCAGCTGGCTTACTGCGGCATTTGGAAGTTAGAGGCATACAGGTTACAGGCCCATGTCGCTCCATAGTTATTGGACATTCAATCCTCATCCCCTGCCACTTGTTAGCAGGGGCTCAAAGGTAATTCAATACTGTATGCAAAATCTGCTTGCAGGATAATGCAGTAGGACATGCCTACTGCTGAGATGGTATTTTAAAGATGTAGTCACCAGTAGCCTAATTAAGTGTACAAGTGCTTGTGGGTTCAGAGCAGGAGTATAAATTATAATGACATGTAACTTTTTTTCAAACACAGTACATAATAGAACATTGCTGCAGGGTAAGCAAAACATCCAGTAGGCATGATTAAGTCCATCATTGTCATATGAAACAGCTTGATGGCAATGTTTCATTATGGCCCCTAAGAGCCACATTCTGTATATATCGATCTGGATTTTCTCAGTCCACAGTAAAAGGTTGGGTGATGCTCTATTGCCATACATGGAAGGTGAGATGGGTGTTATCCATCCTCAAAAAGTGTTTGGTCACTGGTTATCTGCTTTGCCCTCTTTGCTTATAGTGTATTAGTTATTTCTGATGCTTTTTCCCTGTATATAGGTCATATACAGGTCAGTGTGAATTAGACTTTGAATTTTTTGCCTGTGTACAGGTGGGGAAAGTCTGGGCTGATTAAGAGGAACCTACACATCACACAATCCGATCACCTGTAGCAGCCCAAACTGTGTTGAGTTAATTAATTTGCCCTTTATCAATTACCTTGAAGGCATGTCTCAGTAATAGATCCTGTCTATAACTCACAGATTTAACACAGAGTTTTTAGCCAAATGTAAGGATAACCACCCTGATTGATTATGGGCCAGTTCTTGTTGAAGAAAATGTGGTGGTGAAAATCAATGATGACTATTCATTCGTGTGTGCATATTTCCTCTGAAGCAAATGATCCTGCAAGTCATTCTCATACTCCCATTCCAAGAACATGATAAACACCTGCAAGAAAGTCAGCACACCTTTTTATGAATAAAGTGTATGTAACATTACAGATGAACCACTAATTCATATACAAGCCTCTATAGCCTTTATATTAACAATATTAACAATATATCCACTCAATAACCAGTAATCAAAGATACAGTTTCTATGGGAAAAAAATCTAAATTGCTGGAACAAATATAGTTGCACCAGAAAAAGCAAACAGATGAATATGATTGTGCCTATTAGTGGAACAATGGAAAGAATTATTCAAATGTAATGCTATGAACACCAGGGACTGGCTTTAAGGATAGAACACTGCTACATGTGCCCCCTACCTCAACTGGGCCCTTGCAGTTAAACTACAATTCTCAAACTTATATTTTTGAATTACATTTTTGGTGCTAGTTAGTGATGGGCGAATTTATTCGCCAGGCACGAATTCGCGGCGAATTTGCGCGATTCGCGTCAGGCGAATAAATTCGCGAAACGCCCGCGAAAATTCGCGGAAAAAATTCGCCGGCGTCAAAAAATTTTTCTCGAAAAAACGGACGCCGGCGTCAAAAACGGGCGCCGGCGTCGGAAAAACGGGCGCCGGCGTCAAAAACGGGCGCCGGCGTCAAAAACGAGACGCCGGCACCGTTTCGCGAATTTTTCGCCGTTTCGCGAATTTCGCGCGAAATTCGCGAATTTTTCGGCGAAGCGAAACGGCGCAAATTCGCCCATCACTAGTGCTAGTGGTTCTTTAAAAGGAACACTAAAATAACTGGTTCTTTATTTCTACACACACAGAGTTTATATTAGTATTACTTACATTCCTCCCCACTTACACATACAGTCCATACAGTGTCAACTGGGGAACTTTACAATCTCCCCAGTGGAGCATAAAGTTGCTCTTACTAGCTCACACTGTCTCATCAATCTTAGATTTGTTATAGCAGGTGTTACCTGTCACTATCTTCACCTAATTCAGGGCAGCTCCCTAATTCCTAATGAACTAAGGCTTTCATTACCTTTGGGTTCATTCTTCTTACTGAGGCCCAATTCTCTTTAACACATCAACCCCTGGCACCAGGCAGAGACCAAAGAGAGAGAACCATGTGCTACCTTATCTTTTATAGACTAGGGGATAGTAACTTCCCATACTACTAAAGGGGAACACCTCTTTCCCACAGGACATAGTTTACACTTCTTTACAGTAGGGATAGATAAACCATATATACAGGGTACTGTGCAAAAAAGGTCTATTCCTGTTTAGTTTCAAATTCGTTACCTGCAGATGGTGTCCTAAAATCTAAGCTGTGTAGATATCTTCACTTCTTTGCATCCAGTATCAAAATGAGCAGTAGGTGTGCCTTTCTGAACAGAGAGGAGAAGCAGCCATCACATGGACTGCATGCCTACACTATTCTTAAACTTTCTGAACATGGAATGGCTGTACAATTTGCAGAATTTTGCCCACTACTTGGTAATTGGATCTGTGTGCTGTGTGCTTTTGGATCTGGTGCCTCTGGCACTCAGATGTGTACAGAGCTGAGAAAGGAGTGGAAGCTGACAGTAAGAAAGACAGGCATACTGATGGGTGAGAGGATACAACATCTACAGTACATAAGCCCCATAAGTTATAAAAGGCACTAAGTTTACCCATGCATAGTAACCCTTAGCAACCAATAAAATGTTTGCTTTTAAACAGGTGACCAGTAAATGCTACCTTTTGATTGGTTGCTCTGGGTTACTGCCCCTGGGCAAACTTAGTGCATTATATAACAAAACCCCGAAGGTGTTTTAATGCTTTTTAATTCTATTTCAACAGTTAATAAATATATTCAGATTGGCTTTGCACTATGTTCTCTTTAACACCTTCACATTACCCACAAAAAATACATATGGCAGAAGTCCCTGCTTGATAAAATGCTTATCTGGTATTAGGACTGACATAATAATTAAAAAAAATAGTAACAGTAAAACAAAATTGCAGATGTGGCATATCTTATCTGGAAACTGGATTTAGAGAAACTCTAAATTACAGATGGTCCTCTTCTATAGCATTCATTAGTGTTTGGATTGGAAACGGATTATATAATTTTTTTTTTTCTTAGCATAAAATATTTCGATTCTCTTTGCATCAGTGTAGGTCAGGTGGTAATATAAGGGGATCAAAGTTTAAATGAACAGTAAATAAATTAAGGTTCTTTTGGGTAAAAATAAAATACATTTTGTCTCTTGTGGCCTTTTAACTGGTTAGCAAGAATCACACCTATTCTAACAAGAGCACAGACTTGCTCCTTTCTCACATACAAACACACACACACACACCCTTAAACAAACAAAATACCACACACAGCAAACAGTAACATTATATCCCTTCAATTTGAAATTAAACACATAATGGGAAAATAGCTTTTTTGGATTATATTATATTTTAACTTTAATGTTATTCTGTTCAAATCTCGATTTTTGGACAAAGATGAACAAAACCTGTCAACAGGAAATTCACAATTGGTAGAATATTTTATAGACTTTATGGGACCATATTTTTGCAATAAACATCCATTTACTATAATGAAAGAAATGTTCAGAAAATCACATCTGACATCCCTGAAAATGCGTTATTCCTAATGAAGTAAATACTCTGCAGGACATTAAACCACGCTTGGGAAAATGGTTTGTGCAGAGGAACTAAAAAGATTATTTAATGTGGGCTGTTTAAAAAAGCTCTTTCCTGCAAATTGGTGACTGGATATATGGTAGATAGTGATCACTTGCTGTTCTGCTTGCATGTTAATCTCACACATTTATTTTATTTGCCTTCTGCAGTAAATACAATCTACTCAACTTGAACTGTCACTTTCTTGAAACTGTAGCTTTGATTATGTCTTGTATTGTCTTTTTACAACAACTCACCTGCATAAATTTCAGCATAGAAATGATGAGATGTTTTTTCCAGCTGCCCCACCTTAAACTAGTATAAAGATCAATATCTAAAAGTATGTGTAATAAGACTAGTTGCAATGTAATGGTATTTATACAGTAGTATCAATGTCATCTTCATTTATGGAAAATGGGGTTTTCTCTTTAAAAATGCTTAATATTTTATTCACCATTAGAAATTAATCATAATTATCTTTTGTAGTGTTCAAATCAATTTTTAACCTAAAGTCAAAACTGGGTACATAAAATATAATGCTTTATAAAAAAAACATTAAAAACACTAAACTCTACAGTATATTGGGAATAAAGCTGAATACTTTCTATAACTAATTAACAATTAAAAGAGGATAATGTTTAGCATGTCAAAGATCATATTTAAACTTTATGAACTACTATTATATATTGTTGTGAACTACTACTACATATTGTTAAAGGGACAGTATTCGCTCCTTTTCAACATGATCGTTTTGCCTTTGTTTTTAAGAATTAAGAAATTTCTATAGTTTCAGTTATTTTTGGCACAAAACTACTGAAGCTAGTTTCAAATTTAGCACTTTCTTTAACTTCCTGATCCAAAAGAATTTCAAAATAAATTACCAGTCCATTATGAAGTTCCTGATAATGAGCTAGTCAAAGGTTGGTGCTTAGAGAAAGGAGGCATTTGTTTGTTCAAAGATAGATAGTAAGTTCTAAACAAATTACACTGTTCATAAATTAAGGGGGGGAAAGATCAGAGAAAATCACTCAAATTTCAAATTACTGCTTTATGAAGGAAAATATGAATAGTTGTTAATTAAAATAATAGGCAAAATGTAATTTCAAAACAAGTCTTATTTAATGAGTTTTAGGTGCACTGTCCATAAGAGCATCCATATGTAAGATGGCTTTAATAAGCAATCATGATTACATTTTAATACAAAGCAAAGGATACACTTTTCAACAACCATTGCTATTCAAAGTACAGGTCATACTGGGTAGGTCAGTAACTCAACGTGGGACCATGATAGGATGCGAAGTACTGTCTCTTTAAAAAAAACTTTGACCACCTACTTCACCACCTAAAATCTACCGAGCACCAATGTTAGCCTATGTGGAAGGTCCCTATAAGCTTTCTAAGCTTTTTTTGATCAAAGGAAAATCCTTCGATTGATGGATTAAAATCCTTTGAAACGTTCGATTAGAAGGATTTAATCGTTTGATCAAAGCATTTGCGGTAAATCCTTCGACTTCGATATTAACCCTCGATATTCGACCAATAGTAAATGTGCCCCATAATGTGGTGGATTGATTTATAAGTAAATATACAAAAGACACAAAAGGAAGTAATATACATTCCCTAGCACTTTTATTTTTAAAAATGTATGTACTTTCAGCAAATAATTTACTATTAAAAAAGGGGTCAATAAGTCATTTTGACTTAAGGATGCAAAATTATGGGATATTTGAAACTTAATCTTTGGCTGAAAATGGTTGTAAAACAAATTTCTCACTATCCAGGAGTTCATTTGCAATACCTAAATACCTTTTGTCTTAGTGCCTGTAGCTATAGAAGGGATACATTCTTCTACAAAAGGGTAGAAAGTTTAAGGGGCTTATCAGTTTGATCATTGCTTCCTTCCATGCTTTAAAGAGGGCTTATAGAGACTCACGCAGCTGTCTCATACCCTTATGTAATGGAAGAGCACAACACCATAGTGCTTCTATTGTTGGAATACCATGCACCATAAAGTATGTTTGGGCCTTCCACAGGTGAATATACAAGTGACAACAGCAAACTAATATTTAATCCCTTAACCCCACCAACAAGTTTTGCCTGATATATTTATAAAGTCAAAATACATATTTTATTCTGCATAATTATTTTTCAAGTGTATTTTATCATTAGCTTGCTTAGTCTTGGCAGACTCTTGAGACTCTTTATTGATGGTTCTCCTGTTGGAGTTTCAAGAACTCCTGTGGCTGTCTACATTGTATATCTACAAGATCATCTTTGTTGCTAACCGATTTGTACAGTATACTTGATCTAATTGTCTGAATCCTGTGTTTCTCATGTCAGAGTTTACTGGACCACCCTCACTGTCAAAACAAAAAAAAATGCTTCATTAATTTTTTGGAGTCAGATAAGGCTTAGTTTATAATTTATGTAAACTGTGTGTTTCTTGTTATTAATTATTATCATGAATATTACTGTTTGCTCCAGATTATTGCTTATATCTCTAGGTCTTTAGTACTAATCACATATTTCATGTCCTGATGGTGTATCCTTTTCCGTGTTTCTCAGTTTTTTTGCTTTATCAGATTCAACTTTCCTATGCATTCTTTGTCCTCTTTGTCACTCGTTATTCATGGTTCTCCTGTTCCCATCTCTGGAACCCTGTGGCTTTCTATATCTGCACCCTTATAGCTGATTATTTCCTGAACTGGATCCAACCCAAAGATCTATAAAATCTTTTACATAAAAGCATACCCCCCTTTCAGCATAACCAAGATCTTAGAAGTAACTATCACACGTGGTACAGCTACTGATACTTCTCTTCCGCTCATTAAACATAATTGCATTATTTTTTATCTCAGCATCTTTGTTTCCCTGTCTGTAGTTGCATGTGCTAATTAAGTTAGATGTACAGATTTATACAATTACTATTATTATTGCAAAAAGTTATGTTAAAACCATTGTGCAACTATGCAATTAAGTAAAAGCATCTCATGTTTTCATCATAGAGACAGTAAGCAGGTGGTTTATATAAATAGTGAACCCAAGATATTCGCAAATGATTGTATATATTAAAATGCCACTGCCTAATTATTGTTATCTAAATTTCTGTATTTATAGGTTAGTGTGTAGCATAACAATAAAACATGTTTTAAAGATATATATATATATATATATATATATATATATATATATATATATATATATATATATATATATATATATATATTTATTTAATATTTAGTAATATGGTGTGTGGGAGAACTCTAGAGGGAAGGTACATATCTCCCAGAATGTTCTATGAGACACAGAATGTAAAGAGAATTACAGATGCTTCTGATGTCGGTGTAGGGGCTGTCCTTTCACAGATAGTTAATGATGAAGAACACCCATTGCTGTTTTTGAGCCTAAAACTCACCATACCTGAAAAAAAACTACAGCATTGTAGAGAGAGAATGTCTGGCTATCAAGTGGGCCCTTGAATCTCTAAAGTACTATCTTTTAGGGTGCCACTTTAAGCTCATTACTGACCATGCCACATTCACTTTAATGAGCCAAGCTAAAGAAAGGAATGCAAGAGTAACAAGGTGGTTCCTTTCTTTGCAGAATTTCAGCTTCAATGTTGAACATAGGGCAGCAAAGTGGCAAGAAAATTTTGATGCCCTTTCTAGAGTCCACTGTCTGATGGCTAAAAGTGTCCAACCCCACAGGCTTGAACAGAGGGGGGGTATGTAATACAGTGTGTGGGGGAAGGTACATATCTCCCAGAATGCTCTATGAGATACAGAATGTAAAGAGAATTATAGATGCTGTGAACAGTATGCATTTAGTTAGCTATAGGTGTGGGAGTGATGTCACCACCTGGGAGGAGGGGAGCTCTCTGCCAAAGGCAGGTAGCAGGAAGTGAGAGTGCATTCGGTATTTGGCCGAATCTTTCACCAAGGATTCAGGGATTCGGCCGAATCCAAAATAGTGGATATATATATACATTTTAGTTCCTTTTTCAAGGTTGAAAAAGAAAGCTTGCTATGATTATATTAGTTAGCCAATAAAGGTATCACCTTTATACCACTTTTGTTATTTTTTTTTATTTCAAAAGGGTTGCCCTGTTACAACTTGTAGCTAACACAATAATGTTTTGATAAGTATAACAGTATATACCTGTGACATAGATGTGATTCATTGTTAACTCAGCCAGTCAAAACTCTGTTTTTATGTGAAGCTAATTTATTTTACCCTTTTCCCCTCTTTTCCTTTTTGTACCCTTCCCTCCCCCCTTTAATTAAAAAAGAAAGATTTGGAAAAAAAACGTTTCATAAAATGTTTTTTTTGTATGCTTAATAAGGGAACACTATCAGACTAACAAGGATGGGACACCTGGGGAGGTTGCAGATGCTCAAACTAAGATATACTTAATCCTTATTGAAAGCAAACCCAGCCTATTTGTCAGACTTACCGACCCGGGAGAAACCGTTGATGTAGAAGAAGCCAACCCTTACAGCCCCCTCACAAGTACAACCCCCAATTAGGCACGGAGGGAGGCTAGTGAAGGTGAGGTATGGGAGCCTGAGAACTGGATACCTTGATCTTGCAGGGAAACTTCAGGTGCTGGGTAACGTGACTGCAGGGAGCACAGAGAAATACGAGATTAGTAGTGTAACAGCGAGGAGCAGGAATCTGTAGTCACAGAAGAGAAGTTCTCAGCAAGCACCTTGGCGTCAGCCGTAACAGGTCCTGGCGAAGCGTCCAGCAGAAAAGATGTTTGCCTTAAGTGAAGACGTTAGGCCACGTAACCACACGACACTGAGAGATCAGGAAGATGTTCCAGTAGGCAAATTGGAGAACACAAGGCTGGATACCCAGGGGTTAAATTCAGAGCGTGGTCGACCAGGCAAACAAGGTTGGCAACGGTAAAGCAAAGTCCATGCAAAAGTGCCAAGGGTTAATGTAGTAGGGTAGTCAGATAACAGGCAGGGTCGGCAACGATAAGTAAGTCCAAACGAAGTACAAGGGGTTAATTCAGCAGAGTAATCAAACAGCAGGCAAGGTCGGCAACAATGAATCAATCCAAGCAAAGTACAAGGGGTTAATGCAGCAGAATGGTCGAGATACAGAAGCAGAGTCAAAAGCCAAGTTCAATAGAATTCAAATAGTCACTTACTCAGAGTGTAGCTAGGAAACTACGATGTCCGAGCACCTGAGAGTCCTCTGCGCTGGGCTAAATGGTGTAGTCTGCGTCATCCTGCTGCGCTGCCTGAATCCCTGGAGCCGGCACCGCGACGCTCTGTGCTGCTGCTGGAACGCACAGACGCGCTGGAACGCAGAGGGTGCGCTGGAGGACGCACAGGACGCGCTGCTCGACGAGGTGAGTACCTGACACTATTGGATTTATTTAATGTTGGTGATTTTCTAGTAGATTTAAGGTATGAAGATCCAAATTACAGAAAGATCCATTATCCAGAAAACGCGGGGTCCGGAGCATTCTGGATAACAGGTCCCATACCTGTACCTTGAAAACATTGCCAATGAATATTTGATGGAGTTATCCGTCTGTTGGTGTGGTTATTAATAATACATTGGAGACTATGGGAGTTTTTGTTGTTACTTTTTTTGCAACATACTTTGTGGTCTATGAGTGTTCATTTTTTGCTGCAAACTTTTGTGGTGGTTTTATAGAAATGTTGCCACAAATCCATGCCATTTTGCTAATCACTAATGGTAATTAGTATTTTGCAACTTATGACCCTGAAATAGAACCAAGAATATGTAAAGAGGCTATTACATCTTTAATGTGATATGTGAGCATAATACTTAAGGGAATGTTGGAATAAGTTTCTCTCATTTAGTGGAATCTCACTATTCATGGCATATTTGTTGGTCACAGGGAGTCATTTGCATATCTCTGCCTCTAATTCCTTATTTTAGATTTAAGGCAGTGATTTAAGTGTAGCAAGAGTCATGTAACATGCTGTCAAGTTACTTACCTTGGTCCGCAAAGGTAAGTAACTTGACACATGCCTTCTGTTTTAACAAGGTTTTTGGTACATGTTGTGAAGGGCTCTTGTCTCCTTTTAGCCATTCTCACGCCAAACAATTTGGTTCTTTTCCTTTGTATAAAGATATTTATTGCAATTAATACAATTAGAAAAACAATGTACATTCTGGGACAACCCAAAAACATATTTAAAGGAATAGTAACCTCAAAAAATTAAAGTGTTTTTATAGAATGAATAGATAATATAGTGTTGCCCTGCACTGGTAAAACTAGGGTGTTTGCTTTGAAAAGACAACTATAGTTTATATAAACAAGCTGCTGTGTAGCCAAGTGGGCAGCCATTTAAGCACAGGACACATGGTAGATAACAGATGCTATGTACAATACTATTGTAAACTACAAGACATCTTTTATATGCTGTGTAACCTGTGCCTTTTCTCATTTTTCAGCTTTGAATGGCCACTCCCACTGCTTGGTTATTTAAAACATAGTAGAGTTTTTGAATCAAACAAATTAGTTTTGTCAGTACATGACAACAGTACATTATATTTTAATTACTTTAAAACACTTTCATTTTTTGTGTAAGAGTTGAAAGTTTCCTTTATAAACATAGTTCTTTTTCTACAGTACATGCTCCAAAAACAGCTTAGCAAAATAGAGCTTGTTTGACGACAAGGGACAAAATCTCTTTGTAAAGTTTAAAACATGATAGGTTGAGTAGCAAAGGTGAATGCATAGGTTTTTTTCACTGTGACACTGTCTCTTATGGTACACCCATAAGACCATCTTATTTTTTGCTTTGGATTTTTTGAGAGGTCTTGAAAATCTATGAAAATGCCTTAGTAAAGGTAAATATTCCAAATTCCTCATCAAAATTTTGTATTGCTTGTTTTTAATTTAAAATACTGAAAATGAGAATCTGAAGATTCGTTTTTCAGAGCAATAATCAAACAAATTAAGTAATCAAAATGGATTCACAAAAAAATATTATAGCAGTGGTTCTGACAAGAATATTTTTATAAAAGGGTTATCAATACTCTTGATTAATTATAATGTGTTTGGATAAAAGTGTTAAGAAGTGAAAAGTTTTATAGTAAGGCATAAAACCTTCAGTAATAAAAGTAACAAAATGATTATTGATGTGTTATTTAAATTATTATGCAATCGTACATTTTAAATACTTATATTTATAAATATGGGTTTCACAATATATATATATATATATATATTATATATTTTGCTATATATATATATATATATATATATATATACATATATATATATATATATATATATATATATATATATATATATATATATATATATATATATATATGAATTATGCAGTGATTATCCAAATGATACATTACATTATTATTCATTTTTAATTGATTATGGTATTGCAGCTTAAAGGCAATACAAATACTGAAGAAAACTAGGACAGTGTTGCTATCTTTTCTTCCCATGGGTCAATGTGAATACAAATACTTAAAAAAATAGTCCAAATTCTAAGGAGATGTCTGTCATGATATAAACAAAGCATACCTTACAATTCAGAGTTGCTATAAATTCAATAATTTACTGCAGCTCAGCACATTTTTTCCAAAGCAACTGAGTTTATAAACCATTTATTTTGTAAAATAATTAACACCTAATATGTATTGTAATTATACTTTATATTAATGTATTGTATTTTTATATTTATTTGCACTTATTTTTGCAATGACCCCCTGTTTGTTCTCCTAATTTATTTTTCTGCTGTACAGTGCTTTGCCCTTAAGGGGTGCTATATAAATAAAAATATACATACATATTCAGTTTCCCTTATTGATTCAATAAAAAAGTGAATAAAATTAATTTTAAAACAATAAAATAAATAAAATGAATAAAATAGTCTATGTTAAACATGGCTAGTTTACATAGATTTGTTATTGTAATTTAAATACTAACCAAACACATAAAGGGTATTTTGTCTGTGTAAATTAATTAACAGTGTCCCTGAGTTTTCATTTCATATATTTTTGTTGCATGTGGAACTTTCACACTTTTATACCGAGGTGGCAATTTTTCCAGTACTGCTTAATTAACACCAGAATATATTTCAAGCACTAAGCCTCACTTAAATGTCAGCAGTTGCTAAAATAAGACTACATAAGACAGCTAAACAAATTAATAGGATTGCACGTGCATGCACTACTCACATTGGGTAAAGTCAGATACAGCTGCCATTAAATCTATCATTAATGCTCTAATTCAGTGATAAAGCACTGATATTTTCTAAAAAGCTGCAAAATAGGGTGTGGGAGCAGGGCTGGAGCAGTTCAGCAAATAGAATGTAAATATCTATTAATAGAGGATTCATGAAAACTTACAATCCAGAGAATTAGAAGCATGATTAATATCTTTGATTGCATCAGCTTCAGTGCATTACTAATATTAAGGGGCCATTGAAGATTGCTTGTGCAGCTAAAAGCCACCAATGTTTTTCCATGTCTGAGGGAACAATGACAAAGATTGCCAAGCTTTTTTTTAGCAGAAAACTCCACACACACAGGGTTTCATTGAAGATTACTTATGCCCAAAATTACAAGCAATCTTAGAGGGGCTCCTAATGTTAATATGGTTGTAATAAATTGAAGCATCAAATTACTATTGTACAGTCAAGATTGAGGAAGACACAATTTTTTTTCAGTTTTTATTTTGTATTTTCTTTGTTCAGTGCTTAATCTTTGAAGGTCTGTTTGTGATTAGCATATTTTATTATATCTCCCTTTGTAATGATTCAGGAATGCAAAACCTTTAGCGCATATGGGTTACTAGTGGCTAACTTTCCTCCAATTCTTGATCTCTGTCTATGTAATGATCTTTTTCTGCAAAGAAATGTGTATGTTTGCTTAACTGACAATATATTATATGTGACTATATATTAAAGGGTATAAAAATCCATTAGTATATTCTTATAATCATATCTCTATAATCACATCTTTCTTGTTGCTTAGATAGCCTTCACATTTGACTAAAATATTTATTTTTTAAATTTGTAGCCTCTTTAGCTTTCTCTCTCTTTTTTCCATTAAATCCATAAACTGCATACATATACTTCTTATACCCATTTTAAAATATAAGATCACCTTACTTCTTCCTAACATACAACACATTTTCAAGGAAAAGAATCACTGAAATTAAGTGAATCTTGAAGTTCAGCTATATTTGTGTGTGACAGATCTCAGCTTTGAAATATAGAAATATATTTATTATATGAACAAGATATTTTCACCTTGAAACAGCTACTGGTCTGAGGTGGAATAAATATCTAGAGAACAAATGGTCATCCATCAGGCATTTTAATGCTTTGCATTAACACTCATAAGCACTTTAACTCCACCACACTCTATTCATTTCTATGTGATTTGTAGATTGCTAGAGTTTACCATTTGATAATAATGACTCTAAACATCTCATAGAAATGAATACAGAGTGGTGTAATGTTACAGTGGTCAGCTTTAATTTCACATTTTGTATAGCTGCCCTTTAGTAGACTTGGTAACTGAAGCGCCACTGTGGGGCTAATTTATGAACTTTTGACATTACATTTTTGCTACAGTGTTTTTGTGCTAACACATTTACCTTAGAGTTTTCATTTGTTTTTGGAGATTTATTAACTGGAAATTAAATCAGCTGTAATCATTCTATATGAGATGTCCTAGGCAAAATTTAAGTGATTTTTTTCAATTTGATTTCTTTTTTTCAATTTGAGTGATTTATTTAGAGTAAAAATCATGAAAAATTGTAATATAAAACTTCACCAAGTAAAAGCAGTAGAGCTCCTATAAAAGAATCTATAACAGTCATGAAGAAACAGTAGCAACCTGATCTGGGGCATTAAAATCTGTCCGGAAAGACTGAAGAAAGGCTTTGGCATCATGAATCTTCTTTTCACACAATGGAGGTGCCAATTCTAAAGCCTTACCCTCTAGATGGGTAATGATGTGTCCCACTTTTTTTTTTTTATAATATCTTTATTTAAGTTTTTTTCAATACAAAAGTATTCAAAGGGGGGGGAGGGGGGGTACAAAAGGAAAAAGGGAAAGGAAAGGGGGGGGGGTTGGGGGTAGGTGCCACATTAATTATCATTTCAATTATACAAAAGTAATAATCAGATAATCAAAGGGTCTGTCATATTAATTCTTATTTTGCCTTCTGAGTTTAACGATTCTCCAAATAATCTATCCAAGGGTGCCAGATATTCCAATAAGTACTACTACTATTCTGTATAATATGGGATAATTCTTCCAACCTCCTGATTTCTTCTACTTTTATTACCCATTCGGAGAACGTTGGGGGGCTGGTAGATTTCCATTTTAAGGGTATCAATGCCTTAGCTGAGTGAAGTAAGTGAATGGTAAGAGGATCGGTTACTACCTTTTCCGAATCAGGCAAAATGTTCAGCAAGATTAGTGCGTAATTGTTAGATCTAAAGTCACTTTTGGTAACAACATTTATTACATTAATAATATCTTCCCAGTATGTGGTTAAAATTGGACAAGTTAGCCAAATGTGGTCATGTGTTCCCTTATATTCCTTACAGCGCCAACAATTAATAGTACATTTCGAAGATATTTTGTTTAGTTTGGCAGGAGTAAGGTGCCATCTGGTAACCAATTTATACGAGGCCTCCCTAGTCCTCGAAGCTCTTGACGATTTATGGATTGATTTAAATACTAATTCCCAAATATAATCGGATGTATTAATATTTAACTCTTTATCCCATGCAATACAAAAAGTGTTCTTAGATAGAGGATAGGCCTGAGAACTTAAGAGGATTTTATATGATTTTGCCAGAACTTTTTCGACCACAGATGATGTTATAAGTATTTGTTCCCAACTAGTTGCCGGTCTATTCCAATTTAATACCTTCTTTGATACTTTATTTGCTTGAGTATACCCGAGGAGTTGATTATATCCCCATTTGTCTCTTGGATGGCAACCCCATCGCTTTTGCATATCAGTTAATGGTATCAGTTTATTGGTTATAAATAAGTCACCCATTCTTGTTTTTCTGTTGTCCCACTCATTCCACCTGTTAAAGGAACCCCTTTCCATGCTTGGCGCGAAATTAGGGTTATACATTAATGGTTGAAGATGGTATGGGAGGTTGGTAAGTTGATATTTGTTTCTGTTTTTTAACCAGACCTTCAAGGTTGCCCCTATGAAAGGATGCTTTAATGGTTCTTTAAGGGAAGTCTCGTTCTCAACCCACAAAGTGTTTTCGATAGGGTAGGGGATAAATGCCTGTTCCAGGGTGCGCCAGTCCTTCTTTACTTTAACATTAACCCAGCCATAGATACGTTCTAAATGAACTGCTATATAATATAGAAATGTATCTGGTAATCCAATCCCACCTTTGTTTTTGGGCTGGGTTAAAAGATGATATTTCAATCTAGGGTTTTTCCCACCCCATATGAATCTAATTAACATAGACTTTATGGATATAAAGAAGGACTGGGGCAGAAATATTGGTAGTACTTGGAAAAAGTACAATATTTTTGGTAGTAAGATCATTTTAATCGCATGTATCCTACCGAATCAGGAAAGTTGCAATTTGTCCCATTTGTCTAGTAGATTTTGAAGTGTTGTCACTAGGGGGACATAATTATCATGATATATTTTATTTAAGTCAGATTGAATTCGAACGCCTAAATATTTAATACCACTATTCGCCCATTCAAATGGGAAATTTTGTTGTATCAATGAGAATGATCTTACTGGGGTATTAATATTTAAAATTTCCGATTTTGCGTAATTAACTTTAAAGTTTGAGACTTCACCAAATGTTTTCAATAGGGCCACTATGTTGGGAAGAGAAGTAATGGGGTCCGAAATACACAGTAACAAGTCGTCCGCAAAAGCGATACACATATTCTTTCCCCTCTATCTGTAACCCATGTATGTTTGGGCTTCTCCTAATATGGGCAAGGAGGGATTCCATTACAAACACAAAAAGAATTGGGGAGAGTGGGCACCCTTGTCTAGTCCCATTGGATATTTGAACCTTAGATGATAGTGAACCATTAACCTTTAATTTTGCAGTTGGGTTGTCGTATAATGCCATAATTCTTTGTATAGTAATTTTTCCCAAGCCAAAGCCCTTTAAAATTTTTCCTAGAAAGGGCCAAGAAACCCGATCAAAGGCCTTCTCCACATCAGTAGTAAGTAAGAGTGTTGGTATATTTTCATTTTTAGAATACTTTATTAATTAGATGACCTTAGCGGTGTTCTCTTTTCCCTGTCTTTTGGGTATGAATCCGGTTTGGTCCTGGTGAACTAATTCTGGAAGATATTCTTTTAATCTATCGCTTATAATTTTTGCATAGATTTTTAGATCCACATTTATCAAAGAAATAGGCCTATAACTCGAACATAATTGTGGGTCTTTCTCTGGTTTGGGAATTAAGGTGATATGGGCTTCTTACGCCTGGGGGTGAAATCTCTTAACATTATTAATAGAGTTGAAATATTCCAATAAATAAGGAGAGATATCTTTTCTAAAAACTTTGTAAAATAATACTGTATAACCATCAGGTCCAGGGCTTTTCCCATTAGGCAATGAGGTAATACAGTTTTCTATCTCTGCTAAGGAAAAGGGTACATCTAGAGCTGCTGCTTGATCCGGGGTTAATTTAGGGAGATTCGCCTCCTCAATAAACTTTTAAATTTTTTCCATCGTTTCTTCAGATTTATATCGGGGTTTAAGTTTATAAAGTGCCTGATAATATGCTTGAAATGTTTCAGCAATACCCCTAGTACTGCATTGTGGGATGTTCCTTTTATCTTTGATGGATAAAATATGTGTTTGTGGTTGTAACATTTTCAACGTTCTAGCAAAATGTTTGGTGCTCTTATCATTCAATTCATAGTATTTTTGCTTGCTACTTAAGTAGGCCTTCTGGGTTTTTTGATCAAGGAGAGATGGGATGTGTCCCACTTTGGCTTGTTGTAGTTCGAACTGGATGAGGCATTCATTGACAAATCCTCGACAGGACTGGGGGTCTCCACTGTAGTGAGGAGGAGCACTGCGGCTCTGAAGAGAAAAGGAGTGCCATCAGGCTTTCCTTACATAATCTCAGTAAAATTCAACCTTGAATAAATGGGCCTCCCAGAGTTTACATTATTATATGACTATGAAGAAGGCAGTATTCACCTGTGTTAAATTTCTTTAAATCTTTATACAGTGTACTACAATATGTTTTTTAACTGTGCTTTAAATTGACATTTTATAATATCTTCTCTTTGAGCAGAATTCACTAAAGAGAAATGCGCAATGATGAATTATATTAACACATGTATCTATAATTTAGTTTTACTGATTCGTATTTATATTGGAATAGTTCTATATGCTATAGGTCTTCATATATCAGCAATCTCTTGCTACTCTTGTTTTTTTTTTTTTACAATAGATTATAACCTCAAAGCACAGTAGATTATAACCTCAAAGTGTAATTTTCACAAACTTTTCTGTAGCATTCTACCCTGATCTTGACAGTTTAAAAGAAGAAAGATTAAACAATTGCATCCCATAGCTCATCATCACTTGTGTTTTTCTTGAAATCATTCCTTATCTACATTAAATCACATGAAAACATGAGGACCATCAAAATATTAAGAGCTGTACAGAAACACCATATGAATAAATACTTTTGAGACACCTGAATAAGGTAATTTCTTTAGCACGTACATGTACTTGAATGCCTATGCTTAAGACTTGATCTGGAATGTGAGGGAAAAAACATCCTCCACACTGTACATTGTACCTTCTCTAAAACTTCTTAACTGCCCTATATTCTTAAGAAAGATTTTAGGCTTTGTATGTGATAAAATGAAAGAAATATATGTTGAGGTTAAAATAGGTTGAAATGGATGAGAACAAAAGTGTTTGAGTAAATTTTAGTACCAAATATTTAAAAAAAATATTATTTATTGCCAATATAAGTTTTTGTTGATTTTGGATAATTTTAATATGGCGGTTCAAGTGGTAAAATGTATTGTATTAAATCTTATGAACTGGATCTGGATCAGGAATATATTTGAGGCAAAATAAAACTGAGGTCTGAATTTTAAGTTTTAATATTGTTTGGATGGGAATGATAAAAGCAACCTTATAGTCTAACATTCCATTAATTAACTCTATTGGGGCTCTATTCGTCCACTGGTGGCAAAAAGATTAAAACCCAAAGTAATTAGTTATCAAAAGCACTAGAATTGACCAAAACATTATATCATGTAATATGTTTAAAAACATTAAACAACATAGACTATGTATTAATAATTTAATAACTTTATTACTCTCAGGTAAATACACAAAATCTGAATAACAAGTTAATGAAAGAAATCATCATGAAACAAAGCACTGTTCTGTTAATATTAAAAAAACAAATGTCATGAACAAAGAATTTATCAACATTGCAAAATAGGATTTTGGGCCACTTGAGAATGGAATGGTAGAAATAATTAGTAAAGACGGTAGAATTTAATTGCCTTAAGTAATTGAAGTACTTTAGTAAAGCATATGATTACTAAGTCAACTTAGCTGGTTATGGTGAATAATGGGGGTAAAAAAAGACATTTTAAAAATATTTTTTTAAGTGCGGAGAAAGATGCTTTTTGTAAAATAGTGTAGTATTTATGGTTTCTATTAATGATGTTATCAGCCAATAATACAACTTCAAAAAGTTGCAGACGGGCTTGAATTAGAAAAAGAGGTATTACTGACTACCAAAATATGACTGATGTCACTACAGTGGAACCCCATTTTACATTTTTAAGGGGCCAAAAAAATTCTGTGAAATACAGGAATAGTGATGAGCAAATTATATCCCAGCCATGGTTTAGTGGAAAAATTCTGCATTTTACCACCTGCAATTTTTTTCAGTGAAACTGCGGCAAAAATCCGCTAAGAAAAATTGTCGCTGAGACAAAAAAGCCCATTGACATTAATGCATTTGGACAAAAAAAATCCATGACAAAAAAATCGCAGAGACAAAAAAATTGCTACAAGAAAAACACCCGTTGATGTCAGTGCATTTGGAGTGGGAAAAAATGTTGCACACGTAAAAGATTGTTGCGCACGTAAAAAATAGTTTTTTGATGCCTATTGACTTCAATGTGTTTCACGAATTATTCGGCATTTCGCAAATTTTTTCACAGTTCTTTTTAAGGTTTTTTTTTACAGCTCAAACACATCAACTAGACCAAATGGAGCATTATATCTAACTGCCTGTAAAAAAATAAAATAAATAACCAGATGTAGAGAGGCCAATTGCTAAGAGAAGGACAGCGAAGAGTAACTTGATTATCCAGAAAGAGGGCCCTTGCCCAAACTATGGAAACAGCCACTGACCATTATTAAAAAATTACTGTCAGTATTATGCATTTAGGAAAGTAATGTTCTTTTGACATTTGACAAGTCTATACTTTTCTGGTAGACTACCAGATTGTGATATGCTATTTATACTCCAAGGGAGGCATTTACTCCAGAATCCACCCAAGGTAGTAACACAGCACCATCCAAAGCTTGCACATGGTGTTGTTAGGTTTGTATGACTCAAATTACCCATAAAGAAACCCTCTCTTCTGATAAATAGTTCTTGTGCTGACATTGTTTCTGGAGATGATCTCAAACTGTCAGCAGTGTTCTAAGTTGATCAAGTTTTGTTACAACTTATTTCCAATGATCATTTGCTATATTCTGAAAATGAATAACTGTGTATAATAGTGTATATATAAATAGATAGATGGGGTAAAGTTAGAAAAACAGACAGAGTAATTTTGGGAATGTTGTAGACTTTGCTTAAATGTCAAATTTTTCTACATCTGTAAAATATTCATTAATGAGATCAGTTTTCTAAAAAAAAAAAAAGCACTTCTGATCTTTTTCATTTGTACAAATTGCCATTGTTTGTTCTGACTATACAGTTATAACTATAACTGTAAAAGAAGTAAAGTCACTAAAGGTCTCAGCTGATTTTGAGAAAAGTAAAAAAAAAATATTGAGTCTGAAAAGTAAATACAAAACTCAAAGGCACAAGATATACCCAAAAGGAGAAACATTCAGCTTGCAGTCATCTATAAATGATTGCTGGAGAAGACTGAAGGCTTCAAGCTTGATGTGTTTGTACCAAAGGAAAGCCAAGGAGGATGGTGTTAATAAAGTGAGATTTTACCAAGCTATGCTTGGAATAAAGTGGGCTACAAAAAGGTAAAATTTTATCAGTTGGAGCAGATTACAAGGGTTTTGGAAGGAAGTAGGGAAGAAATGAAGCTGGGACTGTAAAGAAATATAGTAGATGATTGATGTTAGAGGTGGTGAGAACACTCAAACAAGTGCTTATCAGTCTGAGCAGAAACAACAGTACTGCTTTGGCTGTAGTCTCTTTGGCAATAATAATGATTAGAGTTCTAATTGTTTTACTATGTTTGGTTTCACTACATGCATTTGAAATCATTAGTTGGATCAATGCCATGGATCCAATAACACATGTTAGGGCACAGTAAAATGCATCCTTCACTTTTCTAGTCTGTATCCTTGCTTGAAGTATCTTTAACCTGCTTACTGTAATGCAAACCTCGGCCATTTAGGAACATACATGGGGTGTAATTAATATATTTTTCACAAACAAGCTTTTAAAAGATGCCCAGGGCCATGCTCTTAGTATGTTACACAGTGTTGACTACTGATAAGATAGCAACTGATAAATTATAAATTAAAACTGAGTCACTGTAAAAATATATTTTCAGATATATATCTGAAAATGAACAACTTAGAACTTCAAAAGATCAAGCATTTGTAAGCCAATACTCCGTGGTTAGTGAAAATGTAAGGAGAATTATAAGAAAACATTGGCAGGTGTTACAAACATGCACACCACATATTAATGAATTTTCTTCGCCACCCCTGAATGCTTAAAAATCAAATGTAAAAGATCTATGTTTTGAGGGCATTCCCATGTTTTTTGTGTACACATTGTAATAATATTACAAAAGGTGATTCTTTTGCACATCGACACACAGGCAAACTATTCAGTTCACAAAATGCAATAGAGTACATGTAACTATATGTAGCTTATTACACAAAAGGTGAAAGGATTAAGCAACATTAACCAACATATGTTATGATCAGCTGCACTTGCCTATACCTGTACATTTTCATGAAATGAAACATTAAGGGGGTTATTTATCAAAATCTGAAATGTTCTCACTATTTTCTAAAAACCACATCCATATCCACTTGGATTCCCCCCACTATTTATCAATATATTGTCACACAAATGTCTTGTGTGGGAAAAGACGATAAAATCGTGGAAAAATCTGAATTGAAAAACCAAATTTTTGCAAATATATTAAAACCTCTTCTATATGTTATGTTTCAGAACAGTAAGTTTAAAGATGTGGAAGCTCTAGAACCAGAGTAGTTCTGGGGTGATTTATCTCAGTATCTTATGAGATATGTCTCAAAAGTGTAACAGTAGGGGATTACTTGTGACTTTTTTAATTTGTACAATTAAGAAATCAGTAATTATTATGGTCACTATAATTGTCATTTATCATTGTATTAACTGTATTTCTAACTATAGGCTTGGCAAAGGACTGGAGTAAACCTGAAATGATGCCTCTGATATTGACGTATAAAGTAACAACCAACTTTTACATGGTGGTACGAATTGTGGTGGTAAAGCATGTTGTGGGCCTATTTTTCATCAGCTGCAATTGGAAATATTATTAAAACAGAAGGGTGAATAGATATTACAACCAGAATACCAAAACAACATTAATTAAAACCTCCCTGAATGAATCAGCCAAAAATATTTCAGTGTGCAAAACTTGCATTTACTTAATCCCACAATACAACATGCAATATGTAACAAAGCTGACAATTAATTTGCCCTTTAGTGTGGGTATCATATTTTTACAAAGATTGTTTTACAGATATTATCGACTTTATGGGGGGGGCACATGAATCTGAGATGCATGCTAAGAATCAATTCCAAACTCACTGAACAGTTATGTGTCATTTGACCCCCTTAAAGGAGAAGGAATACCATTTTCTACTTAGGGGTCCTAAAAGTTAGGCACACTCAAGTGACTACTTTTACTTACCTAACACCCCTGTCCGGTGCCCCTATCAAAAGAAAACTGCACCGGCTTGGGGTTCTTCTAGCGAGCGCCATGGATCGATCCTCTTTCTGCTTCTTCAGTTTTTCAATTTCAAATAAATCAAATTTTTAGAGTAACAATTGATATATTGTCTTATGTTATATGTTTTTTTCAAAACAGATGAAGAAAAAGAGGTTGTCTTAATGACATAACTGCACGTAATGCATCTAGAGGCCCCACACTTAAAATACCCACTCTAGCTAACCAGGTATTTAGTGTAGGTTTTTTGTCCTTGGGGAAAGAATGTTGCCGATGGTTTTTGACTGTCTTGAGACAAAACGGCAGGAAGGGCCTAGAATTTTATCTAGTACAGGATCTGTGCGCAGAATAGCGAAATTTTTGTTTACAATCTTTTTAATTTGATTAAACTGTGTACTATGAGTTAAAATGCAAGACAATTTTAAAAACTAAACTCATAGTACACAGTTTAATCAAATTAAAAAGATTGTAAACAAAAATGTTGATATTCTCTGCACAGATCCTGTACTAGATAAGATTCCAGGCCCTTCCTGCCGCTTTGTCTCAAGACGGTCAAAAGCCATCGGCATATTAGAGGTGGAAACACTACAGATAGACTTCTTAAACAAGAAGCAAAATGGATTTTCTACTTAGGAACAAGACAACCTACAGGAATGAATTTAGACTATAATGTATCCTGCATTGTATAATAATTTTTTATGTGTTCAAAGAAACCTATCCTCAAAATGCTTCGTCTTCTTTAATATATTTCTAATATCTAAATATTTTTGAATATGTTTGGACCTTAATGTGATTTCTTTTGTCCAGAAGTCTTTCAAATATTGTCTGAGAAAAATAATTTTCATCTTTCTACTTCTAAAATAATACGATTTGAAATTGTCATCTTAGCCATAATACTTTGTAATGTACAAATCTTTATTATTGTTTCTGTAAAATGTAATTTTTAATATTTTTTACTTGTAAGCTATATGTACTTTTCCTCCTTTGGATAAACCAATCATTTATGCATTAAGCACTTTGATTGGCTATCCAGAACACTTCTCTGATTGGTGCTTTTTTATTTAAATATCACTGGTTGTACAGAATTTCTTTAGCCTATGACTAAGTGCCCAGAAGGCACAAAATGTGTTTAGGCCACCCTCTGAGATGTTCCTTTTTGCATAATAAATTTTTTTATTTGCATCTATTTTGGAGTGAAGTCCAGATTTGTGCCAGCCTATAACTGAATTCTAGATGTAATCCAAGGAAACAGGCAAGGAGATCTTGTCAGGAGTTGCGGAGTTAGCAGGAGCCAGAGATGCAGAACTGTAATCCAAGGAAAATCCAAGGAGATCCAGCCAGGAGTCAAGGAGTTAACAGGAGCCAGAGAAGCAGAACTGTAATCCAAAGAAATAGGCAAGGAGATCCAGCCAGGAGTTAACAGGAGCCAGAGAAGCAGGATCAGGCTGTCAGCAAGAGCAGAGGGGAGGGGCCTGAAGAGGGGAAACTGAACCAGCAGTGAGAAGGAAAAACCAAGGCAGAAAAGGGAGGAACCACAGGTTCAGACAGTCAGGAGCACAGAAGGCAGGACCGGAACAGAAAAGGATCTTCCATAACTTCCCCTGTGCGCAAGGTAAATTTATACCCTGCTTGGGAAGGGGGCATAGAGAAAATCAGACTCTGGGCCCGGGTCATTACATTCTTATTCAGACTGTATAATTACTGATGGTTATAATAAATAATGGTGGAGTTTGTAACAACATTTTTCAATCCACTTTGATTAAATGTACTATCAAAGTTTACATTTTACCTAAGGCATAAAAATCAATACTAATTGTTATGTTTATGAGATAAATCAGTCCATCAGCTTCCCTTTTTTTATTAGAAGAAAAAGATTAACTCTTAAAATAAGTAAATAAATGCTCAGACTCTACAGCCACACAAGGTATAAGTCAATTATAATGAAAAGAGAGAAGGAAAGAAAAGAACCTTGTTTTGTAACTGTATCAATTACTACACCTCTATATTATTATATATAGAGGTGTAGTAATTGATACAGTTACAAAACAAGGTTCTATTCTTTCCTTCTCTCTTTTCATTTCCATCAGCTTCCCCATGAACTTTGCCTCAACAGCAAACCTTATTTTGATATTTTTGATAAGCAAGTGCAAGTGCAATAAATTTTATTTCATTTCAAAAATAATTCATGTTTTTTCTTGGCTAAAAAGGTTTTACTCATAGCATTGTATTCAATATTTGGCATGAAACTTATTCTTTGCTTGTTATTGGAATTCACATTCCATTGTGCATATAGTTTCAAAATAAAATGATAGTCCCAAATGTTTTTGCCAAAATGCTTTTCCTTCCACTAGTATTTGTTTTTATCAGATGTGTTCACCCATGCTCATGGCTTAATAATGCTGCCAGAAAGATTTTAATAATAAGATATCTCCATTCTGTTCCTCATTATAATATCAATTATATACACAAACACAGCACATTTAAAAAAAAAAAAAGCAGGACTATGCACAAAGATAGTAAATTTTAAAAGAAAGCAGGACAAATTAATACAGCCTTGTGAAGTTAAATTTTACAATAATGTGTTTTTATGTTGAACAGCAAAATGTAAATTCTTATGTCTAATCAATGTCCAAATTATTATTATTATTATTATTATTATTTTTGTCTGCCTTTGCCCTATCAAGCAAATACCTCTGACAAAGGCCTTTCCTGCATCCCATACTATATATTGATCTGAGGTGCCCTGGTTTATTTCCCAATAGAGTGTTAACTGGGGAAAAAATTGCTTATCCACCTTGGGGTTATTTATCCATTTAGGAGGAAGTCTCCATTGACCTGTAGGAGTATGGGGGGACCTGCCTATTGACAGTACTATGGGGGCATGGTCTGAGCACATCCTAGTGATGTATTCTATGTTGTCCACATGAGTCAGTATATTCCTTGAACCCAGACACAGATCAATACGAGACATTGCAGCTGAAGCCACAGAGTAGCAAGAGTATTGTTTAGTCAAAGGGTGCTTCCACCTCCAAATATCTATCAGCCCAGTGGCCTCCACCCAATTCGAATGTCCAAATTATTTGAAGAGCACAGAGTAGACATATAGGGGCATATTTATCAAAGGACTAGTGATAGAGTTTTTATTACCTCATATGAACTTGAATGACCTTAAATGACCTTGAAACTCGAATAGTATCTTAGGTAATAAAAGACTTGAACGCCTAAAACTCGAACGAATATGTCTCAAACTAAGGCCCTTGGTGGGCCAAAACGTTATTCCATAGCTCTAAAATAAATTATCTGATATTTTTAAGACCTGCGAGTGCTGATCCTCTTCTTTGGTTCATTTGCCAATCGCGCACCCAGGCGCATATATATATATATGTCCCACAGTGCCAGCACACAATACAAATTGAGGCTAGAGGTGCACGGTCAGTTATGTTGTAGTATAGGAACAGAGGATCAGCACCTTTGGTCCCAAAGACGTCGGATAAGATGTAAAATGTTGAAATAAATTGACATTTCTTCACCTAACTACAGTGAGTGCTGATCCTCTTTATATATATATATATATATATATATATATATATATATATATATATATATATATATATATATATATATAACAAGAGCATATGGAACACACACCATTAAGTCAAAGGCAAAGCCTGGGTGCCAGCCTGGAAAAAAGTAGACATCTGGAGCAATAGACGGCGCACCAAGGACTCATCAACAACAGGATCAGCTTGAAAACATAGTGTAGGTTTATTAGACCGATGGTTTTGGGTGGTTCTTTTGGGGGTCTTGCACAGGGCCGTAACTAGGGGTAGGCAGAGTAGGCACATGCCTTGGGCGCAAAGCTGGAGGGGCGCCATTGTATGCGCACTCGTATTTTTCGCGCATGCGCACTCGCGTATTGGGTGCTTTGCCGGGCCAGGCTGCCTAGGGCACCTGCTTGCGTTGGCCCCGCACTGGTCTTGCAGAACATAATACGCAGGCAGGGAGCTTTGTTCACAGAAGGCGGATTGGCAGCTGAAAAAATTCATAAGCTTTTTTCTTTTGGGGTCTATACATGAGAGCTGCTTTGGTATATCTATGCATATTGGGCATCAAACTGTTCAGTAGACCCTTAAATGTGACCAATTGCAATATTTTTAGGCAATTTTCAGAAATGCTGCATTTAGTGTAGCTTTGCAGTATGGTAGTTTTGAGTAGAAAGACATAATTACCTATTTTGGTTTCGTCAGAATGTGTACTTTCCAAAAATATATGGTTTTGTTGGGCTTTTTTTTACTGTTAGTGGTTTTGTGGAATATAATACACAGGCAGAGGGCTTTGTTCACAGAAGGCGAAAAGACAGCCGAGAAAATTAATTTGCACTATTTTCGTTTGGGCTCCACACATGCCCACCTACTTTGGTATATCTATGCATATTGGGCATCAAACTGTTCAATAGACCCTTGGCGTCAATATTTATGGTGTTTTTAAAATGTATGTAAGAAATTGGGTGAGATAAATGTGACCAATAAATTGCAATATTTTTAGGCAATTTTTGGAAAAAAATGCTGCTTTCACTGTAGCTTTGCAGTTGGGCAGTTTGGAGTAGGAAGACCATAATTAACCATTTTGGATTCGCCAGAATACAGTATGTACTTTCTAAAAATATATGGTTTTTAGGGGTCACCATAACTTTTTGTAGCTTTTATGCCACATAAAACTACCAATGTTTATAAATTAGTGTAAATTGAAACCATCAAATAAGTATGTACAAGGTAGATTTTACGATAAAAAGCCACAAAGACAAAAAAGTTGTGAAAAGAAAAATCACAACGTAAGAGTGCAATTTTGGTTGCATTTCTATATGTTTCTACAAATAATGCAGTGTTTCTTCCATGATCCCAGCATAACAGTGGGGAGCATGGAAATTGTTGGAGTGAGTATTGCATAATTTTTGGTGCTCAGCAATAATATTACTTTTGTGTGTGATTCTTTAGGTGCAATTTTTTTTTTTGTAACTTAGATTTTTATTTTCCAACAAAAAGATGGCAAATACAAAGCATGGACATATTATGCACATATACCATTTACATATCCTAGTGGACAATAAAGTCCCAATCACATAGTAAGACTCTTATGAGCCCACCTTTCATAAATGATTGTACATTGAGCTGTTAAATAAACATTGAAGCCATCAGGAATAAGGAGAAAAACAGGTAAAAGAGGAAAGAAAAAGACAGAATAAACAGGAGGAAAAAGGGGGGAGGAGATCAAAGCACAGGGAAGTCTCCAGACTCTTGCTATAACTAACTTTAACGGATCTACATTGTTTCAGGTGGGTACCTAAACTGCATTTAAAAATAGTTCCCATGGGGACCAGACCTTAAGGTACAGAGGGATATTGTTGTGCAATCGTGCCAAATTATACTCAAAGGTTTTAACTGTGTTAACCCGCTGTTTTACCTCCTGCATAGAGGGAATAGAGGGGGTTTTCCATTTGGAAGCAATTGAAATGCGTGCAGCGGAGAGCACCTGGTTAACCAGTTTTTGCGTTTGTTTTGGAAGTGTTCTGTAAGGTTTCCCCAAGAGCAAATAAAGAATACATTTATCGAGAGTCTGGTGTGTGATCTGGTTCAACATTTCTATAAGATCATCCCAAAACGTCCGTAGCAGGGGGCAAAACCAGAATATATGGGGCAAGTCCCCTTGTTGGCCACATCCTCTCCAGCAGGATGGAGATGTATCTGGGAACAACTTATGAAGTTTAACTGGCGTATGGTACCAAAACATTAAGACCTTAAAAACATTTTCTTGCTGCCTAACACATGTAATCCCCCGTTTGGTGTTTTCCCAGATGGCATCCCATTCTTTAGCATCAATGGGCCTCCCTATACGTTCTTCCCACTTAGACATGTAGCCATGTTTATACCCTGTATCGAAGGGTGGGCGAACCAGTAGTTTATAAATGAAAGAGATTAAACCTTTCTGAGGCAATCCCCGAGCAGCTACGCGTTCGAAGGGAGAGTATCTGTCCTCTCTCTGTGCTGCTAGGGCAGGTGCATGAAAGTGTCTAAGTTGGAGGTATTCATACCATGATAGCGAGAGCTCTGGGGCTCTATCATTTAGAGAGTCTCTCGTTGGGAAGACGCCAGTGGGGATCATATCCCTTAATGTGAAAAACGGAGAAGCTTTCCATTTCTGGGAGTATCGTGGGGCCAATGCACCTGGGAAAAGGGGGATGCCTAGATGTGAGAGCAATAAAGATGGGTTCGATGCCAACTTACATTTATATCTCAGTTTCCACCAAAGCTTTAATGTGTGGTCTGTGGATTTGAGCATTGGTACTTTGGGTTTAACTTTCCTCAAGTCCGACCAAACCCACGCGTTAGGATGATATGGTCGAAATTGGTATGTTTCAATGTTTGCCCAAATGATGTCGGAGGACCAGTGTGACCAAGCCAGTATCTGACGGATCTGGGCGGCTTCGTAATAGCATTGGAGTTGTGGCGCCCCAATGCCTCCCATTGAGATCGGAGTCGTTAATGTTTTCCTATTAATTCTATGTCCCTTCCTTCCCCATATAAAAATATGGAAGAGGGTCTGGATTTCCTTTAACACAGCCAGGGGGATGTGGATCGGTAAGGTCTCAAATAAGTAAAGAAATTTGGGAAGGATAGACATCTTCAAAGAGGCTATCCTTCCCATCCAGGATATGGGATAGCTTGTCCACTTCTGAAGTTGAGATTTTGTCTCATGTATCAGGGGCGCAAAGTTGAATTTAAAAAGGTCCTCATATCTAGGCGTAATACGGATACCCAGGTATGTGATATAGTGAGTCCTCCAATTATATCTAAAAGTGGCCTGTAATGCTGCCAAAATTGGGGCAGGTATTAGAAACGGAAGTGCTTCAGTCTTGGCTATATTAATTTTATATCCAGACAAAATACTATATGCATCCAAAAGTTGATGAAGGGAGGGCAGGGATATCTGAGGGTTGGTAAGTGTCAGAAGGACATCGTCTGCGAAAAGGGCGATTTTAAGCTGATCTAGGCCTACTTTTACCCCCGTGATATCTGTGTGGTCTCGTATATGGGCAGCTAATGGTTCTATGCTAAGAGCATAAAGAAGGGGGGAAAGAGGGCAGCCCTGTCTGGTGCCGTTGGAGATCTTAATTGGGGTATCGTGATGCCCTGGTAGCTTCAGGGAGGTTGTGGGGTTGCCATATAGGGCTTGCAGGGCCTGAAGAAAGGGACCCTTAAGGTTAAGATGTCGAAGAAGGGCGAAGAGATAAGACCAGTCTAGCCGGTCGAACGCCTTCTCGGCGTCTAGGCTCAGTAGTAACGCTGGCTGTTGCTGCTTCCCTAATATATCCAATATATCAATAACCCGCCTTGTATTGTCCCCCGCCTGGCGACCTAAGATGAAGCCCACTTGGTCGGCCTTGATCAATTTTGGTAGTAGAGGAGCCAGGCGGTTGGCCAAAAGCTTAGTGAAAAGTTTCAAATCTGCATTTAGCAGGGCAATCGGCCTGTAGTTGGTACATACTGATGGGTCTTTGTTGGCTTTTGGGATCAAGGTAAGATAAGAAGTGAGGTCTGTAGGGGGGATTGGGAGTCCCTGAAGATAGTTGTTATATAGCTCGGTCAGATAAGGAAGAAGGGTAAGGCGAAAATGCTTGTAATATTGGTATGGTAGCCCATCTGGGCCCGGCGCTTTGTTGTTGGGGAGAGCTTTAAGTGTAGCTAGAACTTCTTCCTGCGTAATTTCAGCATTTAAAATTTCTAGATCCTGGTCTTGAAAACTGGGTAAATTTGCTTGCTGTAGAAAATCTGACAGCAGGGTGTTGGTTCGTGAGGGATTGGGTTTCAGGTTATACAATGCAGAATAAAATTTGTGAAATTGGGCTGCTATGTGATCTGGGTTATATAACAATGCTCCAGACTCATCCTTCACCGCCACAATAGTTGATTGGGCTTTCTGTTCTTTCAGTTTACGGGCCAAAAGCGTGTGCTGTTTATCCCCCTTCTCATAATAAGTTTGCCTAGTCCACAACAAGGCCTTCTCGACAGCCGTTTCTTTCTGAATACGCAAAAGATTGCGTGTGGCTATGATCTGTTGAAGTAATGCCTCGGATGGATTCCCGGCATATTGAGACTCCTGATTTTTTAGTTGCAATACTAGATCACGCTGTAGTTGAGTTTGCTGCTTTTTCTTGGCTGAGGCAAGGGATATGAAGTGTCCCCTCATGGTTGCCTTATGGGCCTCCCAGAGGGTAGATAATGATTGAACTGAACCAGTGTTTACTTGAAAATATTCTTTTAGCAGCGTCTCCATTTTATCATATGTTTCTGGGTCATTTAAAATAGTTTCATTAAGTCTCCAGTGAGCTCTTTTGGGTGGGGTGACATGCAGAGCCAAATTTAGAATAACTGGAGCATGATCTGACCATGTTATTGCCGAGATGTCGGCTGAATAGTGGAGTCTAAGACAGGGTTGAGATATTAGGAGATAGTCTAAGCGTGTGTGGACTTTATGCACTGCAGAGTAGAATGTATATTGTCGACCTCGTGGATGATCAACGCGCCAAGCATCAAACAGGGTGGTATTGTGTAATAGTTGTCGAAATTCTTTAGATAAGAGATGGGCATTTCTGTCTAGGGAAGGTGTTGACCTGTCCGCAAATTGAGTGGCTGAGACATTGAAATCTCCTCCTACAATTTTATATGGTGCTGAGGAGGCAGAGATTTTACGGAATACCTTCTTAAGAAATCTAATCTGGCCTCGATTGGGTGCATAGATATTAGCAATAAGGAGAGGGGTATTTGATATGGTGCCTTCTAATATTATGTAACGTCCAATGGGGTCGCTAACAGTTTTGGTTATCTGTAATGGGCAATCTTTGTGTACTATAACTGCCACCCCTGCTTTTTTGGCCTTAGCTGATGCATAATAACCGGTCGGGTAATACTTGGATTGTAATTTGTGTGGCTTATCTTGTGAGAAATGAGTCTCCTGCACTAAAGCAATGTCAGTTTTGTGGAGTCTCAGTTCTCGCAGGGCCAAATAACGCTTAGCTATAGTATTAAGACCTTTACAGTTCAAACTCGTGAAAATAACCATAGTCACATTGAAAAAAAAAAGCTTATTAACACAATAATAACAATACGACCTGAGAAGCATTTGTTCAGTAAGTAGTTCCCGGGAGTCAGAACATATTTCGCAGCAGACATATTGAGGTATAGAAACATAACAACATAAAAAAGGATGGCTAGGGCTATGTGTTCATCCGCTAGATTTTTAAGCAGACAGCTTCCCATTAAAAAGTCCATTAGTACGTTGTGCAGATCGTGGAAATGGATAGCTGTCGAGAAGGCCATCCGGCTGACCAGTGTAGCAAAGAATAAACTGTCTGGAGAGTTTTAGGTTAACAGGGGTTAAACCAATCATAAAAAACATCAAGTATGAAAAAGGAAAAGGGGAAGAACAAAAGTCAAAAAGTGAAAAAGCAATCCCAATAGCAAACCCAAGTGTGTAACAGATGCGGGTTTGACAGAGGGGCTATCTGAGCTCCTCAGGGGGTGTTTCGGGAATCGGTCGTGGAGGGCTACTACTAGAGTAGAGTAGGTTTCTTTGTAAGTCGCATCGGGTCTGTAACATCTAGGGTGTCGATCAAGTAGACCCTCAAAGGTCTGAAGGTTCAGGAGGTGTGATAACTGTTGTCTTCAGTCCGGTCTGGGGGGATCTCCCCCTCGGCCTGGGGTGGAAGATGGATTCCGTGCACTTGATTGGTGGTGTGGAGACCTTGGGATCTGCTGCCATTGGGGTCGAAGTGCAGGCATCTGTGTGGTTTGTCGCTCGGCCGGAGCTGCTTTATCCTGGAGGCCTATGGCTGTGAGAAAACGCTGTGCGTTGGCAGGGTCTTGTAGGATATAAGTGTGCCCTTGACGTTGCACCACCAGCTTAAAAGGGTAGCCCCAACGATAAGGGATTTTCATTTCTCTGAGACGTAACGTAATTGGTTTAAGCTCTCTTCGCCTGTTCAAGGTGATTGGCGAGATGTCTGCAAAAATTTGAATCTTATGGTTCAGGTGAATAATTTCAGCAGTAGAGCGGGCATGTGTGAGAATTAGTTCTTTCTGCCTGAAGTAATGGAGACATGTGACAATGTCCCTGGGTGGTTTGGTTGGAGGAGGTTTTTGACCCAAAGAGCGATGAGCTCTGTCCAGCTTCCATTGATCTGGGTGTGTGCTAGGGCAAATTGTAGAAAAAAGACCACCAAGGTAGCCTGGAATATCAGGCGCCAATACATCCTCTGGCACTCCCCGGATTCGGAGATTCTGTCTCCGGGATCTGTTTTCTAAGTCTTCACACATGTTCCTAAGCTGATGTAGTTCGTCCCTAAGGCAGGCATTCTCATCATTTATGCTTGTCTGTTGTCTGATAAGTGCATCAGTCGTAGATTCCAGTTTATCTGTACGTCCCCCTAGATCCACTAATTCCGAGTGTATGTCTCTAACAGCCTCTGCCACCGCTATTGTTACTGCCTTAGTTAAGGTTGTCGTTAGATTATTTTGTAAAGTTAGCAGTTGGGCCGCCAAGGTCCGTGTAGTGACCGGATCTGAGTCCGACATGCTTTCTAGTGAAGCTTGTGGGGACGAGTCTAGGGCGTGCAGTAGCTGTGGGTGGAACTGCTGGGGATGCGCTGGCGACTGACCTGTAATCGAGCATCGAGGGGAATCTGCATCCCTCTGAGAGCCCGCCATAGAGGAGCGTGGTGAGGATGCTCCGTGTAGGCCGCCATCATCCGTTGCGGTCCGGGTGGTCGTGCGGCCTACGGAGCAGTCTGGCGATGGCGACCTCCGGGGAGAAGCTGGGTCATTTTGCTGAGCCTCTAGTGCGAACCGCGAGGCCGCGACTCTATGATGTTCTCTGTCACCGGCGCCATCTTGGAGCGCTGCGTGTCTCTCTGCACGGCTTGCTCTGTGTATATAAGGAGACATCGTCACCCGTGGCTCCTGTTGTTTCTTCCTCCCCATCATTCCGGTGTATGGTTACTCCTGTAGCTTATGGGACCCCGGATGAAATGATTTAGCTGGGAAAGAAGCTAATTATCGGGGTTTAATACACCCGTGTAGCGGAGCCCTTAACAAGTGCGTGCGCTCTCCACCATGTCAGGCCACGCCCCCCCTTTAGGTGCAATTTTAACCTCAAATATATCAAATACAACAAGAGGCAGTGCGAACTTTGGTCCCTAATATATTTAATAGAGAGACACAATGACCTGAGCGTGCTGCCTACACACTTATTACAACTAAAAAATAAATGTATTGGTTAAAGAATTACATTTTAAATAGTAGAGTAAATGAATTTGCAAATTACACAGTGTGATTTAGTAATAAAAACTACACTAAAGAAATCTAATGTATTTGAAAAGCTGCCTGGGATGATGTGGGGTTTGGGAATTTGAACTTTCTTTCTTTCATTCTTTCTTTTGTTTTCATACCATTTTCTGTGTTTTAAAAAAATGTCAGTTATAATTTGATACAATAAAATGACATTTAATAAAAAGAGAAGAATGTTGGGTCCTTGTGTAATCGCTTTTTACTGTTGCATTAACAAAGTTAACATTAACATTCTACTTCAATACTAGTGGCAGATTCTGACCATATCACAGTACAAAGCTTGAAATTCTTTCATATTTTTAATGTTAGAACAAAATATTCAATTAACATAGTTGTATTGCATTTTAATGAAGTTAATGAAGTTAATCAGCATTTCAATATGATTTATGCTGATCAATCAAAGTACATGGATTGAGTTATTAATTACATTTAAAAAGTTTCTTATGTAAAGGTTGCCCTTTTTTCTTCTTCCATCATTTCCCTGTGCAAATTATATGTCAGTGCTTTCAAATTTGATGGCTACAATTTTTCAGATGCTCTTATTTTTAAGTAAGAACAAACTTTGAAGTATACAGGTGGAATATATTAAAGAATGTACCAAGTATAAATGTTTTACAAGTTACACATTTGCATTCATGTCTATCTTCAAAAAAAGAGTGTTATGTAGTTATTTCTATGTATGCTTTTCCAAAATGTCAACTGTTAATATCTGAAGAACAAGGGTAAAATGTATTCCCCCTTTTTCTTGCTGGGCACACAGTATGGATAAGCACAGTATATAATAGCCAAATATGTATTCATATTTATTTATTATTTATTAATATTTATTTTTAATGAGAATTTATCAATGATAAATTGAAATATTTGGTATTGGTCCTGATACAAGTTTTTTTCTGTTTTTGTGTCTGCATATATATAAAAACAAAACAGAGTTTAATAAAATGTAGATTTTATTTTTTCATCAGTCTTTGATTTGTGCCTGCAAATAACATGTAAAAAAGGGAGACCTATTATTTTCAGAACACTTGGAAAAATATGTAAAATAGGTGTGAGGGCCCGCAGCCCTGATCTTCTCCCCTCCGGTGTGTCCCCTCCTATGGCGCACACTTCCAAGTTTTACACGCCGAGCGTATGATGTGTTTTTGGTGCAAAGTTTGAATATTTAAAGTGGCCCTGAGCCAAACTCATTGCCCATTATTAGGTCAATATTATTGTTCCTGGGTGCATAAAAGCCCACTTGTGTCTGGGCTGGTGACCCAACAATCTATGTTTTTATACATGTGTGTAAACAATATGCATTCTGAAGAATTGTCTTTCCATATATTCACATAGATTGGGTAACTGGGGAGGTTATTCAGCGGGGGTCTAAGTGTAAAGGTTTTTGTTCAATTTCTCCTCAGATAGTGACAGTAACCTCTTTGGGGGGTTGCCTTTTCCCTATGCTGAATTTGTGGTTTTCGTTTCAAAAAAGGCAGCTGAAACACTACCCCCACATAGGCGTTATAACTGCCTGTTGACTTGACACTAGGGTCTATTCCTCCTAGAGGGAGAACATATACTCTTTCCTTGCCTGAGGCTCAGGCTATGAAACATTATATTAAAGAGATTTTGGAGAGAGGTTTTATTAGACACTCCAATTCCCCTGCAGATGCTGGAGGAGCCCTCTGTTAATTGGATGCCGCCAGGTCTTAATATGGAGGAGCCCATTAAGATTTCTGGACGAACAAAGGGGAACGATTGTTTACCAAGGATTTTAAAAGGAAAGTCACAAAACACAGAAGGAACCAACCAGAATAGCGTGGTCAGATAGGCTGGGTCGGTACAGGCAGAGTTCAAGCAAGGTCAGACAGGCCGGGTCAGTACAGGCAGAGTTGAAGCAAGGTCAGACAGGCTAGGATCAGGATTGGAGAGTTTGGAATAATCAGGCAGGCAGGCGAGGGTCAAACCCAGTATAAACAGCAGGATTCATGAGGAATAAGCACACAGGAACTAACTAAGTAGACCTAACAAGGGACCACTACAGAAAATCCAAAACCCCTTTAAATACATTTGAATTTGTGACATCATGCCAGCGCATAAACCCGGAAGCGCACGGCGGCATGCACCAGCACTAAATAGACAAGGAACCACACGGCCGGCATCCCTGCTGGCCACTAGACCACCAGGGTGAGTGGTCCTTACAGTATCAGCCTCAAAACTATAGGCCAGTTAGTCTGACATCAGTGGTAGGAAAGCTTTTCAAAGGGTTAATAAAGGATAAGATAGCAAATCATAATACTATGAGTTTGTGGCAGCATGGTTTTATGCGTAATAGATCTTGCCAGACTAACTTAATTTCTTTCCATGAGAAGGTGAGCATGGACCTCGATTCTGGGATGGCAGTGGATGTGATCTACCTAGACTTTGCTAAAGCATTTGATACAGTGCCATACAGAAGGTTACTGGTTAAATTAAGGAATGTTGGCCTGGAACATAATATATGTACCTGGATAGAGAACTGGCTGAAGGATAAATTACAAAGAATGGTGGTAAATGGAACATTTTCTAATTTTCTAATTGGACCAGTGTTGCTAGTGGAGCAAGGGTTCTGCACTTGGTCCTTTGCTTTTCAACTTGTTTATTAATGACCTGGAAGAAGGTATTGAAAATACTGTTTCTATTTTCACTGATATTACAAAATTGTGCAGAACAATAGATTCCATGCAGGATTTGCCCCACTTTGCAGAGTGATTTGACTAATTTGGGAGACCGGGCAGCAATCTGGAAAAAGAGGTTCAGTATTGATAAATGCAAGGTTATGCACTTTGGCAAAAATAATATAAATGCAAGTTATATACCCATGTCATGTTGGGAGTTCCTTAACTGACAAGGATCTAGGGGATTTTGTAGATAACAAGTTGTCTAATTCCGGGCAGTGTCATTCTGTGGCCACTAAAGCAAATAAAGTACTGTTTTGCATAAATGGGCATAAACTGAAGGGATGAAAACATAATAATTCCTCATTATAGGACCCTGGTAAGGCATCACCTGGAGTATGCAATGTGTTTATAAAGTCCCATGTTTTATAGTTAGTGATAGTGATAGTAAAATTATGTATATGAATTTGAGGTTTATAAGGGTGTAGGTATGTGAAGTTCTGTTTTTTGTTTTTTATTTAGATTGAAGAAAATACTATAGATTATATATATATATATATATATATATATATATATATATATATATATATATATATATATATATATATATATAAGAAAGACTGCAGCAGCAGGCGAAACGTCAGTATGTGCCAATAAAAATACATTTCGTTTTTATAAGACCTGAGTAGTGTGGTTTTTCTCAATATACAGTATGAATATATGAATTGAACTCTTTCGATATTTAAATTATGATGGCAGACTGTCAAGGTTGGGGTTGTTCTCTCTGTAAAAAAGGTGCTTGTGAGGGGACATGTTTAAACTTTACAAGTACATTAGAGGACATTATAGACAAATAGTAGGTAACCCTTTTACCCACAAAGAGGATCACCGCACCAGATGCCACCCATTCAGACTAGAGTAAAAGAAATTTCATTTGAAGCAACATAGGTGGTTCTTCACAGTGAGGACAGTGAGGTTGTGGAATGCCCTGCTGGGTGATGTTGTGATAACTGATTTTGTTAATGCAAAGGCTATTGTGATACAAAATTCTTTACTTAGTATACATATGGGTATATATCATTTTTGTGAGGGTATGGAGGGGTGTGTATGGATGCTGGGGTTTTATTTGGAGGGGTTGAACTTTATGGGCTTTGTCTTTTTTCAACTCAATTCAACTATGTAACTATGTACTCCCTTAAAGACACAAGTTCCTTTTGTACTGATCTAGACATCTGATCCATGCTTGCAATAAAACAGTGTCTTTGCAGTTGTAGAACTATGGTAGTCATTAAAATTTCTCAAGGAATGCATTTGGAAGCCTTTTAGATGCAGAACTAGTAGCCATTTATTATCAGCAATAAAAGCCATGCAGTGTGCTTTCAAACTCCTTATTTGGTCAAATCGAGAATAAGAGTTTTTTTTTATTAATGTTGCAAATATATATCATGCAATTTTTTTTCTATAAAGTCTTTTCATAAAATTACAAAGAGTAGAAACTCAAGGGAAATATTCAAGCAAAGCTTTTGGTGAATAGGTCCCATATGTGCAATAGATTTTAATATTCTGACATTTCTAGAATTTCATTCCTTGTCCAATTAATTTTCTTACTCTTTTTCACTAACACATGCTATGTTAAGGATTAAGCTGCCATCACAAGATTTTAATAAGAAAATTGAAGTGAATTATTCTAAAAGGTGACGATCTATGTAGTTTGTATGGCTGGTTTGCATTTATTCTGAATATTATACTGGATTGATATACTGCAAGCAATCAAGATGATAAGGTTAGATATATATATATATATATATATATCAGGCAGTGAAAGATTAAATATGTAGTATATAATCCAAAAAAAAACATAAATAGGATAGGATAAAAATACCAATAATATTATTCATTCTAACCACCGTATTTAATAAAAGGCAATAGTTTGCCCGTGAGCAGTAATCCATAGCAACCAACAGGATGTTTGCTTGTAAACAGGTAACCAGTAAATACTACCTGTTTATTGGTTGCAATGGGTTACTGCACCTGGTCAAACTTGGTGCCTTTTATCAAATTGCCCCATATGAGTTTTCAATTAAATTTTAATGCCTTTAATTTTTAGGGCGAAATCACAAAACTGTAGTATTTTTGTATATTTTATATATATATTGAATATAGATGATTAATCGCTGCTTAATTATTATTGTTTGCTATCAGTTACAAGTCTGGATTTCTACACACCTTTTCTAACAACTTTTTCCAGTGTATCTACTCTGCTACTCTGCATGCTTAAAAAAAGGACCAAAATTAAATTCTGTTTTTATACAGCAATAAAAGTTTACTAAATGTATCCATTTTGTATTCAGATGTGTCTTGTCTTTTGACCCATTTCATCAGGTGACACCAGATAACCTTTTATATTTGACTAAAACTGAAATAGAAAGATATACAGTACATGTAAAATGATCAGGTAGCCCATGTCATATTTATTGCACGTGTATATTAGAATCAATGCTTGCAAATAGTGATGAGAGAATTTTTTTGCCAAGTTTCGCCACAAAAGTGACACCTAATGGGTAAAAAAAATTGTCACACATCAAAGATTTGTCATATGCCAAAAAAAATTGTTGTCGCCCGTAGACTTCTATGCATTTCTGCGAATTGTTGCTGCTTCACAAATTTTCAGCCAAGCAAAATGGCCAATCACTACTTACAAACCAAATATAATATAAATTCACTATATGAATTCATTAGAAGCGACAAATCATCTTAGTCAAACTTTGACATTCTAGCAGTTACAAGGCTTTGCATGTCAGAATTTTTCCATCATTTCATTTAGGGCCATTTATTTTCTATGATCACAATTTCACCCATTATTTCCCCACAAGTTTAGAGTGCTTTAAACATTGACTCTTTTAATCAAAATTGCAACAAAAACAATATTTCCAAAAAATCTTGGAAAAAATTATAGTGCCTTTTTTTTCTCAGCAAAAATCAAAGAGCCACAGGTATGGATATTTAGTTTAATGTAAGCTAATAATACAAACTATGGTGGTTATTTACTAAGCTCTGAATACCCAAAATTCCCCGCAAAATTGGTTATTTTTTTTATAAAATCAGACTTTTAAAAAAAATAACGAATTTTTCGGAATTTATTAAACCCCGAGGGCTAAAAAGCCGGAATATAAAACCACAGCATCTCAAACCTGTCGAGGTTGCATAAAAGTCAATGGGAACAGTCCCATTGATTTTTGGTTGTGTCGGGGGTTTCGGGTAATTTCACAATGTTTTCTGGTGAAAATTCACAAAAAAAATCGTGAAAATCTGAGCTTTTCCGGCTGAGCAGTTTAGATCGGAGTTTGTAGCAGCCGATATTGAGATAAATTCGGACCTTGATAAATATCCCCCTAAATGTTAAAGAGTGATGTTCCTGAATTTGGAAACATGTTATTCAATTATTGTTAAGAATAAATGCTGATGGTATTTTGGTTTTCCATAGATTTAGCATTTAAGTATAGATAAAATAGCAATTAAAAAGCATACAATAAGAGGTATGGATAGGTATTCAATCAAATAAGGTGTCACTGCTTTTTCCATCTTTAAAGGAACTGTTCAGTATAAAAAAAAAACTGGGTAAATAAATGTATGTACAAAATAAAAAATGTTTCTAATATATTTAGCTAGCCAAAAATTTAATCTTTAAAGACTGGAATTACTGTATGTCTAAAATAACAGAACAGAATTCTACCTCCTGCTTTGCAGCTCTCTTAGTTTCCACTGATTGGCAGTAACCAATCATTGACTTGAGGGGGGGCAGTACCCAATCGTTGACTTGAGGGGGGGGTACATGGGTCATAATCAGAACTGTTTGCTTTTTAATCTAACCAGCATGCTAAGGATTAATTGCAAACTCAATGAGCCGTTATGTCCCATGTGGCCCCCCTTCAAGTCGCTGACTAACTCAGAGTTAGAGAGCTGAAAAGCAGGAAGTTGGATTCTGGCTCTTTTATTAGACATCTGTTCACTCCAGCCTTTATACATTACATTTTTGGCTAATGAACTATATTAGAAACTTTTTTTATTTTGCACAACCTATAAAATCTATTTACCCAGTTTTTATTTTGACACTCAACTGTTCCTTTAAATATGTACTGCTCTTAAAGAAGAACATTAATTTTATATTTGTAAATGTGTCACAATAAAGGGCTACTACCAATGTGAATTCCATGAGCCTGTGTGCCCACTGGATACACATGCATATATCTGCTGATTTTATGGATTTTCAGCTTTTGATTAAGGTGGAATTCACATTGCTGGACCCCTGTAAAACAATAGGGAAACACACTGCCACTATCTTGTATGCACAGGCCACCTTTTCAGCAAATCATAATATATCCAGTATAAAAGTAAATTTTACAAGAACAGTTATCATATAGTGAAATGAATAAAACAGTACTGTGACATATTAACAAATACAGAAAAAAATCTCCAGCACTGGGCCTAACCCATGCTGTGGCGTTGACTATCTGCTAGAAACACCCTTGTGCCAGCGCTCAGTCTAATCCACAATCTGGAGTTGGCCAGCTGCTATAAATGATAAAAAGTCAATACAGTATATGTACACAAAAAGAAGAGCAATACTTGTAAACCTGTAAAGAAACATAAAGCTATTGTCATGTATATTGCAAGGCCAACAACTCAGCTACATTCAATAGACAATTATTGCAGTATATCCCCATAAACAAACAATAAACACTTCCAACATATTAATATACATTTACCAGTGAATATACTGTAAGTGTGGTAATATTCTGTAAATATAACCTGTCATATCTGGTGTTTATCTACAATAATATAATGCAAATTTGAGCATATGCTATTCTTCAGTTAAACATATGAAAGCAGAGATGACACATCTACATCATAGTCTTTCCATCCTGGCAGAAGCATAACAGAGGACACAAATATGAACTAACATCATCCCTACCACTTAGTACAAAATATTTAGCAGATGTATTTCAAATTCAAAACTTACTGAATTGGATAAAGAAATGAAAAATCTTACTCCAGGATAAGGATATTAAATAATTAAAAAAAATAACCATGAAAGTCATGAAAGTTGATTTTTTTTTTTAATTATTCTACACTTCCCGGAAAATGCATTCATACCAGTTAATTTTCATACATCAGGCTATCCTTACAAGATCTGTATATGAAGTTGACAGTGCTGACTGCCTTTGCTCCTTTTATTAACTGACATTATTTTTAGAATAGTAAACTGATCAACAACCACAGTTTTTAGCTCACCATAAACAGGGTCCTTTACCTACCACCTACCATGTGACATAAATAGAGATTTGACATTAAGGGGTTATTTACTAAAATCCGAAAATATTTTTGAGTTAATTTGTTAAAACCACTTTGACCAAACTCCCATCCACTATATATATATTTTGAACCGGTAACTGGAACACAGTGTGAAGGGAGATATATTTCCCCTAGGTTCATGTCTTACTCCCATATGTACAGCAGTTCTGAGTGGGTTAAATCCCCTAGAAGGTCTCACCTGGGGAATAATTAGCAGGCTAGATCTGTTAGCTGCTAGAGAGGGTTGGGGCTGAGAGTGAAAGCTTGAGACATACACTGAGGAGAGCTGGGAGCTGAGTGTGGCCATTGGAAGCGGCTGTTTATGTTTCCCCAAAGGGAAAGGACTTTGCAAAGGTACTGTGACTCTGGGGAGTTGTACTGTTTGTGTTTGACCGGAAATCCCAGTAGGGGACCGGTAGTAGAGAGGGAAACTACTCTGTGTATTAGTTAGAGCCCAAGTGGGGCAAGGATTTTGTTTTATTTTATTTTGTTTTATGCTACTTTGCTCACAGAATCTTTATATGTGAACAATAAATGGACTTTACCCTGTTCAAGACCCGTCTGTTCATATGATCCTTCTCACAATATATAAATATATATATATATATATATATATATATATATATATATATATATATATATACTTCAAGCAGTACCTAATACATGGGTAACGGAATAAACCCCCTCCCATTAAAGCAACACAACAGCTTACCTGTGTAACTGATTTAAGCCCAGAGGAAATTCAAAAGAGACTAGAACATGTAAACATAATTCCAGGGCTGGATGGTATTGATCTCAGGGTACTAAATGAGCTTAGCTCTGTGATCGGAAAACCTCTTTATTTAATTTTTCAGGATTCATTAAGGTCTGGTGCCAAGAGCCAACTGTCAAATTTCTAATGTGTTGCCACTATTCAAAAAGGGATTCTGTTCTAAGCCTCAATACTATAGGCCCGGTTAGTTTGACGTGAGTGGAAGCTTTTGGAAGGGATATTAAGTGAAAAGATACTTGGCTTCATTGCAAATGGTAATATTATGAGTTTGTGCCAGCAAGGTTTTATGCACAACAGATTTTGCTAGACTAATTTAATTGCATTTTATGAGGAGGTGAGCAGAAACCTTGACTCTGCAATGGTAGTGGATGTAATCTACTTGGACTTTGCTAAAACTGTTGATACAGTAACACACAGAAGGTTATTGGTTATTTTAAGAAATATTTGCCTGTGACATAGTATTTGTATCTGGATAGAGAACTGGCTGAAGGATAGATTACAGAGAGTGGTGGTAATTGAAACATTTTCTAATTGGACCGGTGTTGTAAGAGGAGTACCGCAGGGCTCTATCCTTGTTCCTTTGCTTTTCAACTTGTTTATTAATGACTCAGAGGTGGTCATTGAAAGTACTGTTTCTATTTTTACTGATGATACTAAATTGTGCAGAACTATAAGTTCCATGCAGGATGTTGTCTCTTTGCAGAGAGATTTGACTAGAAAACTGGGCAGCAAACTGGAAAATGAGGTTCAGTGTTGATAAATGCAAGGTTATCTACTTTGACAGAAAAATATAAATGCAAGTAATACACTAAGGGGCAGATTTATCAAGGGTCGAAGTGAATTTGAGAGAATTTCAAATTTTTTTTCTTCGAAAATACCAAGTAATTTTTTGGATACTTCGAACATCACATAGGATACTTCGACTTCGAAGTAAAATAGTTTGAATATTCGACCATTCGATAATCAAAGTACTGTCTCTTTAAAAAAACATCGACTTCAATATTTCGCCAAATTAAACCTGCCGAAGTGCTATGTTAGCCTATGGGGACCTTCTAGAGCAGTTTGTTGAAGTCGAAAAAAATTGTTCGATCGATTGCTGAAATCCTTCGAATCGTTCGATTTGAAGGATTTAATCGTTTGATCAAACGATTTTAGTTCAACCAAAATTGGCCAAATTCGATGAAAAAAAAGTTCAACTTTGATATTCGAAGTCGAAGTAATTCAATTAGATGGTCGAATTTCGAAGTATTTTCAAATTCGAAATTCGACCCTTGATAAATCTGCCCCTAAACGACATTGTGCTAGGGGGTTTCCTTAATTGAGTAGGATCTAGGGTTTTTTATAGATAACAGGTTGTCTAATTCAAGGCAGTGTCATTCTATGGCTACTAAAGCAAATTAAGTACTGCCTTAGAGGGCCTTAAGGGGTGAAAACATAATTCTGCCTCCTCATAAATCCTTGGTAAGCCTCACCTTGAGTATACAGTGCAGTGTTGGATTCCAGTCCTTAAGAAGGATATTAATGAGCTGAAGAGATTGCTGAGATGTGCAACTAAACTGGTTGGAGGGATGGAATATTTAAATTATGAAGGTGGACTATCACGGTTGGGGTTGTTTTCTCTGGAGAAAAGGCAATTTCGAAGGGACATAATTACTCTTTATAAGTACATTAGAGGGCATTATAGACAAATAGCGTGAGATCTTTTTTCCCTCTAAAAATAGATCACCACAACCAGAGGCAATCCCTTTAAACTAAAGAAACATAACTTTTATTGAAGCAGCCTAATTGGTTCTTCACAGTGAGGTCAGTGAGGTTGTGGAATGTACTGCCGGATGTTGTTGTGATGGCTGATTCGGTTAAAGCCTTTAGGAGTGGCTTGGATGATTTCTTGGCCAAGCATAATATTCAAAGCTTAAGTGATACTAAAATCTACAATTAATATAGATATTGGTACATATACGGGGATATGGAGGGGCTAGTGTGAGTGTGTGTATGAATGTGTGCTGGGTTTCATCTGGAAGAGTTGAACTTTAGGGACTTTTTTCATCCCAAATTAACTGTGACTGTATGGGCTGTCAATGGGTTGGGTTACTATCATGGTTGGTGATCCCTGTATATTTACTGTATACAGTATGCTAATGCTTAAAGAGATGTATTAATATGCTATTATGTTTTTATTGTTTTGTTGAACAATGGTACTATTGTTTTCATTGCAAAATTCTTTTCTGATCTATTTACTTACTCGTGACTAAACAATATTTTACAAAATACTGTACTGATTGAGAAAGTTCAAGTACAATGTAGATTTTTTTCTTTTGCAGACCAAATTAGTTTCTTTACAAAATAATTTCAATAGTCACAATGCAGGAATACAGCAATGTTTTTGTTGATTAAATATACCGTGAAACTGTATACTGTTCCTTTTCTGAGTAATATTCTCAAAATATTCTTAAATTCTCAAAAAATAATCACAAAGTAACCTCTGTAACCTCTGGCAAATTTTCATGAGAAATTGTTCTTGTTTAGATTACCCTACTGCTTGGATATTTGTACAGTCTTATTGCCCTGGTTCAAACATTGTAACATTTATATTATTACAGAACTTTACATGTTTTACAATAAGCTATTATGATTAGTGATGGGCGAATTTATTCGCCAGGCGCAAATTTATGGTGAATTTGCGCGATTTGCCGCCAGCGAATAAATTTGCAAAATGCCCGCAAAAATTCGCGGCAAAAATACGCCGGCGTCAAAAAATTTTCCCGAAAAAACGGACGCCGGCGTCAAAAACGGGCGCCGGCATAAAAAAAAATGGGCGTCGGTGTCAAAAACGAGACGCCGGCGCCGTTTCATGAATTTTTCGCCGTTTCGCGAATTTTTCAGCGAAGCGAAATGGTGCAAATTCGCCCATCACTAATTATGATCACTTCATTTAGATAGATCAAAACACTCATTGCATGTATTAGAAGGAATGTAAACAAGGAGATACAAAAATAAGGAAAGTAAGTGCTCATGTGTGTCCAATTGACCCATCTCCTCAATTCTAATTACATCTCAGATGCAAATTACGAAGTTGAATAATTGAGTTTTCTACTGTATCCTAGTTTGATAAGAAAAGATTTACAGTTTGTTTTCTTAGTGTTTGTAACTTTTTACATTCTACAGATAATTATTTCTCAGACAAATGAGAGAAAGGGTGTTTACTCCAACTGCAGTTGTTGCAGAATGGTTTGGTAATAGACAGATTTGATTTAAAATCTGTCTACAAAGACAAAAGTAAAGTTACCAAAACACAACTTGGCTCTTTTTTCCAAGAAGGAAATTGAGAGAACAATAAAAGAAATCACAGAATTTCTATAAAGCTCCTTTGACAAGCCAAGGGAAATGTTTTTCTATTTAAAGGTCACTGAAATGGCAATAATAAAATAAAACCACACAATACAAATTTGTTCCTTATCAATTTTTATTTCACCAACCGTGGAACAGAAAGTATTTAATTCACTGGAATTGCTTTATTCTCACTTTTAATAGGATGCAGTCTGAAGTGATTTGTTGTTTGTGAAGATTTATCTTTTAAATACCAACAGAAGTATAGAATGCCCAAATATGGTTTGCTGACTTTTATCCAGTACTCTATGGGTGGAGGGTTATACGTTTTTAAAGAATAGCTGAAATTTTGCTCCTTAATTGTGTTATTTATTTATTGGCTTCAAATATTGTATTTTCCCAAATATTTTTTGATTCCTAACTGACCTTAACACATTTTATCATATCAGCACTATGGCCCCTAATACAGACAATTAAGATTGCTCATGCTTTTAAGCATGATCAATTTTAAATAAGCTGTGGTATTCACAGCTTATGAAATTTCTAACTATTATAGTACAGGTATGTGACCAGTAATTCAAAATGCATGCAACCTGGGGTTTTCCAGATAAGGGATCTTTCCGTATTTGGGATCACCATACCTTAAAGGGATACTGTCATGGGAAAAAAAAATTTTTTCAAAATGAATCAGTTAATAGTGCTGCTCCAGCAGAATTCTGCACTGAAATCCATTTCTCAAAAGAGCAAACAGATTTTTTTATATTCAATTTTTAAATCTGACACGGGGCTAGACATTTTGTCAATTTCCCAGCTGCCCCATGTCATGTGACTTATGCCTGCACTTCAGGAGAGTAATGCTTTTTGGCAGGCTGCTGTTTCTCCTTCTCAATGTAACTGAAGGAGTCTCAGTGGGACATGGGTTTTTACGATTGAGTGTTGTTCTTAGATCTACCAGGCAGCTGTTATCTTGTGTTAGGGAGCTGTTATCTGGTTACCTTCCCATTGTTCTTTTGTTTGGCTGCTGGGGGGAAAAGGGAGGGGGTGATAATCACTCCAACTTGCAGTACAGCAGTAAAGAGTGATTGAAGTTTATCAGAGCACAAGTCACATGACATGGGGCAGCTGGGAAATTGACAAAATGTCTAGCCCCATGTCAGATTTCAAAATTGAATATAAAAAAATCTGTTTGCTCTTTTGAGAAATGGATTTCAGTGCAGAATTCTGCTGGAGCAGCACTATTAACTGATTCATTTTGAAAAAAAAATTTTTTCCCATGACAGTATCCCTTTAAGTCTACTTAAAAAAATCACGTTAACATTAATTAAACCAAATGTTGTTGTTTTGCATACAAAACTGATTAATTACATATTAGTTAGAATAAAGTAAAAGGTATTGTTTTATTATTATAGACACATTCATTTTAAAAACATTTAATTTAATCAAATAATGTTTGGGAGATGTCTTCCCGAAATCCAGAGTTTTCTGGATAATGGGTTTCGGGATAACAGATCCCATTATCCCATAATTTGGCATTTCCCCTTAAATGTTTATATTTATTCTGCTTATAAATCATACATGTGTGGCAAGATATCATGGCTTAAAATGGAAACTGGGGAGTTTTATTTATAAAATACATGTCTTTTTTCACCTTTATTTATATTTAATATATTTTTTAAGTTGTAATGGTGAGGCCTAAAATAACAATGTATTTTTCTTGCTTTAGAAATCTTTAGATGAATCGAACGGGGCAAGGTTAACTAAATACATTTTCAACCTGAATTCTCGTTGTAATGGCTGTAATAAGTGATCCTAATAGTTTTTGCTACAGATCTGTGTTAATTATGCATGTCAACTTTGTAATTAATAATCATTACAAATTAGGTTGTTGTGATTATTGATTATATAATTGCAGTTGTTGCCTAATTTAGACAGTAAAATATGTGATTTATTTGAATCCAATAACTAGGGTCTCTCACTGTTGTAATTTAACTTCGTTGCAATGACTGAACAACAAAAGTATAACCACCTTGTTTCACAAAATACATTGAATGAATTAAATGTGGCATATATAAAGAAAATAACAGAATGGAATTAGCGCTCTGGAAACTTGATTTTTTTTTCGAGTTGTTGCCTTAAAAACATTAAATTATTGGATTTTTGAACGAAAACCAGCACAAACAGCCCAAAATGATTGTGAATCCTGAAGGTAAAAACATGTTCCAGTTGTTAAAGGGAACAACTGCCATTGACTTCTACATGATTTCAAAAAGTTTTAGCAGGAGTATTTTCAGATTTAATTTTTTAGCAGCTTCAGAGCATAATAAAAAATTTTTTAAATTTGAGTTTTCCCCTTTAAAATTCTAAGCAACTTTTCAATTGCTCTTCATTATTTACTTTTTATAGGTTTTTAAATTATTTGCCTTCATCTTCTGTCTCTTTCCAGTTTTCAAATGGGGGTCACTGTCCCAATCTACAAATGTATTGTTTCTTTTTATTACTCATCTTTCTATTCAGGCCCTCTCCTATTCATATTCAAGTATTTTATTCAAATCTTTGCATGGTTGCTATGGTCATTTGGACCCTTGCACCCAGACTACTGAACTGGCAAACTGGAGAGCTGCTAAATTAAAAGCTAAATAACTCAAAAACTACAAATATTATGAAAATCATTATCTCAGAATAGCACTCTCTACACCATACTAAAAATTCTCAAAGGTGAACAACCCCTTCAAAAAGCTCAGTGTTAGTTTTTCTGGGGTTTTTTTGTGTCAGTTTTTTTACAAACCTGCTCCATAACAATGTAAGCAGATGGGCCCTCTAATGTACTTATAAAGATTAATCATGTCCTCTCGCAAGCATATTTTCTCCAGAGAAAACAGCCCCGACCTTGACAATCTACCCTTATAATTGACCCTTAACCCCTAACCAGTTTAGTTGCACATCTCTGCACTCTCTCTAGCTCATTGATATCCTTCTTAAAGTGGACCTGTCACCCAGACACAAAAAGCTGTATAATAAAAGTCCTTTTCAAATTAAACATGAGATCCAATTTCTATTTTTTATTAAAGCATTCATAGCCTTAGGCATAAAGGCGGGGCAGACAATCACTTTCCATTCAGCACTTCCTAGTTGTCACTGCTCTCCACACCTTCCCCAGTTCTTGTCACCATTTAATTGTGTAGCCAGGGTATGGGGATGGACCTCAGGTCCCCCATTCTGGTGCACAAACAAGATTCTGAGATAATGCAAGGCTTGCCTTAATAACAGTGTCCACAAAATGGCTCCTGAATGCTTGCTATAATTATGAATTCCCAGACCGCAGGAAACAAGATTCAAATAATTTAAATAGTGTAATTAAAGTTCATTTTGCTTGACTAATGTGATAAAATAGGATTATAATATTATATAATAATTTTTTTAGGTGACAGGTCCCCTGGAGCCCAAAACTGCTCTGCATACTCCAGACGAGGTCTTACAAGGGTAGAGCAGACAATATTCTCGTCACTATCGGCGCTGATCCAGGACACGGCACACAGACGACAGCATCAATGCAAAAGGTTGGCTTTATTTAAACACACACATGCGGTTGTGGATTACAGCGGTGGATATACAAGGCTGTCTGACTTACGCGTTTCTTGCCGGATCCCCCGGCACTTCCTCAGAGTCAGTATAGATCACATGACTCGAGACTTAAATAGCTAAAGTGATTTACATCCGTGTTAGAAGTACAGGTGCATTTGAATTATCAGTGTAATTAACATTCAGGTGTATAAAAATTCATTACTATAAACAGTGCATATTGCTTTTGTATATTTGTATAATATCTCAAGGCAAGCAATTAAATTATTATGTTAATATTTGATGTAAATAAAAAGTGACCAAAAAAAAGTGAAATGAATTGATTATTAAAAATAAAAACATAATGAAAATATCTGTATTTCTCAATCATCTTGTTCGGATCAATGATATTATAGTAAACCGTGTATTTAAATATTTAAAAGCACTAAATGCACATTGGCATGGCTATAAAAACATATGCACATAACTATAAAAATAATTATGTTTCCTATGAGGACTAATTATGTTACTATATTATATAGAGTTACATTTTTCGTTTATATTAATGTATTCATTTAATCTATTTGCTGTCACTCATATTGAGCAATAGGAAACAATTGTAACTTCTTAACTATTTTTTAGTGTCTAAAGTCATTTGCAGAGCAGGAAAAAATTTTTTTATTTGATTAAAGTGTCTTTATATATTTTATTCTACTTCAATCTCTTTTTGTGTATATATATCCAGTTGTATCTCTATGAATTTTCATTGTTATTAATTTATTAATTATTATCTGTGTATATATATATATATATATATATATATATATATATTCTAATAGTTTGAGTGTTTGAAAAACAACATATTATTTATGTTGTTTTTCAAACACTCAAACTATTAGAATTAATTGAACCAATGGTATTACAATATGGTAGACAATATTGAAAATTATTTTTAAGAAAATTGATTAATTTTTTATTTTTTATTGATTTATTTGGATTAGTCAAAATATCTGGGGAATATGGTGATGTTCACAGTGAGAGAGAAACCCATTTCATACTGACTCCCTCTTAAGAGTAATCAATATATAAAAGTCAAGCACATATTACTATCTTATAAAATACTTTATGTCTCCTTCTTTGTTAAGTCCTTTCGGTTTCACAGTGTTCAGGGTCAGTATCCAATGGAATTCTCTCTTAGTGAGTTTTTCCTCTAAATCTCCTTTCCTCTTACCTAGTTTAATGCACTCAATTGCTTGGAAAGTTATATATTGCTCATTTGCCTGATGTTTTTCTATTACATGCTCGGCTATTGCTGATGAAATATCCCTTCTATTTATGCAGGCCAGATGTTCTAAGACACGATCTTTCAATCTCCTAGTAGTTTTACCTACATATTGTTGTCCACACTTACACGTGGCCAAATATATGACATTCATAGTTTTGCAATTTACATACATCTTGTTTTTATAGTGTTTTTTTGTATTAGTACTCTGAAATTGGTCTGATTTGTTAATAAAACGGCAGCACTTACATATGTTCGCTCCACACTTGTAGGTGCCCACAACTTTCATCCAATTGCTGTTATCTACCTTATTAATATCTGGTAACATACTAGGTGCCACTTTGTCCCTAAGGTTAGGGCTACGTCGGTATACTATCTGTGGTCTCTTGAGGTCCAAATTGGATAGTATAGGGTCACCATCAAGTATAGACCAATGTTTGTAAATTATATTCTGTATTTGTTTTGCCTCTGTACTGAATGTTGTTATAAATCTTACCCTTGGGTTTTTTTGTTCATTTCTGCTATTTTTTGATGTATATACTTGACGCAGTAGACTATCTACTAAAACATAATTATTTCATGTTTGATGGGCAGTACTATTTACAGAGGTGTGGCACAGCGATGGGGGCAAAATTTGCCCCATCCTATGCCAACCTCTTTATGGGGTGGTTTGAGACACATCACATATATGCTGAGAACAATCCCTACAAGAAATATATTAAAAGATACTATCGTTATATCGATGATTTGATCATCATTTGGGACGGAGATGAACAACAACTAACAAGTTTTGTAGATTATTGTAATGATAATAATAATAATATACAGTTTACCTATAAGAGTGATCAACTAACGATGGATTTTCTTGATAAACAATTTACGACTAAAGAGTCACATATTCTTACTGATGTCTATAGGAAAACTATAAGTAGGAATTCATTATTACACAGACAGAGCAGCCATCCAGAACCACTGCTGAGAGGTGTACCGACTGGTCAGTTCATCCGATTAAGAAGGAACTGTACCACTTGGGACACCTTTCACCAGAGATCAATGGAACTCTGGGACAGACTTATATCAAGGGGCTATGAAACAGACTGTGTAAAAAAAGCCTATGAAAATGCAATAATAAAAAATAGAATGGATTTGTTAAAAACATCAAAAAATAGCAGAAATGAACAAAAAAAACCCAAGGGTAAGATTTATAACAACATTCAGTACAGAGGCAAAACAAATACAGAATATAATTTACAAACATTGGTCTATACTTGATGGTGACCCTATACTATCCAATTTGGACCTCAAGAGACCACAGATAGTATACCGACGTAGCCCTAACCTTAGGGACAAAGTGGCACCTAGTATGTTACCAGATATTAATAAGGTAGATAACAGCAATTGGATGAAAGTTGTGGGCACCTACAAGTGTGGAGCGAACATATGTAAGTGCTGCCGTTTTATTAACAAATCAGACCAATTTCAGAGTACTAATACAAAAAAACACTATAAAAACAAGATGTATGTAAATTGCAAAACTATGAATGTCATATATTTGGCCACGTGTAAGTGTGGACAACAATATGTAGGTAAAACTACTAGGAGATTGAAAGATCGTGTCTTAGAACATCTGGCCTGCATAAATAGAAGGGATATTTCATCAGCAATAGCCGAGCATGTAATAGAAAAACATCAGGCAAATGAGCAATATATAACTTTCCAAGCAATTGAGTGCATTAAACTAGGTAAGAGGAAAGGAGATTTAGAGGAAAAACTCACTAAGAGAGAATTCCATTGGATACTGACCCTGAACACTGTGAAACCGAAAGGACTTAACAAAGAAGGAGACATAAAGTATTTTATAAGATAGTAATATGTGCTTGACTTTTATATATTGATTACTCTTAAGAGGGAGTCAGTATGAAATGGGTTTCTCTCTCACTGTGAACATCACCATATTCCCCAGATATTTTGACTAATCCAAATAAATCAATAAAAAATAAAAAATTAATCAATTTTCTTAAAAATAATTTTCAATATTGTCTACCATATTGTAATACCATTGGTTCAATTAATTCTAATAGTTTGAGTGTTTGAAAAACAACATAAATAATATGTTGTTTTTCAAACACTCAAACTATTAGAATATATATATATATATATACACAGATAATAATTAATAAATTAATAACAATGAAAATTCATAGAGATACAACTGGATATATATACACAAAAAGAGATTGAAGTAGAATAAAATATATAAAGACACTTTAATCAAATAAAAAAATTTTTTCCTGCTCTGCAAATGACTTTAGACACTAAAAAATAGTTAAGAAGTTACAATTGTTTCCTATTGCTCAATATGAGTGACAGCAAATAGATTAAATGGATACATTAATATAAACGAAAAATGTAACTCTATATAATATAGTAACATAATTAGTCCTCATAGGAAACATAATTATTTTTATAGTTATGTGCATATGTTTTTATAGCCATGCCAATGTGCATTTAGTGCTTTTAAATATTTAAATACACGATTTACTATAATATCATTGATCCGAACAAGATGATTGAGAAATACAGATATTTTCATTATGTTTTTATTTTTAATAATCAATTCATTTCACTTGTTTTTGGTCACTTTTTATTTACATCAAATATTAACATAATAATTTAATTGCTTGCCTTGAGATATTATACAAATATACAAAAGCAATATGCACTGTTTATAGTAATGAATTTTTATACACCTGAATGTTAATTACACTGATAATTCAAATGCACCTGTACTTCTAACACGGATGTAAATCACTTTAGCTATTTAAGTCTCGAGTCATGTGATCTATACTGACTCTGAGGAAGTGCCGGGGGATCCGGCAAGAAACGCGTAAGTCAGACAGCCTTGTATATCCACCGCTGTAATCCACAACCGCATGTGTGTGTTTAAATAAAGCCAACCTTTTGCATTGATGCTGTCGTCTGTGTGCCGTGTCCTGGATCAGCGCCGATAGTGACGAGAATATTGTCTGCTCTACACTGAATACCGGCGGGAAGTGGCCGGCGTCTCGCACGGGCTGCGACCAGGAGAACACAGCGCTACTGGGTGAGCTCCGATGCGGATCGCATCATTCTTTATATAATTATTTGTATTGAGGTCTTACAAGGGACCTATAAAGAGATAATGTTATGTTTGGAATTAGACAACTTGCTATCTACAAAAACCCCTAGATCCTTCTCAATTAAGGAAACGCCCAGCACAATGCCATTTAGTGTATAACTTGCATTTATCAACATCATTTGATATGAGATTGATGCATTATCAACCTCATTTTCCAGCTGACTTGAAAGTCTTAAAAGTAGATACACCAACACCAACACTTCTGTCAAACCACAAAGGGTTTGCTTTGTTTTTAAGGAGTGTTACAAGTATTGCATTTTCCCTTTCCTTGTATAGTGGCCTTGTTGATTGCAAGTTTCTATTTCTGTTCATATCATACCTGGGAGGGAAATTTGGTTAAATATTGCCTTGGAAGAAACATTTGTATGAAGCAGAATGCAAAGTCTTCCATTCAAGAAGGTGCTGCAGCACCCTGATAGGTAGCGAAAATGTGGAAATGCCTGAGATCAATATCAATAAATCAATTTATTTTCTAAAAAACCACAAATAGAGATAATACTAAAGATTTTATCATGTTTTTAAAACACAACTAAGCAATCTAGATTGATGTTAACACTATATTTTAGTGACACATTCCTATTGTTCCATATCTGTGCAGTTGTCTGGATAATAAACTGAAATGTGGAACTAAAACTGGTTTAAAATTGCATATGCCAAGTTCATGTATAAGTCAATGGGAGAGGTCTAGAGACCAATTTGGACATGTTAGTAGCCTTCCTGACATTAAAGTTTTTATTTGGAAAAATAAAAATTGAGTTTAGTCGAATTTGATTTGAGTTTTTGAGTCGGTAAAATCAGTGCAAGTTTAAAGGGATGCTGTTATGGGAAAATGTGTTTTTTTTAAAAATGCATCAGTTAATAGTGCTGCTCCAGCAGAAATCTGCACTGAAATCCATTTTTCAAAAGAGCAAAAAGATTTTTTTATATTCAATTTTGAAATCTAAAATGGGACATATTGTCAATTTCCCAGCTGCCCTCAGTCATGTGACTTGTACTTTGATAAACTTCAGTCATTCTTTACTGCTGTGAAGTTGGAGTGATATCATCCCCCCCCTCCCGCCCCCCCCCCAGCAGCCTAACAAAAGGGAAGGTAACCAAGGTAACACAAGACAACAGCTCCCTGGTAGATCTAAGAACAACACTCAATAGTAAAAGCAAAGTCCCACTGAGACTGATTCAGTTACATTAAGTAGGAGAGATAACATCCTGCCAGAGCAGTTCCATCGTAAAGTGCAGGCACAAGTTACATGACTGGGGGCAGCTATAAAAAATATATCTAGCCACATGTCAGATTTCAAAATTGAATATAAAAAAAAATCTGTTTGCTCTTTTGAGAATAGGATTTCAGTGCAGAAGTCTGCTGGAGTAGCACTATTAACTGATGCATTTTTAAAAAAATGGTTTTCCCATGCCAGTATCCCTTTAGATACAGGTATGAGACCAGTAATCCAGAATGCTTTGGGACATGGGGTTTTCCGGATAATTGGATCTTTTAGTAATTTGGATCTTCATACAAGTCTACTAGAAAATCATGTAAACATTAAATAAACCCAATAGGCTGGTTTTGGATTTAGAATTAAATTTAGAGTATATTCGAATCTAATAGAGTTAAAAAATAAAATTCGAACATAAATTCGAAATTCAACCTTTAATAAATAAATGTGCCTCCCCATATATACATTATGCATTATACATACTTAACATAAACATTTTTTTATAAATGCACTCTGAAGGCATAAAGTTATAAACCAATCTTTAATACATATATATTACTGTAGTAACACTATAATAATACTTATCATGAGTCTTTGCCCATTAAAGCTTAAAGTATATGATCCTTATTACATATACAAACACTATGGTCAGTTTTATTAAAAACTAATTACCGTGCCTATATGTTTTTGTAGTGTGAGAGGAAACCTGAGTACCCAGGGGAAGTAGATACAGAAAATGCATACTCCATGCAATAAACAAATAATTCTTAATATATGTTAACATATTCAATAAAAAAATCTACTCCATTATTTTGGGCAACTTTACATGCTCCTTTTTGTTAGTACACCCTCCCCACTGGTTCACGTTTTACACACAGACAATTTAGCAAACACATGTACATTTCACCAGGCTCAGTTATTTGCATGTTCCTGTAATCAACACCTGTGGGGGTTATTTATTAAGCTCCAAATTATTTAGGTCAGACTTTTAAAGGGGAAAATACCATTAATTTGGAGAAAAAAAACCTACATTTTTCAGGATTTATTTGTCTGATAGTGTTAAAAGTCAAATGAAAAAAGTACTCCAACTCAGACCTGCTGAGAACACCTAAAAGTCAGATGTCTCATTAACAATTGGAAGAGTTTCTGAGTCGCACTGGATTTTTGAAAAAATCTTAGATTTTGAGTGCAAAATCAAAAAAATCATAGGATTTGGATTTTTTACGAATTTATCGTTGCTTTTCTTGCACAAGAAACATTTGGGAACATGTATTGATAAATGGGTGGGGTTATATGCGGATTTGACTTGAGCAGTTTTCAGAAAATAGTGAGAAAAAACCCCCCACTTTTTAGGATTAGTAACAGTTCAAAAAGTTAACCAGGACATTTACAGGGTGTTTCTATACGCATTTCAACAATGGAAAATTCTCCTAGAGACTGTTTTTGACTTTTATTTTGAACTGAAAAACACCTATTTGCAATGCAACACGTTTTGCTTGAAGCAAGAAAGAAAATCACCTTTAAACTTGATGTATTGGTTATAATGAGATCTCTGCATCTTCTGGTGTTCTAGTTGCACAGACTCTAATTAATTAACTGTAAGCTGACATAAATCCTACTTCTTGATTATTTCCCATTTGCTTGCTGCAAGGTGTCCCTAAAGACAAAGTATTCAAGACATGTCTATTAAATGACTGAAGATGAAGAAAAAGTTAGTATTAACGTAGGAAATGCAAGGCGGATGGAGAGAAAACTGTAAAATGCTCTCTAGATAGAATAATATAGACAGTGAGAGAGAAAGCTTGTACTTGTACAGTTGGTACATTATATATATATATATATATATATATATATATATATATATATATATATATATATAGTTACAGTATGTAGGTATAGAGTATTACTATCTTCCTCCCCCACCAAAACAGTTATTAAAAAAACAATTGACCAATAAATTACACTATATTTTATAGTTTGAAACAGCTCTTTTAAAGTGGTTAGATACATTAGTTTAGCTGAAGTTATTATTAACATCTGTAAGATATAAAACATTTAGTTATAAAACATTTTGTTATGCCATTCACAGTTCCCCATTATTGCAAAATGCTAGAACTAGAAACATTGTATGGATGGTGCACTTAGTGCTTTCTTCATAAATGACCCTTAGTGAGTTTTAAGATTTCCTGGAATGCTGAGAATCAAGTCATTGTGAAAACAGGAATGACATAAAAGAGGTTTAAATAATTATAGAATCAACTTTTGGATGCATTAGGAAAAAAAATCGAGCGTGCTTTTAAAAGAACACAAATAGCCGCAGGATAGCAATCTGAAATAATAATCTGTGTTAAATGCAGAACATGACAGATAAGTCAAATGCCTTTTATTAGTCTTTGTGAAAATCTGCTTCTAAAACATGCTGACCCTATTGCAATACTTGCTATCTGTGTAAATTTCAGTACTTCAGTTTGTGTTATTGTATCATTGATCTCTTCCTCTGAAACCAGAGTACATTTTCTTGCTTCCTTTCATTAGTAAAAATTAAAAAGATGGCAAAGTGTTTTGAGTCTTTTGAAACCTGGCAATCTAATAATTTTATATACTATTAAATGTACAGGGTTTATGAAAAATAAACTAATTATTCCTGATTAGCTGTGATTTGAGTGGAGGATTTTAATATTTTTATAATTGTATATTGCAGTGTGCTGCCCTGTAGTTTTTAAATAGCTTATTGGAAACTGTCAAACCTATTGCTAATATTTCAACAGTTGTTCTTCTTTTCAGCAGTGTAGAATTCAATTTACCAGAAATGTGATATTCCTCCTGAAATTTTGAATTCACAATAGATAGATAATTAGATTATGCCCTGTAGATTAAAAATAATACTGAAATCCTTCCATATACAAAGTTTTTCCCCTAGCTAGCTAAAGCTATTCTATTTTATTCATCTATCAAGCTGTACATTTTTATAGATTGTCTGGGTAATCAAATTTAGTCCAGGCTTTGTATAATCTACTTGAATATTTCATATAATATTTTCAGTATTTCACTGTGTAAGTGCCGGTGGAATAAGCTTTCACTAATATTATTTATCAGTTAATGAATATCATTTAGGCTTTTGCATGGCTGCTCATAATTAGATTCTTATGCTTACAAGCATCGGTAGTGCTGGACTTTGGATGAATCTAAATTCACATCAGTGAAACACACAAGGGCTCATTTATGTAACAGCTGCAGCAGCGCCTTGGTGGAAGGAGGCAGTATTCCCTGATCTGTAGTGTTTGAGGTAGCTCTCTGAGTAAGGGTCTCGGGAGGTAAGGATTTCAGTGAGGTAATTTTCGCTCATATTTGTCCATCCATTCCAGTTGGGCCAATGTTTATATTACTGCTATGCTTTGTTAATATTGGTTGTTTATAAAGCTGTGGCCTATAAACTCCATCCTGGGTTTCAAGTGTCTTTTATTATATTTTATTTTATTATATATTATTATAATCATCAGGTTATATATAGGGTCAGGTAAGGTGGGTAAGACTGGTGGCCTTGACGCTGCCCAGGTCCTTAACCCTTTAACTGCCAAGAACGTAGCTCCTACGTTCTTTGAAAAAAGGCTTTAAGTGCCAAGAACGTAGGAGCTACGTTCTTTACTAAAACAGCTCTCTCTCTGCACACACTGCAAAATCAGCATGCAGAGAGGAGCAGCTAGCAGCAGAACCCCCTAGGCAACGAGCTTACCTGAAAAAGATCGGCGATCCTCCACTCCAGGGTCGCAGAGAGACGCAGCAACAGATTCAGCAGCTTCCATGTCGCAAGCATCAGCACAGCACATGCTCCTGCTCCGCCCACGCACTTCCTGGTGCAGTGTCTCAACTGAAAAGCACTGAAAAGGACTCCTCTTAATCTAGATTTGGTAAGTGCCCCTTTTTTTACTTATTTACAGGTATTTACAGGCATTTACATATACACAGTACACATACTAGTAAAAGTAGTTTTTTTTTTTTTTTTTTTTCTGATTTTTCAAACTTTTGCACATATTTACATACTCAAATACATATATGCAAATATTTATACACTTTTTAGAGCTGTACATCCATGCATACACAAACACACACTTATAGGGTTTTTTTTTGTTTTTTTAGTTCATTTTCTAAGTTTCCCTTATGTTATTTCCCTAAAAACTTTAGATTTCACAGCATGACTACTGGATCAAGCATTCTGACCTCTATCCACGCTGTCGGATCAGTTATTTTGTTATTTCGTTGATTTTCCTAATTGTATTTGCTTTTTTGTGATTTTTATTGCAGTTTTATGCTTGCATTGTTTTTCCTTATGTAATTTTTTAGCCTCATTTACACTTTGATAATTTGGGATAGAAACATATTTTTAGCAACTCTGTGTTCGTCAGAATGTGTACTTTCCAAAAATATATGGTTTTGGGGGGTCTTTGTACTGTTAGGGGGTCTTACGGCACATTATATGCAGTCAGAGTGCTATGTTCACTGAAGGCGAGTTGACAGCTGAGAAAATTCTTATGCACTGTTTTTATTTGGGGTCCGTACGTGCCCACCTGCTTTGGTATATTTATGCATATTGGGCATCAAACTGTTCATTAGACCCTTGGCGTCAATATTTAGGGTGTTTTCTAATTGTATGTAAGAAATTGGGTGAGATAAATGCGACCAACTGCAATATTTTTAGGCGATTTTCAGAAATATCATAAAAACCACTGCCTTTAGCGTTGCTTTGCAGTATGTACATTTGGAGCAGAAAGACAGTTTTAGCAAATTTATATTCGGCACAAGGCGTACTTTCCAAAAATATATGGTATTGGGGGGTCTTTGTACTGTTAGGGGGTATTACGGCACATTATATGCAGTCAGAGTGCTATGTTCACAGGAGGCGAATTGACGGCCGAGAAAATTCTTATGCACTGTTTTTATTTGGGGTCCGCACGTGCCCACCTGCTTTGGTTTATCTATGCATATTGGGCATCAAACTGTTCAGTAGACCCTTAGTGTCAATATTTATGGTGTTTTCCAATTGTATGTAAGAAATTGGGTGAGATAAATGCGACCAACTGCAATATTTTTAGGCGATTTTCAGAAATGTCATAAAAACCGCTGCCTTTAGCATAGTATTGCAGTATGTAAGTTTGGAGTAGAAAGACAATTATAGCAAATTTTTATTCAGCAGAATGTGTACTTTCCAAAAATATATGGTTTTGGGGGGTCTTACAGCACATTATATGGAGTCAGAGTGCTATCTTCACAGAAGGCGAATTGACAGCCGAGAAAATTCTTAAGCACTATTTTCATTTGGGGTCCGCACGTGCCCACCTGCTTTGGTTTATCTATGCATATTGGGCATCAAACTGTTCAGTAGACCCTTTGTATATAAGAAATTGGGTGAGATAAATGCGACCAACTGCAATATTTTTAGGCGATTTTCAGAAATATCATAAAAACCGCTGCCTTTGGCGTTGCTTTGCAGTATGTACGTTTGGAGTAGAAAGACAGTTGTAGCAAATTTTTATTCAGCAGAATGTATACTTTCCAAAAATATATGGTTTTGGGGGGTCTTTGTACTGTTAGGGGGTCTTACGGCACATTATATGCAGTCAGGGCGCTATGTTCACAGAAGGCAAATTGACAGCTGAGAAAATTCTTATGCACTGTTTTCATTTGGGGTCCGCACATGCCCACCTGCTTTGGTATATTTATGCATATTGGGCATCAAACTGTTCAGTAGACCCTTGGCGTCAATATTTAGGGTGTTTTCCAATTGTATGTAAGAAATTGGGTGAGATAAATGCAACCAACTGCAATGTTTTTAGGAGATTTTCAGAAATATCATAAAAACCACTGCCTTTAGCGTTGCTTTGCAGTATGTACGTTTGGAGTAGAAAGACAGTTTTAGCAAATTTTTATTCGGCAGAAGGTGTACTTTCCAAAAATATATGGTTTTCTGGGGTGAACCTAGTTTTTTGTACCTTTGCCTGTTGCAAAATGCTGTATATGTGCTGATTATGCAGTATCTGGAATTACAGAACTCGTATGGGGTGTCTTCTTTCTGGGGCCCCTATACGCCACATACTTAGGGGTACCTATGCATATTGGGTATCAAACTGTTCAGCGTACCCCAGACTTTCATGTTTAGGGAGTTTTATATTGCTATATATTGATATGTAGGAGATACAATGCTTTAGAGTTGGAGTATTGAGGAGATTTTTGTATATGTCATAAAAATTGCGGAATGTAGGAAAGCTTTGCGGCTTGGTACTTTGGAGTAGAAAGACGTGCATACCCATATTAGATTCGTCAGAATGTGTACTTTCCAAAAACATATGGTTTTATGGGGTGAACATAAATTTTTGTACTTTTGCCCCTTGAAAAATGCTGTAAATGTGCTGATTTTGCAGTATTTGGAATTACAGAACTGTCTTCGTTCTATGGCCCCTATACGCCATATACTTATGTGTACCTATGCATATTGGGCATCAAATTGTTCAGCAGACCCTTGGCTTTCATATTTATGGTATTTTATCTTGGTATATAATGATATGTGGGAGATACGATGCTTCAGAGATGCAATATTGAGGTGATTTTCTGTAATGTCATAAAAATTGCCAAATGTAGGAAAGCTTTACGGCTTGGTACTTTGGAGTAGAAAGACGTGCATACCCATATTAGATTCGTCAGAATGTGTACTTTCCAAAAACATATGGTTTTCTGGGGTGAACATAAATTTTTTGTACTTTTGCCCCTTGAAAAATGCTGTAAATGTGCTGATTTTGCGGTATTTGGAATTACAGAACTGTCTTCGTTCTATGGCCCCTATACGCCATATACTTATGTGTACCTATGCATATTGGGCATCAAATTGTTCAGCAGACCCTTGGCTTTCATATTTATGGTATTTTATCTTGGTATATAATGATATGTGGGAGATACGATGCTTCAGAGTTGCAATATTGAGGTGATTTTCTGTAATGTCATAAAAATTGCCAAATGTAGGAAAGCTTTGCGGCTTGGTACTTTGGAGTAGAAAGATGTGCATACCCATATTAGATTTGTCAGAATGTGTACTTTCCAAAAACATATGGTTTTCTGGGGTGAACATACATTTTTGTACTTTTGCCCCTTGAAAAATGCTGTAAATGTGCTTATTTTGCAGTATCTGGAATTCCAGAACTGATAACTCATATGGGGTGTCTTCGTTCTGGGGCCCCTATACTCCACATATTTAGGTGCACCTATGCATATTGGGCATCAAACTGTTCAGCGGACCCCGGGCTTTAATATTTAGGGTATTTTATCTTGGTATATAATAATATGTGTGAGATACGATGCTTCAGATTTGCAATATCGAGTTGATTTTCGGTAATGTCATAAAAACTGCGAAATGTAGGAAAGCTTTACGGCTTGGTACTTTGGAGTAGAAAGATGTGCATACCCATATTAGATTTGTCGGAATGTGTACTTTACATACATACATTTTTGTACTTTTGCCCCTTGAAAAATGCTGTAAATGTGCTGATTTTGCAGTATTTGGAATATTATTCAAATTGCAGGTGAATGATTGCTCACCAAAATGAATTACACCTCAAAGGAGATGTTGATGATGAATATAATAGATCTGTCACTTAAATTAAAGTGCACTTAAATATGAAGTGTGAGAGTTGTCTTAACAGAAACCAAATCTGGGGATACTGAGCAAAGCAACCCATCTATTGCCCACTGGTCAGCAAATTCACTCAACCGGCCAGTGAACACTGCCTGGGTGTACTCTGCTCGGATGCGGGAACGCACCAGCACCCGGAACAAAGCCTCTACCGGTAGAGGATTCCCACCCTCCAAACATTGCATTCTAGACTTATGAATGGCTAGTTTGGCTAAAGCTAGGAGCAAGTTGAAGAGAAGGTCTTTCTCTCGATTGTCCCGGGATACTGGGCGTCCAAAAATAAAAACGTGAGGGGAAAAATGTAACCAGAACTGCAGATGAAGTTTCCTCAAAAGAGCCAAAAGAGGTTGCAGTCTAGCACACGAAAAATAAGCATGAAACACAGACTCCCTTTTGCCACAGAATGGGCAAGCAGCTGTGGAGTCTGTAAAATGGACCAGGTACTCTCCTGTGCTCAAAGCACCATGGAGCACTCTCCAACTCAAGTCTCCAGTGGGTCTAGGCACCAGGCTGGAATAAAGGGCTCGCCACTGGGGTTTCTCACCCTCATTAAACACCCGCCTCCAGATGGTATCATAGCGGGAGACAAGAGCAAGAAAGTGTACAGTGTGGAGCATGAGGGAGTACAATAGCTTTCTTGTCATGTCATAAAAGCACGTCGAGGTAAAATTCTCCAACTGGCTCAAGTTGGGAGAAGGAGGTGTGTCAGGGGATTGACGGGTCTTGGGTGCTATTTTTATGGCTGGAGGTGGAGAGTTCCAAGGTGGATGTGGTTCTCCACCACGTAAAACCCCATCAATAAATGAGTGAGAGTCAGGAGAGAGGTTATTCTTGATCTCCTGGAGCAGACGATGTGGAACTCTAGTGGTAAGGTACCCCATGCGTGGCATAACTGCCAGAGCTTCCACCCAATCTGACCTCTCAAAATCCAGGAAATCCCCAACTCTGGTTAGCTGAGCCCTGCAAAGGCGGTGACGGATGCTGGTGGACTCCAACATCCTAGTCTTTAAAGATGGATTGTAAAGTATGGGCTCAGTTAGAATGTCCTCCCCCTGAATGCCTCCTTGCCTTAGCACAGTCACCATGCTCCAGGTCTTTAGAGTCTCTTGGTAATAAGCCGGCAATGGTGAGAGGCTTCTTAAGAATCCTTCAGGTTCGATGACAAACAATTGCCGGTCATACCCCATGTTGCGTACCTGATGATAAAAGCTGGATGCTAGGGTACACCACTGTGGAGAAGGATCTGCATACAAGTATCTGCTGGAGACGGAAAGTATGTACTTGAGAGCGTATGCATACAACTCCCTGTCCTCCCTCTCTCATGGGTAGGCTTGAAACACCTGCAGAGACCCAGTGCTTTCCCATCCAGAGAAAGTCCAGCAACCTTCTCTGGATTTTAGCAATGAATTCTTGGGTTGGGCTAAGACATGTCAGCCTATACCAGAGTTGAGAGGCTACCAGCTGGTTAATCACCAAAGCCCTCCCCCTCATAGAAAGCATTTTAGCAAGACCCTTCCACTTTCCCAGGCGGGTAAGAACATGCTCCTCAAGTTCAATAAAATTCTGTGGAACAGGACGCTCTTCAGCTGACAGATAAGACACCTAAATATTTGATGACTTTAGTCTCCCACGAGATGTCGCGAAAAGCAGAAGGCAAAGAATCTACATGTAGAGGACCTTCCAGAAGGCCTGAGCTCTTGGTCCAGTTGATCCGAGCTGATGAGGCAGCAGCGTAAACCTCTTGGCATTCTTGTGCTCGCTCAAGATCAACTAGGTCCTGGGCCACAAGGATGACATCATCAGCATATGCTGAAAGAACTACCCTCATGTCAGGTTCCCTGAGCACCAGTCCTGTAAGCCTCTTCCTTAGTAGACACAGGAAAGGCTCAATGGCCAGTGCATACAGCTGTCCCGACAAAGGGCATCCTTGTCGAACTCCTCGTTTGAAGGCCAGAGGTGCAGTCAGAGACCAGTTGATTTTAACAAGACACTCTGCAGAGGTGTACAGTGTTTTCAGATAGCTCACAAACTGTGGGCCAAAGCTATAGGCTTGCAGAGTGCCTAAAAGATATTGGTGATCTACTCTGTCAAATGCCTTCTCTTGATCCAGGGAGAGAAAAGCGAGAGACAGACCAGCCTTCCGGGCAAAATGTAGTAAATCCCGAACCAGAAAGACATTGTCAAAAATTGTCCGGCCGGGGACTGTATAGGACTGGTCAGGATGAACCACCTCTGCCAGCACAGACTTGAGCCTGAGTGATATAGCTTTGGCTACAATTTTATAGTCTGTGCTGAGCAATGAGACCGGTCTCCAATTCTTAATAAGGCGGAGATCCCCCTTCTTAGGTAGCAGTGATAACACTGCTCGACGACACGAAAGTGGCATCTCACCGGTCTTGAGGGCCTCATTTAGAACCCTATGGAAATCATGTCCGAGAGTATCCCAGAAGAACTGGAAGAACTCTACAGTCAATCCATCTAGCCCTGGAGATTTATTATGGGGCATTAAGTGGAGTGCTTGAGAGAGTTCATTCAGAGTGATTGGTTTTTCCAACCTCTCTCTTCTCCCCTCGCTGACCTCTGGAAGCCCATTCCATAGCTCCCTGCAGGCATCTGGAGAGATGGGATCAGGAGAAAAAAGGTTCTGATAGAAGGACCGGGCTCTGTCCCGGATAGCCTCCGGATCTTCAAGGGGGGTGCCATCCTCCGCAAGAAGGCATGTTATTTGTTTTCGATTCCCCTTCTTCTTCTCCAGAGCATAGAAGAATCGTGAGCCACGATCCATATCGCAGAGTAACTGCATGCGGCTTCGTACATAAGCACCACGAGCCTGTCGATGTTCCATGTTACGCAGAGTCTCTTTCTTTTCTACATATTCACACTGTATGGCTTGGTCTTCAGAGCCTGACAGCCTTTGCTCAAGATCAAGCACCTCCCTATTCAGAGCCTCAATCTCTGCATTTTTCTGTCTGCTCAAACATTTTGTATACTCTTGACACAAGAGCTTTAGGTGAACCTTGCCTACATCCCACCATTGACTCAGTGTGGCAAATTCATCCTGATAACCCTTCCAGTCTGTCCACATTTCCCGGACTGCCTTTGCAAACCCTTCATCCTTTAATAAGCTGTTATTAAAGTGCCAATAGGCTGCTTTGGGCAGAGATGGTGCAACTGCCACTATCAAAGAAGCACAATTGTGGTCCGAGAAAGGTGCCAAGCTAATATTACTGGACCGAACTCGTGACATAATATGGCTAGATATATAAAGCCTATCAATCTGGGACTGAGACACACGGCCATCCCTCACCCTAACATAGGTGAAAGCATCGGTTTCTGGGTGTTGTTCTCTCCAGATGTCTACCAAGGAGAAATGGGCAATGAGTTCCCGCAAAGCTGACTCAGATGAATCCCTTTTCTGAGGAACATTCCGGTCCCGAGCCTCAAGGGTGTAATTGAAATCACCCCCTATAATCACGGCTTCATCTGAGTCAATTGTCTCCATATAGGCTGATAAACTTTCAAAAAAATACTTTCTCTCTGGTCCAGTAGTTGGGGCATACAAGTTTATCAGATTGTATGTTCCACTAGACTCCCGGACCCGGAGATGTAACAGACGGCCTGGGATGACAGAATTAACACTCAGTACCTCTGGCTGGAAGGATTCTGAGAACAAGGTCACCACCCCACATGACGTCCATGTGAGGTGATTAAAAAAGATTCTACCCTTCCATTCCAGATGCCAGGTCGCTTCAAGCTCCTGAGTGATATGGGTCTCTTGAAGGAAACTCACAGAGTACCCTCCTTGGCGTAGAAAGGAGAGTACCTGAAACATTCTAAAAGGCTCCCGACAGCCATTTGTATTAAGAGTGCTTATACTTAGAGCCATTATTGTGTGTTAGTAAATGCTTTAGCCCTCACAGAGGCCTGGTGAGACAAACACTTTTTGTGGAACTTAACACTACGGAGATATTCTGCAGTTCCATAGTTTTTGGCCTCTTTTATGACCTTGATGTATTGTCTCACAGAACTGATCACCAAAGTCAAATCATGCCACTTCTCTAGAGCCATATGTAGCTTCTTCTCCAATTTAACACCAAGGGTGCTCTCAAGAAACATCTTGAGATCCTCAGCTGGGATGATTGGGGTAGAAGGATTTGTCACAACTGTGTCAACCTCCTCTTCGATGTCCCCCTCATCCATGAACTCTTCTTGGCTAAGGGATTGATAATTTCCCCTCTCCACTGGAGCTTTGATAATATCTACACAAGAAGTCGCAGGAGAAGGATCAGAAGCACCTGCTATCTGGAGACCCAGCAACGGCTCAGATAATACTTGGATTTTGCTTGGAACACCACTGGAGGTGTTTGGCTCAGGGGTAGCAGATGGAATTGGCTCCTTAACAACAGGAGCTTTAGAGGCTCGATGGGCAACCTCTGCCCTTTCCACTGCCTCCTGTGCCTCCTGAATGGCAATAACATTGGGGTCAGTGGAAGAGAATGGAGGAGAGATCTTAACATGCACAGTAGACCTTACAGAGTCTGTTTGGCTATCCTCCATATTTACAACTCTAGCCTCATTATCCTCCCTCGCAGCATTGTCTGCAGGATCCTGTATGGGGGTTGTCCCAATGTTCTCCATTTCTTGGAGTGAAATACCCTGAGGCACTAAACACTGAGGCTGGTTGTAGTTCCCAAAGCTCAGCACCTCAGGGACACTTACGGCCCACTCTGCAGGGGTTTCATTAGCTGTCCCGTTATACTCCAGGGGAAGATCCCCTGTTGGAGACAGATGCAGCACCCCTGACTCTGTGGGGAGACCCATAATCCCCTCCTCTTCCCCAACTGGGTCTATAGGTGCATGGTCTGGCACCAGTTTATTGCATCCAACAGTTGGACTAGACAATATCACCACATGAGGAACAGATGTTTTGCTGCCCTTTTTGCCCTTGGATGGGGGTGCTCCATCATTGACCACTGAAACCCATTCCTCAGGTATCAGCCTGTTGGATTTAAATTTCCTCTTCTTTTTCTTGTCATTTGAAGAGGAAATGCTACTCTCTGCTCCCACCACGACAGGTGTTACAACCACCGGCACCCCCACACCCTTAGGAGTGTTAATAACAGGGTTACGTTGGTTTTTGGCAAGAACAACTGCCAGCACTAAGGGATGCATTGACATTCCTCCCCCCCTTCTCTTTTGCTGAACTTGAAATGCAGGCTGTAGCCTTAGATAACTTGAGTGAAGAAGGAGGAGGTTTGGAGGTTTCAGAGGTGGGTTGTGTAACAACCCCCTTGAGGTTCTTTACTGAAGGGGATTTCTCCTTTGAGGAGCCTGCAGCAATAGATGTGGCAGGGTATGCTGTTGCATTAGAGGTACTGGGGGCAGGAACAGGGACTGTGGTCTTAATATGCTCTTTGGGGCAACTCTGGCGAGTGTGCCCCAGGTTCTTGCAAAGGAAGCACCTCACTTCTTCAGTGCAGTAAAAAATTTTATAGAGCACCCCCTCAAATGGAACACCAAAGGACCCCTCAATAGTATCTTGACCCCGAGGCAAAAGTAATTGCACCTGCCTTTTAAAAGAGAGGATATGTCTCAATCTGCTCTCCTTGCAACCCAAGGGAAGTTTAGAAATAGTTGACTTTATTTCACCGAGGGCTTGCAGGTGGGGTAGCAATAAGTGGTCTTGCAGGAAGGGGGGCACATTAGATAAGACTATCTTTATGCCTAATCCTTCTAGGGGTTCTACAGGGATATAACCACCCCCTACTGTGATGCCTCTCTGCACTAGAGTATGCACTGCAGTTAGTGTACGGGCAAATATTATGGCTTTCCCATACATTTTACTTGCTGCCACTATTACAGATGGGCCCACCACTTCAGCTGCAGCTTTTATGTAAGCCTCTATGCCATGAGCTCCTGTCATTAGACATCTAACCCCATGCTTCCTTGTAAGCTGCTCTACCCCAGCAGTGACTTGGCTTGGGTTGTTGCCAGTAGCCACTGCCTGTGCAAAACTTTTAGCAGGGGTCACATTGGCTGCAGCAGCAGAAACAGAAGCAGTGGAGCTTTTTGACAAAGGCTGTGACTGGTGCTTTTTAGCATAGCTACAGCCAGGTTTTTCAGCTCCTTTTCCTTTAGGAGCTTGAGGTATTTTTTTTATAATTTTGTTTTTTATTCCCTCCCATTATTTTACAAAACAATCCACAAAAAAGTAAGCTTAATTCTATGAATCAGCAAAAGTAAATGCAACAATGAGAAGCTTTAGCAGGGAGAGGGTTAACGAGAGCAGGTGCCTGGGAGTTGCACTGCTACTAGAAAATGTTTTATTTTCTTAAATCCTTCTCCCTTTAGCTTTCTCTCCTTACAAAACAAGGATAAAAGTAAAAGCACACACACAATCTGTGCAAATAGTGATAAATTTCAGCTGAAACTAAATACAAAAAAACAAGTGAAACTGACACCCAGGTGTGGGGGAGGGGTAGGGGATCTGTCAGTGAGTTTGTAGCCCACAGGAAGTGAAGGGAACTGGGCTAGCAATCACTCACCTTCTGGGTCAAAATAAAAATCGATTTTAAATAAAGTAAATCAACTCAAAACTTCCCAAAATTCACACACCAAGTAGCTAACACCTTCACACACCAAATGAGAACAAAAAATCCTGCCTTAAACAGGGATTTCTCTGCTTAATTTGAAATCAAACAGAGAGCTTTCTTTTTTGTGGCTTCTGCAGTATTTGGAATTACAGAACTGTCTTCGTTCTATGGCCCCTATACGCCATATACTTATGTGTACCTATGCATATTGGGCATCAAATTGTTCAGCAGACCCTTGGCTTTCATATTTATGGTATTTTATCTTGGTATATAATGATATGTGGGAGATACGATGCTTCAGAGATGCAATATTGAGGTGATTTTCTGTAATGTCATAAAAATTGCCAAATGTAGGAAAGCTTTACGGCTTGGTACTTTGGAGTAGAAAGACGTGCATACCCATATTAGATTCGTCAGAATGTGTACTTTCCAAAAACATATGGTTTTCTGGGGTGAACATAAATTTTTGTACTTTTGCCCCTTGAAAAATGCTGTAAATGTGCTGATTTTGCGGTATTTGGAATTACAGAACTGTCTTCGTTCTATGGCCCCTATACGCCATATACTTATGTGTACCTATGCATATTGGGCATCGAATTGTTCAGCAGACCCTTGGCTTTCATATTTATGGTATTTTATCTTGGTATATAATGATATGTGGGAGATACGATGCTTCAGAGTTGCAATATTGAGGTGATTTTCTGTAATGTCATAAAAATTGCCAAATGTAGGAAAGCTTTGCAGCTTGGTACTTTGGAGTAGAAAGATGTGCATACCCATATTAGATTTGTCAGAATGTGTACTTTCCAAAAACATATGGTTTTCTGGGGTGAACATACATTTTCGTACTTTTGCCCCTTGAAAAATGCTGTAAATGTGCTTATTTTGCAGTATCTGGAATTCCAGAACTGATAACTCATATGGGGTGTCTTCGTTCTGGGGCCCCTATACTCCACATATTTAGGTGCACCTATGCATATTGGGCATCAAACTGTTCAGCGGACCCCGGGCTTTAATATTTAGGGTATTTTATCTTGGTATATAATAATATGTGTGAGATACGATGCTTCAGATTTGCAATATCGAGTTGATTTTCGGTAATGTCATAAAAACTGCGAAATGTAGGAAAGCTTTACGGCTTGGTACTTTGGAGTAGAAAGATGTGCATACCCATATTAGATTTGTCGGAATGTGTACTTTCCAAAAGTATATGGTTTTCTGGGGTGAACATACATTTTTGTACTTTTGCCCCTTGAAAAATGATGTAAATGTGCGGATTTTGCAGTATTTGAAATTCCAGAACTGATAACTCATATGGGGTGTCTTCGTTCTGGGGCCCCTATATGCCACATACTTAGGTGCACCTATGCATATTGAGCATCAAACTGTTCAGCGGACCCTGGGCTTTCATATTTGGGGTGTTGTATCTTGGCATATAATGATATGTGGGAGATACAATGCTGTAGACTGGACACTTTTAGGTAATTTTTCAAAAATGTAACACATTTTTATAAAAACTGCTAACTTTAGGAAGGAATTGCAACTTGGTAGTTTGGAGTACAAATATATATTTACCCATTTTGAACTCGTTAGAATCTGTTCTTTCCAATAAGGGCTAGTTTTTTAGGGTAAACCTACTGTTAGTGGAATGTTTGGCCTTGAAATCAGATGTATGCTGTTTTGTGGAGCGGTGCTTTGGAAATTCGGTAGTTTACTGCTTCGGAGTTTTCAACTATCGAAGTGAGAAATCTCCATAAAATTATATATATTTGGTATTGGTTCGTTCGGGAGACACAGAACTTTCCAAATCTGCCATGTTCTCATGCATAAAATAAATTATGCTTCTGATATATGCGTTTATATCATGTGAAACTGTTTTTTTTTGTTTTTTTTATACACTTAGAAGCCCATATCTTTTTACAGGACTGGAATGACAACTAAATTCTAGCATATTTTGAAAAAAACAATATCTTGTTTTCATGGGTAAACTAAAAGACCCCCCCAGGAAAGTCCCCTAAAGTGAAAGAGCAAAAAATGTTCAAAAACGGTCTGGCAATAGAAGTTCCAACTTGGCCAAATTGGCTGGCAGTGAAAGGGTTAATGCTTATTGGAAGCAAAGCAATCATATTGGGTGTAAATTATGTTTAAATTATTTTTTGTAGGCTAATAATATGGAGATTAAAATTACAGAAAGATTCCTTATCTGGAACTCCAAAAGTCCCAAGTATTCTGGATAACAGATCCCTTACCTGTACTTCATTCAATATAGGAAATGTAAAGAAAGCTTGTGATGATATTTTCTTCTCATTTCCATCAGTATAACAGTGATTTATGTCACACTAACAACATTGGAATGCCTTATGTTACTTATAGAGGAGAAAATATGCCAATTCAATTTATGCTTACATAATTTGCCACATTTCCAAATATAGATATGGAATCTATTATTAAGAATACTTGGAACTAGGGTTTTCTGGATCATTACTTATTCTATAGTGAAAATCTAAATCTAAATATCAAAAATATTTTTTTTTTTTTTTTGTAACTTAAATTTTATTTGGTTTAGCATTTAAGTTTCCAAGCATAATAAAAGCACAAGGTACAGACATAACAGGAAAAAAAGTCATGTATATCGTTTTCACAAAGTTCTCAGTTGGTAAAAAAGAAGGAGTGTGGGAGTTAACATGGATGTCAGAGTAAACGTACAGAGTTACAGAGATGGTTGGAAAACATTGAACGACCAGAGGGCTTGAAGTATAGGTCAATGAAGCAATAGAGATGCAAGAGGCCTGCAATAGACAATCATCAGCAATACAATTATCAACGTCCTTATTCTCATTCCCCCCCTTCCACCATACGCGTTTGAGATACATAATAGACCCATTTCGACCAAACAGCGTCATGCTTAGGCAAGGATCCGCGATGTTTGGCCGTCATTTCTTCCATTAATTTCATATCCCTGATACGGGAAATTGTCTCGCCTATGGATGGGGCACGAGAAGACTTCCAATTGGAAGTAATAGACAATCTGGCCGCAGTGTAAATGAAATTCAGAAGCTTCTGTTCTGGGGGGGAGATGCCTACATGTGGTAGGCCTAGTATTGCATTAGAGGCCTGAATTGGGATCTCATAGAAAAAGAGTTTCGTCACCAGATCCCTAACCGCTTTCCAAAATGCAGATAGTCTCGGACAGGACCACAATATATGGGAGAGAGAGCCCTCCTGTCCACAAGCCCTCCAGCACAGCGCTGAGGTAGTTGGATACATTTTGCTTAATTTCACCGGGGGTATAGTACCAATGGAAGATAGCCTTGTAAACGCTCTCTTTCTGTCTTACACAAGTGACACTTCTCCTGGCATTCTCCCATATGTCCTGCCATTGTTCCAAGGTGTAAGTGGTGGAGAGCTCTCTTTCCCATTGTAGCATATACCTGTGTTTAGGAAACGGTTCCTCTAATACAGTGTTAAGTACAGAATAAATAGTCGAGATCAACGCTTTCTGTGGCAGACCCCGGAGACACGTCCTTTCAAAGAACGTCAGTGAGCGAGATGGAGGACGCCCCTGGAACACCCCCTTAATGAAATGTAGAATTTGCAAAAAGTCATAACACCAGGTCTGGGGGATTTGATACTTCTCTTGAAGTTCTGCGAACGAGTGGACTCTATTCTCCAATGGCTTGAGAAAATCATATATTCTAAAGAGGCCCTTGGAACCCCAATGGTTCTGGAAGGCGGGAGACATCCCTGGGATAAAGCGAGGATTAGCCAGAACGGATTGCATAGGGGACGGGAAATTGGTCAAGGGAGATTTCTTGGAGCAATGTTCCCAGAGTCTAATAGTGAATTTAGTTGCCTGCAAAACATTGGGAGGTAACTTCACCGGTTTAGGGGTCTGCCACAGAAGAGCATTCGGGTGAATAGGAGCCAGAGAAAGCGATTCAATGAGTGCCCATCTAGAGGTAGGGTGATATGTGGTCCAGCCTAACACCTGTCTAAGTTGTGCCGCTTCGTAGTATCTGCGGATATTGGGTACTGCCAATCCCCCCTGAGATCTATTCATAGACATTACCTTTCTGGAGACTCTGTGTCTCGACTTCGCCCAAATGAACTTAAAAAACATGGTTTGAATATTCTGCAGGACAGCATTAGGCACCGTCACAGGGAGGGTCTCAAAAAGGTATAACAGTTTAGGCAGGATAGACATCTTAACAGCTGATATCCTACCCAGCCAGGATATCGTGTAAGTGCCCCATTTTTCCAGGAGCGAAGAAATGGATTGCAGAAGGGGGGTATAGTTGTATTTAAATAGTTGAGAATAGGAGGCCGTCAACTGTACCCCGAGATAACGGAGCGAATGTTCCCTCCATTTATATTTAAAGTTGGCTTTCAACAGTTCCCTCACATGGGAGGGAGTATTCAAAGCTAAGGCCTCTGATTTCTGGAGATTCAGCTTATAACCCGAATAGGTGCCGTATAGAGTAAGCAATTTGTGCAGATTTGGGAGAGAGATTATGGGGTTGGTAATGGTTAGAATGACATCATCTGCGAACAGGGCCACCCGGAACTCACTATCCCCCAGCCGCGGACCCGTGATGTCAGGATGTTCCCGTACAGCTGTAGCCAGCGGCTCGATACTAAGGGCATAAAGAAGGGGAGAGAGTGGGCAACCCTGCCTGGTACCATTTGAGATAGAGATAGATTGGCTAGGAGCCCCAGGTAATTTAAGGGTCGCCGTAGGTATGGAGTAAAGAGCCTTTATTGCCGTCAGGAATGGGCCATCGAACCCCATGGTATGTAGCAGATCGAACAAAAGCCCCAATCCAAGCGGTCAAACGCTTTTTCGGCGTCCAAACTAAGGACGACCGCTGGGATTTGGGCTCTATTAATAAGATCAATTACATCAATAGCTCTACGGGTGTTGTCACCTGCTTGTCTGCCCTGAATGAACCCAACTTGATCAGGGTGGACAAGTCCAGGCATGAAGGGGGCAAGTCTATTGGCCAAAATTTTCGTAAATAATTTAAGGTCCGAATTCAGTAGAGCAATGGGGCGGTAGCTGCCACACTGGTTGGGGTCCTTTCCCTCTTTAAGCAGTAAGGTAATATACGAGGTCAGCATTGTCGGTGGAATAGGAGAACCAGTGAGAAAGGAGTTAAAGAGTTGGGTCAGGTAAGGAAGAAGGACACCATGAAACGCCTTATAATATGCATACGTAAAGCCATCTGGGCCCGGGGCCTTCATTGAGGGAAAGGCTTTTATGGTAGCTGCAATCTCCTCCGCAGATATGGGAGCATTGAGAGTCTCTAAATCAGATTGGGAGAGCCGAGTTTTAACATTATCCCTCAAAAACGCCTCTCTGAGCTGATCCACGGGCCTCCCTGACACAGAAGGACGGGTACCTATGTTGTACAATTTGGAATAATAATTACTAAACGTCTCAGCTATGGCCTCAGGAGAATATACTAGCTGGTTATCTCCTGTATCTATCGATGAGATAGCCGTCTGGGCCAGTTGTTCCCGCAATTTCTTGGCTAATAAAGTGTGAGCCTTATCTCCACTCTCGTAGTATCTCTGTTTGAGCCATCGGAGGGCCTTTTCCGTGTCAGCTAAAAGTAGGGTTTAAGGTCTCTACGTGTCTGGGATATTTTTAGTCTGATCAGTCTGGTAGGAGTATGACTATAGGACTTCTCCCAATGTACCAGCTGACGCTGCAGCTGCGATATGCGGAGTGTTCTCTGTTTTTTAAGCTTAGAGGAGACGGAAATAAAGTGGCCTCTGAGGACTGCTTTATGAGCTTCCCATAAACATGCTATATCCTCTACCGACCCTCGGTTAGTGTCAAAGTATTCCGTAATGGTTTCTAAGGCCTTCTGTTTAAACTCCGGGTTATTCAGGAGAGTTTCATTTAAGCGCCAATGGGAGGACCTCTTAGGCGGGTGTGTTACCTCTAATTCTAGCATCACTGCAGAGTGATCAGTCCAAGATGTGGGGATAATAGTGGAAGTGGCCGGGACTAAGAGAAGGTCTCTAGACACAAGAAAGTAATCTATTCTAGTGGAGAGACTGTCTAGCGGAAAAAAACGTATATTCTCTCTCAGTGGGGTGGTGCACCCTCCAAATGTCCCTAAGGTCAAGTTTACGGAGTAATTGGCGGAGTCCTTTGGAGTGCTCCGCCGTGTCCCTGGCAGTGGGCGGGAAGGACCGATCTCTCAACTCCGAACACACTAAGTTAAAGTCTCCGCCAATTACCGTGGGAACCGAATAGTCCCCTCTAGCTTTGCTCAACCTGGAGCGTAAAAACTTCAATTGCCTTCTATTCGGTGCATAGACATTCATAACGGTCAAAGGTTTGCCCCCCAGTGATCCCCTGAGAATCAGATATCTGCCAGCCGGGTCAGTATCCACCTGAGAAACCTGGAACGGACAATCCCTATGTACCAGAGTCAGCAAACCTGCCTTCTTAGAGTCTGCCGAGGCCTGATAAACCCTTGGGTAGAGATTAGACTTCAAGACGGGGCTAGGACCATCAGCACGCTTAATATGCGTCTCCTGTATCAAGGCAATATCAGGCCTGAGCCGATGAATCTCTCGGATGGTTAAATACCGTTTAACCACACTATTTAAACCATTAACATTAATCGTGAGAAGCTTAACCATTATGTACAATCAAGATAGGGATGCTCATATGAAACACTGACATTGTAACTCGTGCTATAGACCAAGCGTAGCAGTGAGAAGCATATAACCATTTGAGGAAAAACCAGCAACATATAGGCAGTGTAACAACAAAGTAAACCCACATGTAGCAAAAAATAAGTGCAATAGAGAACCGGGGAGAAAAAGAAAAAATAAAAAGTAAAAAAGATATAAAGTCAATAAAAAATAAAGAAAAAATTCCAAAAATAACGAACCCAAAGTCACGCAGAAAATCTGCAGGAGTATGTCAATGGGGTCAAGGTAGACCGTACACAGCCTTACTGGGTAGCGTCCCGGAGGTGGTGGAAGTACACAAATATGAAGAACAGAGATAGTACTCACGGATCCTCCATGGCAACGGGAACCACCACATCTGCAGGCATGGGATAAGGCACAAAGAGAATGGGAAAAAATCTGCCGAATGGATGGACGGCAGGCTCACACAGATGCAGGTGAGGACGGAACATTCTTTGGCGATGATCCTCCCACCTTCGTCCAGACTGGATGAAGCTTGTCCTGGGGTCCAGAATCTGCAACCGAAGCCTCCTGCTGATGGTCTTTGGAGGAAATACCCAGATCCTTAAGAAAACGTGCGCCATCGGAGGGATCTTGGAGTATGTATTGGCGGTTCCCTTTCGTAGCCATCAATTTAAAGGGGAACCCCCAGCGATATATTATCTTGTGGGCCCGGAGGGCCTGAGTAACAGGGCGCAGCTCCCTTCTTTTCCGCAAGGTGATTGGGGAAATATCATTAAAGATTTGGAGCTGATGACCCTGGTGTTCAATGTGAGGGGTATTGCGAGTCTTACCGGTAATAGCGTCCTTGCTTTCAAAATAATGGAGGCACACCACCACATCCCTGGGCCTGGTCGCACCTGGCAGCCTAGGTGCCAGGGCCCGATGGGCTCTATCAAACCGCCAGGCCTCCGCTGGGAGATCAGGGCAAATGCTGGAGAAGAGGGAGCGTAGGAAAGCTCTGATGTCTTGAGGGCCTACCTCCTCCGAAATGCCTCTAATGCGTAGGTTTTGGCGCCTGGACCTGTTTTCCACATCCTCAGCGTGGGCTTTGAGAAACACTACTTCTTCTTGCAAAGTAGCATGGCTGTCTTCCAGAGCATTATAACGCATGATTAAATCGTCCAAGGCCGCCTCCAGCTTGTCTGTCCGGTCCCCCAGGCCGTTAACATCAGTGCGTATGTCATGGAGGGCAGCGCGTATCGTGCTTGCGACAGACTCAGCAATCTTTTCATGCAGCTGAGAAAGCTGTTGCGTGAGCACTGGTACAGTCACCAAGTCAGGTGAGGGTAGAACTTGCCCCAATCCCCTTGCGTCGCCAGACAGATCCCCCTCCGAACCTGGGTGCGCCGGCGATGAGGCCTGCGAAGGCGGGCGAGGATCCGCATCGGAGTCATCGGCGCCATCTTGGAGCGCACGTCGCGAGGCCGAGGGAGTTTTCTGCAAAAAAGGCGACATCGTGCCTGCCTGGTCCTTATTTTTGCGTTTTCCCATGCTGGGGATATTGTCCCACACTGGCTGCTGGACCTGGTGCAAAACAAAAACGGCTCAGTCACGCTAATTACCAGGGTTAGCTGTCCCGGTACACGGAGCTCCGTGAACTTGCGACTGCACTACTCCATGCCGCGCATGCGCCCCCAATATCAAAAATATTTAAAATGTATACAATACAATATAAAAAATATGTATTTTTGTTTAGATTTCAAAATGGATTTATTCTACATTAATTAACAATGATTTAAAGGCATAGACAACACACATTACACACACATTTGCTTGACATTCAGGGAGACATTCATTTTTTTCCTGAGGTTGCCTGAGGCAGCAGCCCTGATACCGACCCCCCCCCCCCCCGCCCTCACGATATAGTGCTCTCTGCACAACTGCAGCTTAGTTTCCAGTTTAAAAACTGGAAATTCAGCTCTTAAAGGGGTTGTTCACCATTTGGACAATAAAGCTAATTTAACAGCCTATGCCATAAAAAAGGTTTTTGTATTGTATCTTTATTACTTAAAATGTTTTCTTTCAGATATACATACCATAGAAGTGGATCATCTCTGCAAAAACTCTGTAAGTTCTCTTCTCTGTTATGGGTTCGCCGACACACTTTGGGGCACATTTACTATGCGTCGAATATCCAGGGTTAATTAACCCTCGATATTCGACCATCAAAGTAAAATCCTTCGACTTCGAATATTGAAGTCGAAGGATTTACCGCATTTCGTTCAATCATTTTAGGTAATAAAGATCATTTTGCTTCCCCTGGTAACTTCCAGTAGAGCAAGTTAGAGAATTACTGAAATAAGCCTTTTTGAACAAAGTTGATCCATGGACTTGTTCAGTAGCCATCTTGGAGTCAGAAATTAATTCATTCTCTTTTAAGGCAAATTGGAAAGGCTTAAGAAGGATTTTTTTCACCTTCTTATGGATAGTAGCAGTTAATTATGTTTCATTTAAACCAAAAGTATGAATGTGTAGCTGTTTAGAAACTGGTCTCAATCTTGGCGTTGCAAGGTGATACATTTTTGTGTTAAATTTTAACACAGCTGGATTCAGTGGATCTTATATCTGCATTTACCACAAATTCATATATAAAGCAGCTGCAAATAACCTAAAAATGTAAAAGGAAATTTGAATTATCTTCAGCTCACTGATCTATAGTAAATTAATTGTTGTTTCATTGTTGACCTTGTGGTATAAGTAAAATGTACATAATGCAGGTGGTGTGTGAGAAACGTGTAAACAGTAATACACTTTTTTATGTGACATTCATCACACATTCATAAAACTGTATAAGAGATTTACAATAGTACAATCTGAGTGTTTACTTTAATTAGTTCCCACACATCCTTTTTTAAAATGCATCAATTTCTATGAACCATTTCTGTAAAAGTTCCAGCTGATATCATGTTTTCTAAGCCCACATATAAAGTCCATATAAGCAAAATTTAAATTGCCAGCCCACATGGTGTTGCTGTTAGTTTGTCCCAAGTCTTTATTGCCATCTGTTATGAATTTTTCATCCAAAGACTTGTTATCAAATTACAAGCACCACAGAAAAAACCGTTCTTGAACGTATGTATGTGATATTTTTCCCTGATAAATATGAGCGCAGTGATTTGTTTTTCCTGTTTACTCTAAGCAAAGTTAAGATGGAAATCTATCTCTGAAATTGTGTATTAATGGGTACAAAAATGTATAAGAGAGGATTGGGTGCCTTATTAATAGTCAAATTTATAAGGTTACAGACGTTAGTATATACATTCTAGACATAATATATTGGAGTTGGTTAGCTCCTTTTCCCTGTCTGAAGCAATCTGTATAGTTTCAGATAGTTTATGCTTTGTTGCTGTGCCCTTATGTGCCCCTATGTTATGTGCCAGTTGGTTAATACAGTAAACCTGTATTTAAAACATTACAGTGGCTATATTATTATATACTTATTAATTATTTACATAATTCTAGTTAACACCATGGTCAGTTCTACATGCTTCTGTAAATTTGTTGCCATCTCTTTCCAACATTAAAATACACTGTATATGTTTTCACTAACTTTTCTGTGTCTTCAGGCTGAGCCAATATCAGCCTGGGTGCTATATACCTGCCAATATATACACAATTCCTACTGGGACAAATCTTTTTGTCACATAGGGTAGGTGTATCCACTACCCATTTCACAACCAAATGAAATGATAGAGTGATGAGTAAGGTTAAACTCTCCTAACGAACTGTGTTTTATCACAAAAATAAAAAAAAGTTGATAAGCGATGTATTGAATTCTACGGGGGTTATTTACTAAACGCCGAATGCAAAAATTCCGGGAAATGTGTTATTTTTTAAATAAAATGACAATTTTTTCTTAGTTAAACCCAGAGGATGGAAAAGTACGAATCAGAAAATCCAGCATCTAAGACCTGTCGAGGTTGCATATAAGACAATGGGGCAAATTTACTTACCTCTGAATTTGCACCAGCGTTGCCTTCGCCGCACTTCGCCAGGCATGGATTTGGCAGGACTGAGCAAATTCATGAAGATCCAAAGTTGTGCACAAGTTACCGATCATTTGCGAAGTTGCACTAGCGATGTTATTATCAGCGGTTCGAAGTTGCGATAGCGAAGACTTATTTGCATACAGCGCGAAATTTAAGTTTAAATGGACATAAATGCTGCAGCAAATACAGAACACTACAGAAGAAGTGGGAATTAATAAAAGAAGGGAAACTTAATAAAATTATATAGAGGTGTTCTAATGCCCTACACATGTGCCCACAGTATAGTTAAGGTGCCATATGTTATCAAATGTAGGTGGGAAGATGGGCACCCTAAAAAAAATGTCAATCTTTTTCAGCCTATCACCCTTTAAAAAGTAAAAAAACATTTTTTTTTTTCCCTATCTACTCTATTGCACTTCGCCTGGTCTGACCTGCTCATGCTGGCGAATTTAGCTAGCGTTATTCACTTCGCCATTTAGTAAATTTGCCCCATAGGGAGAAGTCCCAATGATATTTTGATGTGTGCTGGATTTTGTGCAATAATCCAAAGTTTTGGATCGGATTTTTCCCGAAAAGGAAATTTTCGGGAAAATTTAATAATAAATAAGCGTAAAAAACTCGAATGGATTTGATTGGAGTTTGTAGCAGTTGAGATAAAATCGGACTTTGATAAATAACCCCCTAGATGTATAAAAAAGTATCAAGTGAGTTTAATATACAAATATATGCTGTTTGAGCAGCTTTACATGTCAGTAACACTAGAAGAAATCTTACCAAAATCTTAAGCAAAGTAGTTAGCATTTACTATGATAGGTTAGCTTTACATCCAGGGACGCTATTTGAGACAATAAACTTTGTTTGCCCTGCACATGATCATATTTATAAAGCTAAATAAGAGTCTGCAAACAGAATTGTGAATTTTTTCTCACACTGCCAATGTCCATTAGAGCTTTTTAAATATGGCAAAAAATCCCAAATTGCAAATATTTACGCACACACTTAAGCCGCAAATTTAATAAGTGTACCTTATTGCCTACAATTTCATAATACTGGATATGTTTTCCTTTTTCCCTTTCCCCCTCTTTACCCCTTATTATTAATAAATAGGCCCCATAGTAAAAGTTTCTACTTTACAGGTCCATTGGACAAAATACAGTTACATTTAAGCTAGATACTGGAGTAGAAGCTAATGTATTACAAATTGCAAAGGCTATTACCCTGTCTAATCCTGTAAAAAATTAAACTGCTCCAACTGTTTAAGTTTCAGGTGGGTATGAAAATATTTCCGAGAGGCTGTACAGCTTTGGAAGTTATGGCAGAAGGCCATAGAATAAAACACACAAGAGAAAATACAATACCTATTTTAAAAAGGGGAAGCTTGTGTAGATCTACAGCTCAATGAGAGATAAGCTATGGTGAGCATAAAATCACCTGTAACTAAAAAAGCCTTAGAAGCTGAGTTTTTTAAACCATGACTAAACTCTAAAACCACGACTTTCATTACATTTTGAATAAAAAAATTACTAATGAAAAAAATGTGCCAAACAATCCAAAAAAAAATCAGAATACTACAAAAACCTCTAAAAATTTGAGTATTTACAGACCATTCATAGTGAAAAAAAATCCCCATAACTTTTAACATTATGATTGGTTTAAAATGGTTCAATTAGACCATGGATTTCCAGCACTTTAACAATTTTTACTTGACGAAGTTTGGCATTAAGTTTGGTTTATTCACTTGATAAATTTAGAACTTTTAGAGCATTTTAAAAAATTTAGTAAACCACAACTTTTTCGAAATTTGATTGTTAATCAATGAGCCCCTTAATATCAACATACCCTGAAGTTTTAAAGGACTTGGTTGTTTTCAGAAAAACATTACATTTACATACTCTACAGTGACATCTGTTATACATGGTTGTAGGGAAAATTCCCTATGCCGGTGGTTCCCACTCCCCAACCTTTTTTACCCCCACATTCAAATATAAACATACTTGGGGAGCAACACAAGCATGAAACATGTTCCCAGGGGGGAACCAAAAAGGACTGTGATTGGCTATTGTTAGCCCCTATTTGTAAATTTGTTATCACTTCACTATGCTAATTCACTAATATGCAAAGTTGTGTCTCAGCAGCCGAATGCTGGTGAAGTTTCGCTATGGTTAATTCATCAGAGCTAGCATTCTGTCGCTAGGGTTTAATTCTGCCTAGTGAATCTTACACTCAAGTTAATTTGAATAGGGTGGGTACAAATAGGTCCTAGAGACCTTTAATAAGTGGTTACTTATTATTACACATGTCTAAGGAAGCAAAATAAAGATTAAAGAGTTCATCTAATGCCCTAGATATGTCCAAACATACAGTACTTATTCTAGCAATTTATTATGGCGGCAATAATTTATTAATTGTGTAGGATGTAGGACTATTTTAACTTTTACAGTATATCTATTCTTGCATAATTATCAAGCATACCCAAAATGTAATTTATTTCTATTAACTGCTAAAAATAGAAAATATAGTGAAGAATTATCAGTTAACACTATCAATCAGTGAAATACAATGTCACAACATTCAAAAAGCAATTTTACTCTGTTAAAATAAATATCTTATATTTAATAATATTAAAAGTAGTACAAATTGGTAGCTTGATAGAGCTTGCAAATGAAATAAGAATAAAAAATTATTATTAAATCACTGAATTCACTTCCTTTATTAGGCCCAGCAGGATTCCTGATAGCTAATTCTAAAATGCAATAAAGTTCTCAGGAAAAAAAAATTCAGATTGAAACAAAAAAATAGCAAAAACTGTTATATTTTATTAATGCACAGCAGCATAAAATAAAGGCTATCACAAACAAACAATAACATTTTTGTCTTTATTACCATAAACATTTATTAAAGGAAAACTATACCCCCCAAACAATCTCTATAAAAAGATATTGCATAAAACAGCTCATATGTAAAACCATAATTCATGTGAATAAACCATTTTCATAATAATATACTTTAATAGTATGTGCCATCGGGTAATCATATATAGAAAATTGCCATTTTAAAAAATAAGTGCCACCCCCTGGGATCGTACGATTCACTGTGCACACAAACATACCATACTTTCTAGGTCACATGAGCCAACTAACAAACAGAGTTCTGTCTTTTGCTTCAATGCTTCTTCCTGTTATAGTTAGCACTGTAGTATTTCTGGCCAGGTGATCTCTGAGGCAGCACACAAACCATCATGAAAAGGTGGTTCAAGGCAAGAGATGTAAAAGGGCAAGATTTATTTAAATTATATAGACCAGTTTGGTAAGATTCTTTAATATGCTACTTAATTTGATGTAAACTATATGTTGCTTAAGTGTTAATTTTTGGGGTATAGTTTTCCTTTAATTGCAGTTTGGATTTGTTTATTAATTAACTGAAGCCTTACATATATAAAACTTTTCAAGGATTTATATATAAACATGTTGTTCCTGTCAATTTTAGTCCTGTACTTTTGCCTTTCGTCTTCATGGTTCTCAAAAGACCCTATCCAGAATATGCTGAACCGTTTTGGTCTCCAGCGCTCAAATAGGACATTATTGAATTTGAGAGGGCCCAGAGAAGGGCAACTAGGTTGGTAAAAGGTATGGACAATCTCAGCTATGAGGAAAGACTGGACAGGTTGGGTTGTTCATGCTGGAGAAGAGGCGCTTAAGGGGTGATATGATAACTATGTATAAATACATAAAGGGATCATATAACAAACTCTCTAATGCTTTATTTACTAGTAGGTCCTTCCAGCTACACGTGGGCAACCGTTAGAAGAAAGGAGGTTCAGTCTAAATATTTGGAACAGATCTTTACAGTAAGAGCTGTGAAGATGTGGAATTCTCTATCCGAATCAGTTTTACTGGTTGATATATTAGATAGCTTTAAGAAGGGGTTGGATGGATTTTTAGCAAGTGAGGGAATACAAGGTTATGGAAGCTAGCTCATAGTACAAGTTTATTCCAGAGACAGGTCTGATTGCCACCTTGGAGTAAGGAAGGATTTTTTTCGCCATCTGAGGCAAATTGGAGAGGCTTCAGAAGGGGTTTTGTGCCTTCCTCTGGATCAACTAGCAATTAGACAGGCTGCCTTGCCAAGCTTCTCTTGACAGGCTCACACTGCTCAATATTAAATGTGAATAAGAATGTAAGAAAATAAATACATCACTGATTGATTATGCAACATCATTTGAGAGGAACATCAGCAAACTCTCGAAGCCAGATCAATTGGGAAAGGAAATTTGAAAAAATCTTAGTTATTGTATGACAAGTTGAAAAAAGTCTCCATTTTTGCAAGTCTTTTGCGACTTTTCCTGTTTGTGCTTTCTCAGATCAGATCTTTTAATACATTTTATGAAATTCATGGTTTAAGAGAAAGTGAATACTAGTAGTGGTTTTAAAAACCTCTAAAACCACTAAAATGAAACTGTTCATAAATAAGCATCCCTGTGATAAAGCTATGTAAAAGAATATGAAATATTGTTATAAATTGTATCTATTATTTATTAGCCAGTAACTTTTATATGGACAACTGCATCTACGAGTAAAAACAATTTGAATATCTCTTTGTTAAAACAAGTTAGTTTTTTGAAGTTTGCTTTTGTGCCTGCTGCTTTCATTATCATAGATTATATTCTTTATATTTCAAATTTACTGTCCATATGTCATAAAAACATCATCAAAAAAACACTTCGAAATTCGATCCTCAAATTGAAATCTTTCGACTTCGAATATCGAAGTCAAAGGATTTTTAACTGAATTTAGCGTTTGAACGATCGAAGGAAAATCGTTCGAATCGAACGATTGGAACGATTTTAGTGTACAATAGAAGGATTTTCCTTCGATGTACGAGAACTTAGAAAATGGTTGTAGAAGGTCCCCACAGGCTAACATAGCACTTCGGCAGGTTTAATTTGGTGAAGTATTGAAGTCTAAGTTTTTTTAAAGAGACAGTACTTCGATTATCAAATGGTCGAATATTCAAATGATTTTTACTTTGAATCAAAGTATCGGATCGAAGTTGTAGTATCCTATTCGATGATTGAAGTATTAAAAAAATTACTTTGAAATTCAAACTGTTTTAACTTCGAAAATTCACTCGAACCTTAGTAAATCTGCCCCTTAGAGGCACATTTATCAAGATTCTCATTTTAGTGGTTTTAGAAGCCACAACTAAACAAATTTTCTCTAAAATCATGAATTCCAAGTAATTTATTAAAACAGACTAATATAAAATGCACAAACTAATAAAAATATGGAATTAATCCAAATACTAATAGCAAAAACTCAAAATGCTCTAATTTTTTTGTACAATTACAAACACCCTGAAAACCTCTAAAAGCTTGAATTAATAAAGATTTTACAATTGTAAAAGGACAAATCACACTAACTTCTACATGATCTCGACAGCTTTTAGATGATGACGTTTTGTACTAGTTTTTTTCATTTTTTTAATATAATAAATTATGAATTCTATGTGGTTTAAAGTAATTAGTACAATCCATAATTTTTAGCTTTAAACATATGTTCGGGGAAACAAATGGAATACAAATGGTAGTAAATCAACCCACAATTTTATTGAAATACCTAAAAGTTATAATTTGTATAATTGAGTCAGTTACTGCAGAATATTTACAAGTATCATGTTATAATTAATTTTTGTTAACAGAATTGTTTTGACATCCATGTATGCACAATGCAACTTAATAATTATTATAATTGTCAAATAATAAAATATTTAAAAGTAATTATTAACAGACCATAGCACAGAGTAGACTAGAATGCCCACTTTTGTTAAAAATACAATATTCGTTAAGAAATGCTTACTAAGTAACAAATATCTGGAGGCCTATTTATTAATGTATAAATCTTGAAAAACAAATCTTGAAAAACTTCACGATTTTATTGAGAGTTTACAGAGTCTATTCTAAAGTATTTTAATTATTTTATTGATAAATAAGGTAAACTTTTGAATGTGAGTTTGGGAGAAGTTGTTTTACTAAAATAATGATTGGAAATCAGCCCCTTACAGTCAAAAGGTATAGAACACGCCGAGCGTGCTTGCACATCACAGTTGGGGGGGTTGGAAGGGGCCCTGGACAATTGTCCCGGCAGACCCCGGGCCCCCCAGTCTGACCCTGATTAAAAGTATGGAAATGTAAATGTGCTCATTAAATAGCAAGATATGTTTTGACTTAAAGTAGGTCTACTGTACAAATCATTGCATAAACTTTATCTCCTGTCTGACATATTTCCTACTTATTTTTGTCTTTTTTTGGTTTGTTTTCTTTTTGTTAATCTAGATAGAAAAGTATGACAGGTCATGTCTCAAACATTTCCAGACAAACCTTTTCTACTTCTCTAATGTGCTTATGAGCAAAGGTTCCACTGAAGTAAAAATATTCGGCTGTTGCTACAGTATGTGATTTGTGGCTTTAGTCTTTGAAGTTGGATATTAGAATTGATGGCCCAGTGACAATTTTATATGACATTCAGTAAGTCATTCTGTCTTTCTCATGGGATCCATTTCTGTTTGCTTTACAAAAATATAAAATATTTTATCAATTTAAAAAGATATCCATATTGTAATAAAATAAAATATTGTCAATCATAGTTAAATAGATCCTTTAACAGCAATACAATACATCTATTAATTATCTTCCTCCATACACAATTTTGTCATATTAAAAAATACAATTTATGTAATGCAACCATAATGAAAAATTATACTTTTGTTGCTTACCTGCCCTGTATGATATCATAACCTTTTTTACATTCAGTTGCAAAAATAACATTGCATTGAAGTATTATAATACTTGACAACATTTTTTTTAAAAAAATGTCAAAAAGAGGAAATTATAATATAAACCTTTGCAAAGATTACAACCCTGAATGATTTCAGGGTTCTTGATGTTTGGTGTAAAATCACATATAGGGAGAAATACAGTTATGTGATTTGTATTATGTACACCATTTTTATATAATCTGGAATAATAGATAGAATGTACAAATTGTATCTTTGTCTGCTTTTTAATCTTCTGAGAATTCAATATTTTCCAGTCATGCTTTTCATTACACATTTGAAGTATTAAAAAAATATAATTATAGACATCATACCTTTATCTATTCAAAACAATTTGTTTTGTAATTGCTAAAACTGCTGAGACATAGAACTCTGCACAGTTTATTCTATGGAAAGCAAAGGGTTTTTTGTTTTGTTTTTTTTTTTGCAACCAATAAACAGTTTATTCTCTGCTGTACAGCCAAATCAAAAGAAGTATATTTCCTATAAAGGGAAATAACTGATTACATAAAAAAAGGTAAAAACATATTTTCTATAGGCTGTATGCAAATGCGAGAAAATGGGGAGAAAGGGTAGCCAGACAGAGAGCCTAATTAGATTCAGCCCAAAGTGTGATATGATGCAACAATCTGCATTGTCTTTAAAATTGGAAAACATTGCAGATTATATACAGTACATATTATGTTTTTATCTTATAGTTTGGTGTAAACTGGTGTAAATTGCTGGCAACCCTTTCAGAATTTAGATGAGATGAGAGCAATATTTTCACCAGGTATTATTACAAATAAATAAATATATGCAATCTATGTGGCTGCTCACTTTCACACTTCAGTTCATTTAAAAATGAGAGTGAATTATATTCAAATGGTAGAGACAGTAAATTCAAGGGATGTGAAGCAGTGAATAAATCTAAAAGTGGAAATAGTTTCTATTTATTGTACTGTATTTTGGCTGTGGAATAAATTAGTTGGTTAAGCAAGACAGATCATAGGACTATGAATATCTACTTACATGTATGTTGTTTTGCTTTTATTGAGCCAACACTGTTTAGGCAGGAAACTTCTATGATGTGCTCATATGCATGCGTAATATACTAAGTGCAAAAAAATTGTACAATTTGGCATGTTTTTTAACAATTTTCGTGTTGCACCTTAGATCTCTGCATTTCAAAATGGAGAGTAGAGACTTGTGTTCCCCCCACTAACATAGTTCTGTTTGCATTTGACACTGATGCATTCAAGAGGGTCAGGCAGGGGCAGCCATGATAGAAACAAGGTGACAGGACAAAAAAAACAGGGCTGTGTTGCACCCACCAGTGTTGCACTCTATACGTTGCTAGCACTAGATTGCCAGACTCTAGTCTCAAGTGCTTTTACTAAAGGGCACACTTCAGACCTGATTCAGACCTGATCAGGGCACTGAGATATTAATTAATTATTTTAGTAAATGTTACAAAATAGTGGTTTTTAAGTTTCTTATCCTCTTTTTTTCACATGAGCTCATTCATGCTCAGCATTAGTGATGAGTGAATGTATTCGCTAGCCATAAATTTGCGGCAAAATTTCAAATTTCGCCATGTGCAAATATTGCAAAACTCGCCTATTGACTTTAATGCATTTGGACAAAAAAATGTTGCCATAAGAAAAAAACATGAGAAAAAAATTTCTCCACAAGTTTTTCAGCGAAACGGGACAGATTCGCTCATCACTACTCAGAATGTGTTTTTATTGCAAAATCTGTAAGAGCCTTTACATGCATGTTTCTATTATCTTTACCTTTAATTGTTTTCAACTAACCAAACAAATCAAATTCTTTCAAAATCTTTTTCTTAGAAATGTCAAAAACCAACTAGCATTTTCTAGTATTAAATGTCAAACCAGGATTAACTCTAAATTACGTTTGGAGAGCAAGCCAGCTTCACAGTTTTAAAAAATCTATTCAGAAGGCAAAAACATAGCTATGAAAAATAAACGTCACACTTCTTTGCAAATATTAGATCTGTGTCACCTTGTAAATGATCCCATAGCATATATTCATTTAAATATAAAGAAAAAGCTCTAAACTATATTTACAAACAAAGAAAATGTGCACTTTCTGCCTGATTAATCATTTGAATGTAGCAAAAGTAAATCTAGAATGGACAATCACCCAAAAAGTTGCACTGATATGTTGTAATACAGAAGAAATTTGAACACATATAATTACAGAAGAATTAGCTTTGTAACTGTCTTTATCTGCTATCCAATTATACTCTACACATCATCATGAACAATAGATTCCAAAATAAACATAGCAGTATTTATTAGTCAGTCTATCAGTGGGTATTCTTAGCAGTTAACACTCCTAGATAAATATAGTTCAAGCACGTCAATGAGGTGAATGTTTTTTTCAAACTTCCATCTGCAAAAATGCCCTGAATATGTAGGGACAAATTTTCTTATGGTCGAATATCGAGGGTTAATTAACCCTCGATATTCGACTGCCGAATGGAAATCCTTCGACTTCGAATATCGAATGAAAAATCGTTCGATTGAACAATTAAATCCTTCGAATCGTTCGATTCGAAGGATTTTAATCCATCGATCGAAGAATTTTTCTTCGACCCAAAAAAGCTTAGAAAGCCTATGGGGACCTTCCCCATAGGCTAACATTGACTTCGGTAGGTTTTCGGTGGTGAACTAGGGGGGTCGAAGCTTTTTTTTAAAGAGACAGTACTTCGACTATCGAATGGTCAAATAGTCGACTGATTTTTAGTTCGAATCGAAGTCGTAGTTGAAGGTCGAAGTAGCCCATTCGATGGTCGAAGTATCAAAAAAAAGCATTCGAAATTCAAATTTTTTTTTATTCTATTCCTTCACTCGAGCTAAGTAAATGGGCCCCGTAATCTATTATTTTAATAGGCAAACATATAAGCAACTATTTTCAGATGTTCAAGAGAGAAATAACCTATAACTATACAGTGACTGAAGCAACCTAGATTTGAAATCAGGAGGGACATTTTCATGGAAAACCATTATAAGTAAATAATAACCATGTATTAAATTACTTGTTGCAGTACATATATTGGTCCTGTTATCCAGAATGCTCGGGACCTGGGCTTTTTCGCGATAACAGATTTTTCAGTAATTTGGATCTTCATACCTTAAGTCTACTATAAAATCATTTCAATATTAAATAAGTCACGTATGCTGGTTCTGCATCCAGTAAGGATTAATTATATCTTAGTTGGGATCAAGTATAAGGTACTGTTTTATTACTACAGAGAAGAATGAAATCATGTTAAAAAATTCGGACTATTTGCATATAATAGAGTCAATAGAAGATGGCTTTTCCGTAATTCTGATTTCTGGATAACAGGTTTCCGGATAACGGATACCATACCTGTTTTTTTTTTAAACTACATTAATAATAGAAAGTCAGATTTTTTTATTGTGCACAAATGAAAATGTTTTACTTGAAGCATACGATTGAGTTTTTATTGTTGCATGTTTCCTATCAGCTCTACTGTGTACAGCAATGTTTTATCCACCATGCAAACAAAGCCAAATCATCTCAACGTAATCTTAGGGTGACGGCACATGGGGAGATTAGTCACCAAACGAGAAATCTTCACTACTGCGGGTGCATGAATGTGAATCGCCAGCGGGATAGCAAGAGCATTGCTTCAGTTTCTGAAATCACCCGAAGTTGATTCACAAGAAAACTTTGGACTATTTCGGAAAGTGAAGCGACACACTTGCTATCCAACCAGCAATTCAAATTCTTGCTGATTAGAAGGCATTTTGGGGAGATTAGTCGCCCGCAGTAGTGAAGATTTATTGCTTGGCAACTTATGCCACCCCTCCCCCGTAAGGTAGCACATATTTATGGCCTGCCTCCAAAAGCCATAAATTGAAAAAAATATACCCTCCTCTTTCAAAAATAAATATATGTTTTTATACAGACATACTCAATTTCATAAACTTAAAAGAAATCTTGACAGTCTTGTCTGCTAATGCTGGAACCAGTTCCCCAACCCCCTTAGGCTCACAGCAATCCCTCCCTCACTTGTTCCATTGTGAAGTGATGGATTCTAGGACATGAAGCTTTTGCTTAAAAGAAAGCTAAGAGACTTCAAGTTCCAGAACCCATTGCTGCATATTAAGAATCTGCATTGCATTGTGGAATCTTGTATGTATGTGTTAAATTACATTTATTTCTTGTAATGCAGATAGCGTTAATGCTCCTTTTCTACATAAGTCCAACTGAAGGAGCTCATTTCAAAAATTAGGGGGGGGGGCATATTGGGGGTATCTTACCTTAGCAATAGCAAAGCAGAAAACTCTTATTACTAATTATAATGAGGATTTTTTTAGTTGTTCAATAAAAGACAAGTGTCCCTTTAGCAACACACATTTTATGTTATAGGGGATAAAATTATTCAATATCATTCCAGCTACTAGAGGGAACATTAAGCATTCTGTGATGTTTATATTCATATATATCTGCTTAATATAGCTATTTGTTAAAACCAGTATCTTACTTAAAATACTAATAAAGTTTAACAGTATTCATGCATCTCACAAATTCTCTAAACAGATTTGTTTAAATAAACATTATATTATTTATGAATACTTTTTTAGTATCTCTTTATACTGTATCTGCCCATCGCCAACATTTGCATTACAAAGTGGGTTTAGAATTAGCATTTTATTTGTTCAGTTTTTCTAATTATCTTTGCCACCCAAAGCAACTTAAAATTGTATGTCTTCTGCGCCCAGTCTTCTTAAGCATAACATTTATACAGTATGTATATCCATTCATTCCACAGGAAAAGAAAGCGAAACTGTGGCTCAACTAATTGATTCAATGTTTCAATATGTCATATTTTTTGCAGTTCAGGAATCTTTACTCTTCTGCCCAGAACAAGTTTATGCATGTTCTATGAAGATGTTTACATTATTGATAGAAAAGTACACTGATTATATTTTGCAATGAATAAACCATACAAGATTTACCCTCAAATGACATCCAAATTGTGTAGGAGAAAATTTGGAGAAAATGTGAAAAAAAAGGCTCCCTCATTCACATTTGGTGGAAATGCTCTAAATTGCTATTATATTGATCCCAAGTCTTTGACTTAATATCAAATATCGGCAACTGCACCAAATCAATGCATTAAAGTCAATGGGTGTCCGAACTATTTTGACATGCGATAATTTTTATGCTTGCGCTATTTTTTGCGACTTTTTATCGTAGTGGAGAATTTTCCGCACGCGATTTTTCACTGCAGTTTCGCGAAAACATTTGTGGGCGGCAAAACGTGAAAATTCGCTGGAAATCCATGCCTGGCGAATTTATTCTCCCATCGCTACTAATCATCATAGAAAATTCTTGGTACACAGCCATATTAGTAAATAATCTCACTGGTTAGTAAGTGGGCCCTGGGTGCACAAGCACCAGACTTACAGCTGAAGGTGGAGGTATGATACCAGAGAAAAGGGGAATGCACTCACAGATCCCCCAGGACAGGCAGGTATAAAAGAATTGCACATTTTTATTTAGGCAAATAAAAAAAAAAAAACTTACACCTTTAATGCCCTAAGGCACTTACCGTATATACTCGAGTATAAGCTGACCCGAGTATAAGCCGAGGTACCTAATTTTACCTACGAAAACTGGGAAAACTTATTGACTCTAGTATAAGCCTAGACACAACTACAGCCCTGTCTCCCAGCAGCACACATTCTGCCAAAGCGACCCCCCCAGCGATCAACCGGACTTCTTTGCAAAGTTGATGGTGACAGAGAATTGCCAAACGGATTACTGTGTGCATTGTCCCACTGTCCCACTACCATGTGCAGAGGGTGCTGTTTGATATTGCCATCACTGTTAATCTTTCATATAACCAACAGATGGCGCTGTGTGATATTGCAGTCACTGTTATTCTTTCATACAACCAACAGATGGCGCTGTGTGATGTTGCAGTCACTGTTAATCTTTCATATAACCAACAGAGGGCGCTGTGTGATATTGCAGTCACTGTTATTCTTTCTTACAACCAACAGATGGCGCTGTGTGATATTGCAGTCACTGTTATTCTTTCATACAACCAACAGATGGCGCTGTGTGATATTGCAGTCACTGTTATTCTTTCATATAACCAACAGAGGGTGCACTGTTATTCTTTCATATAACCAACAGAGGGCATTGTGGGATATTGCAGTCTCTCCCCAAGTGTACTGTTGGTATAGGAATGATTAAAAGTGACTGCAATCTCAGCTACTCGGGTCAGGTACTGAAAAACTCGGCTTATATGGTAGAGATTCTTTTCAAGGAAATCAAACTGCAAAAAAAAACTTCTGGAGTAAGTTCTGTTAATTTCTATACAGATTTATTGAGGTAAAAAGGTTAATGATGGAATATTCATAATGCACATTCTGCTGATTATAAATGGCAAAACTGACAGATGAAATGCAAACTGTTTAAGAAAAAAAATTGAATTCAAGTAATTATTGAAATATTGTATGGATATGTAATTACATTTTTCACCTTTAAAAGTTTTATTACAAATGTGCTTTAGAAGAACAAGTAGAGAAATAAAATCTATAATTGTTCTTAATTATAGCTAAGTGTAATTGCACTTTTTTGCATAATGGATCCTATCAAAGATTGTTAGCACTTAGCAAAATACTGGTATGCATACATGTGTATTCATCTGTATGAGCAGATCCATGGCTCTTTGAATTTTTAATAACATTTTATTAATATATAGCTTGAGTGGTGTGATTTTTATGTATTTACGAGAGTGATATTCTGAGGCAGTTTGCAGTTGGTTGTCTTTTTTTTTTATTATTTGTGTTTTTTGTGGTTATTTAGGGGCAGATTTATCAAGGGTCGAATTTTGAAGTACAAATAACTTTGAAATTCGACCATCGAATTAAAAAACTTCGAATTCAAATATCGGATTCAACGTTTTTTCAACAAATTTGGCAATCCTGCGGTCGAATAAAAATTGTTCAATCGAATGATTCGAACGATTTTAGCAATCGATCAAAGGATTTTTATTTGATGTGTAAAGACTTAGAAAAAGTTTGTAGAAGGTCCCCATAAGCTAACATAGCAATTCGGCATGTTTAATTTGGCGAAGTATTGAAGTCGAAGTTTTTTAAAGAGACAGTACTTCGATTATCGAATGGTTGGATATTCAAACGATTTTTACTTTGAATCGAAGTCAAAGTAAATTCGAAGTCATAGTATCCTATTCGATGGTCGAAGTATCCAAAAAGTTACTTCGAATTTTTTTACTTCGAAAATTCCCTCTAATTCACTTCGTCCCTTAGTAAATCTGCCCCTTAAGTAGCTTTTACTTTAGCAGCTCTCAGATGCTAGGGTCCAATTTACCTTAGCAACCATGCACTGATATGAAGAAGAGGCTTGAATATGAATGGGCGAGGGCCTGAATATAAAAATGAGCAATGAAAAGTAGCAATGACAATAAATTTGTTGCCTTACAGAGTATTTGTTTTTTAGATGTGACCCCCATTTGAAAGGAAGAAGGCAACTAATTAAAAAGCTATAAAAAAATAAGTAATGAAGACCGATTGAAAGGTTGCTAGGATTAGGACATTCTATAACAAACTAAAAGTTAACTTAAATGTAAACCACCCCCATAATCTGCCCCTGCTTCAGTGGCATCTTTTCGTTTATCAATGCAGCATCCTTAATGCATCAGCTCTACCAACATACACTGTATATACTTAGCATTAAAAAGAGAACTAAAGCCTTAACAAAATATTTGGCTAGAAATGCTGTACCATCAGTACAGAGTGGTGCACAAATCCTGTATTTAATAAAAGCAAAACCCAAAAACCTGGTAATATATTGGTCTGGATGACAAAGTATGTTACTTCTTCTGTGTTTGTAGTTTTGTGTCAACTGCTGCATGTGTAATTGCAGTGCCACTATAATAAATGTAAAACATTCTTCAGAATAAACATGCAGCACCAGAAAACGCGTTGCCAATGTTATATTCCTTATAAGAGGACACAATGCACAATAAATCAGGTAATGGTGCTTTTGTGTCCATCAGTGTTTAATTATATCTAAAAATGCTATAATCCTCTCTAAATCTTTTGAACATAGGCCATTATTTTTTGATTTGGCACTTTTCTAATAATATCTATAAGTGCAACACATTTAACCCTGTACATGTACATCTACAGAACTGCCATTCAAACATCAGCTCTGAGAATCTGACTTTAAGGTTTAAAGCCCATCTGAATGGATTAAAATATGGAAGCAACGTGAGTGTATTTGTTGGGGGGGAAGCTGTTGCTTCTATTATACATATTAGTTTAAACTGAATATCTCATCTGTTTTGCTCATAAGTTGTCTGCTTATACCACAAGTAAAGTACTGTATGTGTTCATTTGTCTCGTTTCTGTGTAATACATTATTTAAGAGATTTCAGTAATTTCTATTAATAATTGGCTATCCTGATAGTAGCATGAGTTGGAAAAGCCATTGCGAGAGAAGTTGATGAATTGTTTATTGCTGAACTGTTACATTTTAAGTTGCTTAATAGCTCTCTTTGGCATGTCATTTTTTTTAAATGCAACTTCAAAAATGTTTCTGAGAGCTGGTGCATATCATTAAATATACAGCCTGCATCCTTATAAAGCTAGATAAAGTTTAGTGTAGCATTTTTAAAAGATCTGACAGTCCTCCAGGGCTGGTAACAGTTGCCATTGCCAAAGAATCAATAAGTGGGTTATAATGAGAAGTCACACTAATGGATTTTTCAGGTATTTAGTAGTCTGTTATTTAAATATGGAAAAATCACAGAAGCCAGATAGCATGTGTATTTTCAGGCTCCTGGGGGCAAATTCACTAAGATGCGAAGTTGCGCCAGGCGCAACTTCGCCGCACTTCGCCGCACTTCGCCGCACTTCGCCAGGCGTAGTTTCGCCAGGGCTCCGCAAATTCACTAAAATCCGAAGTTGCACACAGGGGTAGCGTAAGGTTGCGGAGTTGCGCTAGCGTTGATTCGCTATATAAAGCGAAGTTACGCTAGCGAAAACTAATTTGCATACGGTGTGAAATTCAAATTTCAATGGAGGAACACGTATCTGCACTACAAATGCCTAGAAAACCTTCAAATCAGCAAATAACATTTTTATTTTGTCCTACACATGTGCCCACTGTCTAGGTAAGTTGCCATGAGTCAGGAAATGTAGGGGGGAGGAAGGGGAGCCCCAAAATTTTTTCGATCTTTTTCAGCCTATCAGCCATCATGTAGAAAACACGCCAGCGTTTTTTGGGACTTAGAAAAAAAATTGACTTTTTTTTAAACAATCCCTATCTACTCTATTGCGCTTCGCCAGGTCTGAGGTGGCGAAGGAAGTCTAGCGTAAAAGGTAGCGTTCAGTACACTGCGCAAGTTAGTGAATTTGCGTAGTTTCGTCGCTAGCGAAAATTCGCCTGGCGTAAGGTTGCGAAGTAACACTAGCGAAACTACGCCAGCGTTCGTTAGTGAATTTGCGCAGTAGCGAAAATGCCAAACGCTAGCGAATTAACGCTAGCGTTCGGCGCTTCGCGGCTTAGTGAATTTGCCCCCTGGTCTTTAGTGATACACAGACTATGCAATACTTTATGTTCTGCAGTGACAGCTAAATAATTCAGATATGTGGTACAACCATTTTCTGAAATGTTTTTGTTTGCTTATTAAACTTAAAAATATGCATTTGTAAAAAGACAATCAGCTTGATTCTTACATTTTGGTCAAATAATCTGAAAGGCAATTTCATTGCAAATAAGAATAAATAGGAATGTACATTTAAAAGTTTACTAAACTAACCAACCCATATGCCTTTGAATGTGCCAGGAATTCCCCGTCATTCTATTCGACTTACACTCAACTCTGCTGTCAGTCACCAAGGTTCAGGGATTGACATGCACAGTATACTGAGGACAAACTGAAGTTGTCAAACTAACTTGAAATTTGAAGTAAAAAGCATATTGATGTTTTATTTATCCAAATTTAAAGTTTGACAACTTCATGTCAGAATACTGTAGGTAGCTGAATTAGCTGATAGGCACTGATGTTCTGAGTAACCAGTAAATATTACAGAGGCTTAACAAGAACAGTGTGTTTATACAAAAGATTTAGGGGAAAATTTTGGCATGGTCGATCTTTAAAGAAACCAGGTGTGAGTTTACCAATTAGCAAAAGAAGAAAGGTTGAAGAAGTATCCCTCAAGCAACAAGTTAAAAAATTTAAAAAACCTTTATTTACAATCTTTCATTAAAAACAGCTAACAGGTATCATTTGTGAGACTTGTTTCCTGGACTATGACGTATACAGTCACCTGATGTCGTTGTTATGCCACTTCTTCATTCTCATTAATTTATTCTTACAGTTATAGACTCTGGTTCCCACTGCTGCCTCTGACAGCCCTGCTTCTGACATTTAAGAAATCAAATTGGCCTCCGGACATGCTGTCTTCTCTGTGCAGTAGGAGCCAAGTACAGGTATGGTGTCTGTTATCCAGGAACCTGTTATCCAGAAAGCTCTGAATTATGGAAAGGCCATCTTTTATAGACTGTATTATAATTAAATAATCCACATTTTTTAAATTGATTTCGTTTTTCCTAATAAAACAGCACCTTGTATTTGATCCAAACTAAGATATCATTAATCCGTATTGGAAGCAAAACTAGCCTATTGGATTTATTTAATGATTACATGATTTTCTAGTAGACTTAAGATATGAAGATTCAAAGAAAGGAAAATCCCTGTTCCCGAGTTGTAGCTGTACAGCCAAGCTGTCTGTACATCTTGGTTTTTTTCTGTAATTGCTCACGATTCCGTAAGTCTACTAAAGAAAAACTTCAGTCATGAAATAGACCCAGGTATCTGGAAACCTGATATCCAGAAAGCTCTGACTAATATGAAGGCTACCTCCCAAGGCCTTACTAATGTTTGTCCATGTCATAATTAGGGATCCTTTTGCCGCTGTAATTGCAAGTGTATTTGGGTATAGTTTATTATATCACTCCCAAAATTGTGAAACATATGGGGCAAGTTAGTAAAATAATATAGTTTCAATCATTTCTGTTCTGTATTTTGTGTGTTATATTTACCTGGTTTGAATTCTTCAGAAAGGGGCATTAAGAGGCAGATTAATTATGTGGTTTAAGAATAATTTTTCATACATAACCAGGCATCTCTGTAAAAAACATTGTAAAAATTGCATAATCTCTTTCCATGCTTTTAGTTTGAGCAACTTCAGCTGGAACAAACTTACAAAAGTCTGAAGCAGTATAAAATAACAGTGTAAAATAATATGCACCTTGATAAATTTGCCAGTTACTGTATTTTACACAGCTTTATACACCAGTTTTTCAGCAAATTTCAGTTTACACAGCATAATAAAAAGACCACTAAATGTAGGCATCTTACTAGGGCACATAATATGGAAAAAGTGTAGTTGGTTTGAAGTGGTCTAAGCATCATTTATACTGTACATACTACGTATGTCACATATTTGCGCAATCATTTGTATATCTAGAACAGTGGGATTTATTATACAGAATGCTTGAGACCTAGGGTATTCTAAACATGTAAATATTAAGGGGGCACATTTACTTAGGGTCGAATATCGAGGGTTAATTAACCCTCGATATTCGACCGTCTAAGTTAAATTCTTCGACTTCGAATGTTGAAGTCGAAGGATTAACGATATTCGTTCGATCGAACGATTAAATCCTTCGAATCGAACGATTCAAAGGATTTTAATCCATCGATCGAACAATTTTCCTTCGATCAGAAATTGGCTAGAAAGCCTATGGGGTCGAAGTAGCCAATTCGATGGTCGAAGAAGCCAAAAAAAATACTTTGAAATTCGAAGTCTTTTTTATTCTATTCCTTCACTCGAGCTAAGTAAATGTGCCCCTCATTAACCCAGCAGGAATGGTCAACACCAATGGATGTATACAGCTTAGTTACTATTAAATACAAGGTTCTATTTTATTATTGCAGAGAAAAAGAAAATTAAAAATGTATGATGAATTTGATGAGGACAAAGATGGCTGTGTTTAGTTGGGCAGGGGGAGCCAGAGGAAGTGATTGAATTAATGAATCACCACCAGGGAAAATTGGGAGTGACTGTAGGTGAAGCAGGAAGTAGGGGCTTGAAACTAAAGTTTTTGGGCAAGCAAGGAGAAAGGGGAAAATAGGATCATACTTACCGTGATTTTCCTTTCATGAACAACTCCATGTCATACTTAACGGGATAGCCCCCGTCCTAGTGCTCCCATCAGAAGGACCTGATCACGGTAAGTATTATACTATTTTCCCTTTTCACTGGACAACTCCATGTCATACTTACCAGGACTTAGCAAGCTAATATCCCAAATGGCAAGGTAATTGTTCCACATAAGGAAAACTGGCCAAGTGTAATCTATACCAGATAAAAGTCAGAAGAATGAAACCTCCACAGGTGGACATAAATTACCTTTTAGAAAACCTGTGAACTCTATTTCTTCAGAGGAAATGGACTGCCAGAGAAAGAAAAAGAAATAGCACTCTTTAGAGGCAGAATCCACCATGATACCAAGGGGCAAATTTACTAAAAGGTGAGGTGGCTAACACTGGCAAAAATTTACCAGTGTGACGTCATTTCGGCACTTCGCCGATTTACTAATGGGTGCTGGCGTAATTATGCTAGTGAAGGAGATAGACTCTGGTGCAACTTCGCACTCTAACGCCAGGCGAATTTTCGCTCTGGCGAAAGAGCATTGCTACGCAAATTCACTACGTTTTTCATTTTACTGAATGTTACCTCTATCGCCAGACTTGCCTTCATCACCTCAGACCAGGCTAAGTGCAATAGATTAGATAGGACTTGGTCCAAAAAAAGTTGGTGTCTTTTCCTTTTTACAGGGTGATAGGCTGAAAAAGATTGTAAATTATTTTTTGGGTACCCTCCTTCCCCTTTAAAATTTCCTTACATATGGCACATAAACTATACTGTGGGCTCATGTGTAGGGCATTATAACAACTGTATTTTCTTTTATTAAGGTTCCCTGGGCTTGTGTAGTGTCCTTTATTTGCTGCAACATATACGTCAATTGAAATTTAACTTCCCTCTGTATGCAAATCATCTATTCAAATATATCTATTCGCTATACCTGGCATAGTAACGCTAGCGCAAATTCGCAAGCATTCGGCGCCGGCGACGAAACTTCGCAACTTAGTGAATTAGCATTGGCTGTGCAAAGTTGTACCTGGCGAAGGGGCGAAGTCATCACTGGTGAATTTTCGTCTGTTAGTGAATTTCCCCCTATGTGTGAAGCCAGCATGACACTTCCACCTAAATGGAGAGAATTAACTCCACTTAAAGAGAAGCTGATAGTAACCCAGAGTAACACTTCTCCATAGTCTTACTCCCACTAATTACCAGCACAGCTGTTCCAACCATGTACCAACCACAAGAGCACTCTTGGAAATAGCTCAAACGCATGGTACCTGCAAAATATGATTTAGTAGGGGAAAGAAACATCCCATCACTAATATTCTACATGCCCCAGCTATGTATAACACTACAGATACATAGCATCACCTAGTGTAGTTCCCTGTCTCTTTAATACTAAGGAACCTGTATTTATCCTGGACCAAAAGCAATACACCTTATCAATGAAAGGTCCATAGAATGATTTATGGAGATGGACTGCCACCATTAAGGGCATACCTTACCTGCCCTTTGAGGTATCTAGGAGCATTCTGCAGCCTGTACGAGTTGAAATTGTTCCTATCATTAGCTCATGATCCTCCACCAAACAAGTCTGGATAGCATTAAGGTTCTGCATGCCCTATGGAGTGGGCATCGTAACAGAAATGCATGCAGATATGCATAACCTTGCTATGATACAGTCCTTTTGAGGCTTCACAGAGGTGACCTGGACATAACTGAAGTTATTTTATCCCATAGATTGGACCTAGAACCAAAATCTGTTTGGCATGCTCCCACGAGTCTACCCAATAGGAAGGAATATTACTCCAGGAAGCATAACTAACAAATACAATACTGCTAGAGATGGGTTACTTTCTAATCCTAGGGCTCCAGCCTGGAATATGGACAGTTCGTCAAGACCATTCTTAAGTATCCAAGATCAAAATTAATCCAGGTATGGGGATTTAATTATCCACCTATTATTCTGAAATGGAACACTCCTACTAATTATACTAGAATGTCCAATCCTATAGTTAAGACATGCCATAACCAGGGCCTTGCCTAAAGGCAAACACTGCAGCCTTGGTCCAGAAAGTATAAGCTCAATACCCTGTGGATAATAACCTGGATAAAAAGGTTTTTTTTGTTAAGTCCCTAAAGGGTATGCATATCTATATCATATCTATATCTATTCAGCCGAAGACCTACCCTATCGCAAAAGGCAGGATACAGTATACAACTTATTTTCAAAATAAGCAGTCATAAAGTCCAGTCATAGAACCTTTATTCTAATTAGTGAGTTCCCTACGACTGATTACTCCTCCACCAGCTTACAGTTATGAATGTAACAAAAATATGGACCACATATACCCCAATGGTTGCGGCCTACAAGTCAGCGGTTATAATACAGCAATTGTACAATACCTACCTGCTGTTTGACTGTTGCATTACCACACATATGCAGAATAGCCATATACATTTAAACCAAAATTGACCACTACTCTCACACCAGTATCTATAACTGGCTAAATTGACCTTTGTGATACACACGTGTGTAATCCTATATACTACATAGCGTTTGTATAAGTCAGAATTGTAGGAAAAAACAGACAGAGATTGTGCCAGTGCATGTTACTTAATGCAGGGAGGGTCTATTGTTGTTTAGCATTGTGTTGTCATGTTTGACCTGTAACCCTGTGTGACTTTCTTCTTCCTGTATAAGCTCTCTATGAAAAGTTCCTGTTGCAGACATGTTATTCTGAGTTCTATAAAGCAACCAAGTTACTGTTCACACAGAAGTTGGTGTGTCTGTCCTCACTTATAGAGAAGCTGCACATGCAGTTCAGATCAGCTCTCTTCTAACAAGAATTGTCCTTAGCCAATTCATTGGACAAGATATATGTATACATCAGTTACCACATTTACTGTATCTATAATTCATATATTGGTTGGGTCATACTTACCGCGGCACAGTCCCCTAAGCCATTATTGACTGCTGTATATATCAGTATAATACTTATCCCCAGCACAGCTGATGTATTTAATTAAGTTCATAATACCTATACCTCACTTGGCCCTCACCTTTAAGCCAGTCTTAGCTGCTACATTAAGCAAGTGTATGATACCCAATGGCTTGTTTGTAAGAGTAATCCATGCTTATAACCTAACTCAAATGTTATATAAAACAAACATGACTCTGAGATACTGGAGCTATGACTTGTGTTACCATACTTACATACAAACCTGAAGGCTGTATAGGCACCATCTAGAAATGCCTAAAACGTTACCACATCAGATCACTGAGCTGTTTAACACCTACCTTCAGTTATGTTGTTATATTAATTGGTGTCCAACCCAGAGAAATGTATAACACGTACATTTATATTTGGTTTTTAACTTAGGTAGCCCCAAAGCCACTAAAATGTTTCAGTATATACATTCAGTTTGGTTATAATATTATTTGGCAGGCCCAAAGAAATGTATAACATGTGCCTTCATATATGGTTATTACAGCCAGTAGACTCAGAACAGGCAGACGGCACTTCTGGAATAGGTTTATTGGGGTTGCTGCTGTAGAACCTAACGCGTTTCGGGAGTAAATCCCTTAATCATAGACCTATGATTAAGGGATTTACTCCCAAAACGCATTAGGTTCTACAGCAGCAACCCCAATAAACCTATTCCAGAAGTGCCGTCTGCCTGTTCTGAGTCTATTGGATGTTAGCAGTGGGGACACTGTTTGACAGAGCACCTGGTTGGGAATACACGGTGAGCAGTAGCGGTCCCTTCTTTTGTTTCCTATCCTCAGTTATTACAGCCAGCCCCAGAACCACTGATGTTTCCCCATCTACATTCAGTTTGGTTGTAATACTTGGCAGTGACCAGACCAAGAAATGTATAACATGTACATTCATATTTGGATATTAAAGCCAGTTCCAGAATCTGTGAAATGTTTCCACATATACGTTCAGTTTGGTTACTACATTATGCAGACTGAGAGCAGTCTGCCCAAGAGTCAAGAGGTCAATCTCTCTGGCTGCCAAATCCCAGCTAGCCAGTATCCACATACACTGGCTAAACAGTGTTGTGCTCCCTTACAGCACTGCCTTAGCTTCTAAGCTAGCTAGACTCAGAAAGCAGAGTAAAAGAAGGATATGTTAATTAAATTAACAAACCTATACTATAAAAGAAAAGAATTGTAACCCAGAATCTTACCTGATGCTTCTGAACTGCTAAGGGAGGGAGTGGGAGGGGAATCTGCTTGTTCATTAACTGCACCTGAACACTGACCTCCAGAGTAATTACCTAATTACCAACAACTGCTGCTCACTGAACCTGCAGACCAACAATGTATTATCACTGCTCACTGAACATACATATCAGCATAACATTTGCACTGCTCACAGAACATACAAAGCAGCAATGTATTACCATTGCTCACATAACATGCAGATCAGCATTGCGTTAACACTGCTCACATTAGATGACTAGCACTGTATATTATGCTCACATAACATACAGACCAGCCTTGCCTAAATGCTGCTCTCAGAACCTGCAGATCATCATTGTATTAACACTGCTCCCAGAACATGGAGATCAGTATTGCATTATCACTGCTCACATAAAATGGAGACGAGCATTACATAAGCATTGCTCATAGAATGTACAGATCAGCATTGCAGCTGCAGAGTTCCCCCAATGGCCAGTCTGACTCATCCATTCTTAAGAGTTAAGAGACTCCAGCATCAGGATGGCATTCCAAGCTTAAGCATAGCTTTTAACTGCCAGCAGATTAAAGGCGCCAGAATTTTTTTTTGTGTTGTTTTTTTTGTAAATTGGGAAAGAGGCAGCTGGCTCTGAAACCTAAATTCCTCCAGAAGAAAAAAATATTACCCCAGCATAGGGAAAAAAAAGAAGGAGGCCAAAAGGTTTAGGCCGTTAACTAAACATTCTTCAATACATAGGTGTCTGCTGACCCCATTCCCCAGGCAAACCTGGGATTCCACCAGATTAACCTTAACTAACTGCCACCTCCCTCTCCCATCCATAAAAATCATAAGGGGTGTAGGGGCTATATACCCCAATACCGCTGGACTCTTTTTAGACATGCCCAGGTAGGCACAATATGCAGATGTTATTATTATCAAATCAAGTTAATAACTGATTATTATCAACCAGTCGGATTGTATCCCTGTCCCAGTCTATGTAAGACATTGTCCAAGCACCATGTTTGGATAAAATTCACAACATAGGAGCCAGTTATATCATAGTGAAAAGGAACTTCTCTAACAAGGTAGGTCAATGTAGGTCAACTTTAATTAACACCAGAGGCCTAGTTTGTTCCTTTCATTTACTGCTTGTTCCAATGAATAACATACATTACTTATAGCCTAATTCTTTATTGGGCTTTAGCTCTACTTTGTTTTCAGCTCTATATTTTTAGAAAAAATATACCCCCTTTTTGGCATCAGCTCATAAGAATTTCTAAAAATAAATATAAATGTATTTTTTACACAGACATACTTGATAAACCCAAAATAATGGACACCACAATTGTCTGTTCCAAAATATGCTTTTTCAAAGGTCTATTAATCTACCAGTATATTGATATTGACATGTACACATCACAACATAGATCACACATTTTATAGAGCAAGAAATACAATTCTTAACTTTGTTCTTTTCACCTTTAGAGTTATTGCCTCTTTATGCAAAGCAATATTTTATTTTATGTGACTCTGCCTAAAGTTACACTGTAAGAATTGCAAATAAATTTTTTAAAGCACACACAAGTATTTAGCACATGTTAAGTCCAATACATTGCACTGCTCATGCTGTATAAAGGCTAATTTATAAAAACTCAAGCTGAAATGCAAAGAAATAAATGATTGCTGTCCCTTGTCTCATCTCATTGGTAGAAAGGGGGACATGTTTTTTAGAACCACAAGGACATGTTGACATACTGTATGAAAATCTATAGCATTCAGTAACAGGGTAACCATTAGATAAGTATGGTTAAATTAAAAAGATTTCTCTATGCCGGGGGTCCCCAACCTTTTTTAACCCGTGAGCCACATTCAAATATAAAAAGATTTGGAGAGCAACACAAGGATGGAAAAGTCCCTTGGGTTGCCAAATAAGGGCTGTGATTGGCTATTTGGTAGCCCCTATGTGGACTGGCAGCCTACAAGAGGCTCTACTTGGCACTATACTTGGTTTTTATGCAATTAAAACTTGCTTCCAAGCCTGGAGTTAAAAAATAAGCTTCTGCTTTGAGGCCACTGAGAGCAACATCCAAGGGGTTGGAGAGCAACATGTTACTCACGAGCTACTGGTTGGGGATCACTGCTCTATGCTGAAGCTAAATTGCAACACAGATGGTCTAATTCAAGGTGGGAAAAGGAATTGGATCCAGCTTCAATAGTAGGGAGCGAGGAATTACTTTTTCCTCATTGCACATTAGAGTTTACGTTGATATAAACTTTACATTAACATTGAGAGTATTCTCTTTGACTGTTGCACCACACCCGTCTCCCCTATCGTGCTCTCATGAAGGCATGATAAAGCATGCATGATGACAGCGGGGTTTGGGGGGAGAGATGAAGGAGCATGAGCATCAGGGGTAGTGAGACCAGTACTGGAGGGACACAAGGATCTGAACTAGGAGAATGTAGGCAAGAGGTATGTGCCCAGCACCCCATCAGCTTGCCTCTTCTGCCTGCCCCCAGTTCCAGCCCCGGGCTTGTTTTGCCCCCAATAAGGAATCATTATATCTGTTTGGATCAAGTACAAGGCACTGTTTTATTAATACAGAGAAAAATAAATCATCTTTAAAAATTTGAATTATTTGATTAAAATTGAGTCTATGGAAGACAGCCTTCCCATTATTCTGAGGTTTTTGGATAACGGATTTCCGGATAAGCATCCTATACCGGTAACCTGTAACAAATTTCTGTTACTGTTGGGTCCTGTGTATTGTTTAAATATTTTTAGTGCATCAAGCTGGTTGCATACACATACATATATAATCTACTGATTTCCGAATTGTATAAAAGGGTGTTACAGGGTGTAAGAAGGCTAGATGTTGATGAATGCTAGTGTCTGTGATACCTCACAAGTGCCTTGAATGCTGATACTTATTGGCTTCACCAGCAAAAATTATAGAGCATCTTGTAACTGCATGGCTAAACACTTCTGTATACTCATCAAAGCAAATCAGTCAGCTATTGATTTTCTCAAAGTTTTACTAATACCCAACTGACCACCCAGAAAATTTGTTGGATATACCTAAAAGTATAATGTGTTCAGCACTTTAGCATCCAGAGGTAAAGGGATTAACTGAGAAAGGGAAAACTAATTTAAACATTATATAGCCTTATCAGACAGAGTGCAAACATTATTTGGAACTACTGTGTGTGTGTTACGATTGGAATCCCAAAATCTATAACTAACCCATGCTCGGCTCAGACTGCAACCTATAACAGCCACCTTTCGATTCGGGAGGAGACCTCCACTACTCAGATGCCACCAGGTCTTAATATGAGAGAACCAGGGGCAGAGTTCTAGGCAAGCACGGGAACCGGATCGGAGAACAAGGAGCATGGTCAGGAACAGGCCTGGTCAAACCAATCTAGGAGGCAGTATAGATTTTGAAGGCTAGAGAATAGTTAGGTCTTGAGATGGTCATCATGAACATCAGAGGCTGGGACCCCAGACCTCTCCTAAGGTCCCCCGCCCTTCCAATGGACCAAGTACTGTAATTTGCCCCTGAAAAAACAAGAGTTTACATAACAGTGTACCCTCTAGAGGGAGGCAACTCCACAATGAAATCCATGCATATGTGGGTCCATGGCTTTTTGGGAATTGGAAGTAACTGTAGCAATCCCTGAGATAATGATTTGGAAGGTGTAGGATGTTGACAAACATCAATATAACTGCCGACATCCTGCCTCAAGTTTGGCCACCAGAGTGTGCGAGACAGGACGGAACAAGTTTTATTAAGTCCCGGATGTCCCGCTACCTTAAAGTAGTGAGTCTCCATCATAACAACCACAAAAAGTACTCCTGGCACAAACAGTTTGCCTGGAGGCACATTGGAAGGAGTATTAACTTGGGCTTTAGACAAGGAGGAATCTGCCACAATCACTTCCTTATCCATAATAGAGTCTGGTTCAAATTCCTCTCTGGGATTAGAGACAAAACTTCTAGACAGGATGTACCACTACATATCGACCCAGAAGGTCACGAAAAATATCATTAACAAACTCCTGGAAGATGGCAGGGGCATTACATAAGTCGAAAGGCATTACTAAATATTCATAGTGACCATCTTGGTTATTAAATGCTGTCTTATAATGATGGACGAATTTCTTCGGCAGGTGCGAATTTGCGGCGAATTCCTGTGATTCACTGCCAGCGAATAAATTTGCAAAACCGCTGTGAAAATTCGCCAGAGAAAAACACACACCGGAGTCAAAAACACACACTGGCATCAAAAATGACGTTTCGCGAATTTCGTGGGAAATTCGCAAATTTTCCAGGGAAGCGAAACTGACCAAATTCGCCCATCACTACTGTCTTACACTCGCCCCCTTCCCTTATTCAAATAAAATAATAGGTGCCCCCAAGATCGAGCTTGGAGAAAACAGTGGTGCTCTTAACTCTGTCAAAGAGTTCAGAAATTAAGGGAAGGGGATAACAATTCTTTATTGCAATTTTGTTTAGGCCCCTATAATCAATACAGGGCCTCAGCCCCCGTCTTTTTTTTCAATGAAAAACTCCCTGGACTCTCTGACTAACTTAGCCTATTGTATTAACCTATAGACTGACCATAAGTTCATGTCAGGTTCTGATTGTTTAGTGACCGATACATTTTTGGGGAGTAGGGCATGGTTTCCTGAGGCAGTTCATTCCAGAATCTGGACAATGGAATGGGGAAAGGCAGTGTGTAGACAGGAAGGTTTGCTTTTCCAGCTGCCCCTGGTCAAAGGGGAGGGGATTTAACAACTGTATGCTAAATTGGGTGTCTTTGAAGCTTGCCTCTGTTATGTCCTGATACTATCTAATATGTAAATTACACAACATTCTTAGAAACAAATCACAATGTATACATACAATATACACATATTGCATATAATAAAGAAATAACACAAGCAAGTCTCCCTGAGGTAGCATTCTTTCCTTAGAAGGAGAAGAACCTGGTAGTAAGTCAATGGCACAATCATAAGGCCTATGAGGGGGAAGGGTCTCGTGGCTTTCTTTAAAAAAAATATCAGCAAAAGAAGAGTTAACCCCAGGTAACCCCTCTAGTGAAGTTGAATCAAGACCATGAGGGGGATAAAAACAAAAGGATTCATAGCCCTCACCCCATTGTAATACTTCCCTAGTGATCCAACCGACCTGGGGGTTATGCTTTCGCAACCAGGAGAGACCTAAGATAACTGGCGTTTGAGGACATTCAATAACATAGAAGGAAATTTGCTCTAAAGGATTACCCAAGGAGAGAGTGATGGATTTGAACTTAAATTACACCAACCCACATCCCAGGGTACTCCCGTCAATAGCCACTCCCATCAATAGGTGTAAATAAGGGTTTAGTGGGTATACCATGACTGCAAACAAAATACCCATCCAGGAAATTCCCAGCTGCCCCAGAATTTAGGAAGGCTGTGCAGTGAATGCAGTCCTTATCCCAATTTAAGAAGACCGGGACCAAAACTTGGGATGAATAAACGTATTGCATAACCCAAACATAACCCGTTTCCCGGCCTCTTGGGACAGGTACTGTTAAAATGCCCCCTTTCCCCACAGTATAGACACAACCCATTAGACCTCCTACTACCCCTTTCTTCCAAAGATAGACAAGTAGAGCCCAATTGCATGGGTTCCTCAGGGGACCTAGTGGCAGAAAATAAAGGGTTAGGAGTCAGATTGGGGAAAGTAGAAGATGAGGCATTTGAGGTCAATTCCTCTTGATTTTTCACCCTTTGCCTTTTGTCAATCTGGATAGTGAGATGCATAAGGGCGTCTAAGGAAGACGGAGTAGGGAAATTGACAAGACTATCCTTAATAGCTGTGGCTAAACCTACCCTGAATTGAATTCTAAGAGCAGAGTCATTCCAGTCCGTCTCTACCGCCCAACAGAGGAACTCCATACAATACTCCTCAACCCATCGCTTGCCTTGCCTGAGATTGCAAATAGCTATCGCCAGAGGCAGGGCGGTCGGGATCATCATAGAGGATGGCCATTGCCTTGAAGAAGACTTCCAATGAGAGATGGGCTGGATCACTGGGAGATAAACTAAAAGCAGGAGAGGGGGAACGGCATCTGGGCTGTAGCCTCAGGTGGCAGCAGCCCCAAAATTGCCCCTGCCTGCACTACTCGGAAGCCGCCAGGTATTAATACAAGAAAACCAGGGGGAGAGTTGTAGGCAAGCACGGGAACCAAATGTATTACCGGATCGGAGAACAAGGAGCATTGTTGGAAACAAGCCGGGTCAAAACAATCTAGGAGGCAGTACATATTCAGAAGGCTAGAGATTGGATTAAATTTACTATCTTGTTTTAGGGAAACCTTTTGCTTTTACATATTATCATTTTATTATTATACAATTGGAGTGGTGGTTTTATTTGTTTTTGTTATAACCCAATTAATCCAATTAATTTTAATAACATTTTACAAGGATTTTGAGAGCAGTGAAATGTATGCATGTGAAACTGTTCTATTTTCTTCTAAATGGTAACATCAATGGTGAGAAATGTCATGATAAGTAAGGTGTCCCATTATCAGGTTATTGTCATACATATGCATATGATTACAAAATAGTTGTGCCTTCAGATTATTGTGCATGCCAATGCATGACCAGCTGATGTGGAAAGAAAACATCCTGCATCGTCCATAATTTTTTGTCCTGAAAATACCATAGGTAATATCAGTTTTCCTTATATTTTGGTTTATAAACCTTGTGTCTCTATTAACATATAAATGCACTTAAACTAAGGGGCAGATTAATCAAGGGTCGAAGTTAAAATTTGAATTTCAAACTAGAATTTCGAATTTTGAATTTTTGAATTCAAATTTTTGAGGTTTTTTTGTAGTCAAAACTGTCAAATTTAACTAGGGAATTGTTAAAATTTGATTTGATTTTTTTTTAAAAATTCAAATTCGATTTTCGAGATATGTCATGCACTGGCCCTTTAAGAACTCGAATTTGACTATTCGTCACCTAAAACCTGCCAAATTGCTGTTTTGCAGAAAAAAACTGGAATCAAATTAGATTCAAATTCAATTCAGTTTTCAGGTCGATCATATTCACCCGACTTTTAAAAATTTATAATAAATTGCGACTCGTCAAATTTAGGGACACATTTACTAAGGGTCGAAATGAATTTTCGAATTTCATAAACTTCGAATTTCGAAGTAATTTTTGGATACTTCAACCATCAAATAGGCCAAATTCGACTTTGATTCAAAGTGAAAAACTTCGATTTAGAAAATCGAAGTACTGTCTCTTTAAAAAAGTTTGACTTCGACACTTCGCCATCTTAAACATGCCGAATTGCTATTTAGCCTATGTGGGACCTTCTATAACCTATATTGAGTGTTTGGGCAAATTTTGATGAAATCGAAGGATTTTTGGTATAATCGTACGATTAAATCGTTCTAATCGAACGATTTAATCGTACAATTTTAAAAATCCTTCGACTTCGAATGTCGAACTACCCTATTCGATGGTCGAATTTCGAAGTTTTTTGCACTTTGAAATTCGACCCTTGATAAATCTGCCCCAAGAGTTCATGGGAGTTTAAATAAACTCCCATGAACTAGAACTTCAACCCTTGAAAATCCTGCCTCTAAGGGGCCCATTTACTAAGGGTCGAAGTGAATTTTCGAATTCAAAAACTTCGAATTTCGAAGTAATTTTTCTGTACTTCGACCATCAAATAGGCCAAAATTTGATTTGAATTGAAAATACTTCACAAATTCGACCATTCGAAAATCGAAGTACTGTCTCTTCAAAAAACGTTGACTTTGACAGTTCGCCATCTTAAACCTGCTGAATTGCTGTTTAACCTATGGGGGAACCTCCTAAAACCTATATGAGCCTTTGGCTAAGTTTTGAGAAATTCGAAGGTTTCATAGTGCAATCAAATGATTTTAATTTCAAGGAAAAAACCTTTGACTTCGACTTCGACTATCGTACTACACCTATTTGATGGTCACTTCGAAATTCGACCCTTGATAAATCTGCCCCTAAGTGTTTATACTTTTTATGAAAATGTTTTCAACATTTTTGACAATGTCAGACAATGTCAGATTCTCTTTAGGAATAAAAAGACTATACTATTGCCTGATTGTTCATTGCTTGACCTATTTAGAAGACTGCATTTCTTTCTTGTTGTAGACTGCATAATTAAATTTTAAATGAACATGATAAAGAAATTATATTTTCACTCTCCGGAGATTCACATACCCTACTTGGCTCTTTAGAAAACAATAAAAAAAAGCATTCTTTAAAATTTAATAAAGTCCTGGCCTAATTTTGTTTCTGCAGTTCTCTGGATTTTGTATTGTTGTTAGGAAATAAAATTCAACAAAAATATGTGTTTTGTTACCTTTGTGGTGCTGAGGTGTGAAAAGTTAAATTTTATGTGTATCTCTCTCCCTCTCTCTCTCTCTCTCTCTCTCACTCTCTCGGTCTCTCTCTCTCTCTATATATATTTATTTATATATATATTTTGTGATGTAAGCTCCAGTTTGGAACTGAAACGTTGGAACCAATAAACCTACATTTTGTTTGCTGAAACCTTTGCCTAAAAACTTCCTTGGAGTGCTATCAACTCTCTCTCTATATATATATTTATATAGAAGTCCAGAGAAAGCACTCACGGCATTGACCATCAAATATATTTCCAAGTATGTTTATTCGTGCATGGTGCATCAATGCGCTTCGGCTCACATAGAGCCGTCGTCAGGACCTGGCAAAGGGCTAGGTGCTCACCATTTAACTCATAATTCCATTGAAGAAAGCACTCACGGCAGGTTTAAGTATTGTAATAAAAAAAATTATAATAAAAAGAGCTTTATTCATCCATTGTACCAAAAAAGCTCTTTTTATTATAATACGTAAACCTGTTAAATTTGTCGTGAGTGATATCTTCAATGGAATTATATATATATATATATATATATATATATATATATATATATATATATATATATATATATATATATATATATATATAGATATATATATATATATATATATAGACAATTTCTAGTAAATAAGAAGCAGCACTCTCTCACATTCTCTCACATCACAGATGCGACATTTCGGACAATATGTACAGTATGTCCTTTCTCAAGCTTTACAACACAACCCCCCCCCACCTGATATATTTATGTGGAGCAGTTTCAGTGTTTGATTGTCACAGCTGCCATTCAATACAAGTACACAATATTCAAACATTTTCTGCTAGATAACTCATTAAATATGCGATTTATTACAAGAATAAATGCAGATCATAATCTCTGTTAAGACCAAATGGATGCAATGATCCTAATTTCTTTATCCACCATATCTCTATCTGTTTAAGTTCTCTATCACCACCTCTCTTTAATGGTGGTATGTTTTCCAACACCATAAATTTCAATTGGTCTGAAGTATGGCCTGTGAAACGTTGCATCTGTGATGTGAGAGTATATATCCTTTTTGCAAAGAAAATCCTGAGTGCTGCTTCTTATTTACTAGAAATTGTCTATATGTTGGGATGTGACGGCGTTCCTAGGGAGGCAAAGCACCAGGTCTGTTTAAACGAGTGAGAGTGCTGGGGCATCCAACGATTTTTTTTATATATATATATATATATATATATATATATATATATATATATATATATATATATATATATATATATATATATATATATATATATATATATATATATATAGTATACAAAATGATGGCACTCACAGGATTTTCAACATAGGTGTCAAAAAAAGAAAAGGTTTATTTATCCAACGTTTCAGTTCCACACAGGAACCTTTGTCAAGGAAACACAGTGCACTGTGAACGTTCAAAATATATAGCTAGAGAGAGGCTGGGTGCTGATAGAGCCCACCCACCCTGATGACCTCAGAGTCATGATACACACACCTGTAGGAATAAAATGCCCCTCTGGTTGTAACAATGGGCTCCTGCATGTATAACCCTTATTTAGATCAACTCATATAGACCAGCCACACCTGTTGTGGGAAAATGGAGGAGCATATGGAGAAGGGTAATAAAGTACAATTACCCCTTTGTAGTACAGCAGAGGTAGACGAGTTTGCCGTGATGGAAACAGAAGACTCAGGCATCATGCATGTGCTCATCCCTCGTGCAACGGGAGGCATTGTAGATCCCTATCTGCCTAGTAGGCAGTCGAGCCTATATACACCAGTATTATATACCATAGAGGGTTACTGAGACACTGGACCCAATAGCCAGCCAGTACCCACAACTTCAACAAAGGCATAGGGTCCAAGGGAAAGTGCATTTGCCGTTTGTCTCAGCCCACATATCTGAACAATAAATCAAGTCACCTGCTCCCAGGTCCATATTCTATATATAGAGTGACCAAACCGACCTACAACAGCAGGAGTCACTTACATGTGTCCTAAACCAGTGGGACAATCAAAGCGAAGGTGCAAGTGAGAAGACATAAGTGAGGTGAGTTAAAAACAATACAGTAGAACGAGCACAAAAGGGTACAAAAAATCAGTCACAATCCAGCAGGAGTAAGCTACTCCAGTATAAATGAAATGTCCAAAAGTCCAGACAACCGTCCATCAGTGTAAAGAACCCGCACACAGCGCTAGATGAAACAACCCAGTGGTAGTGTTTCATTCAGTCCCCTGGGTGTAATAGAACAAGGGACACACAGAGGGATCCTGCACCATTAATCTTCACCACTACATACTCCTCAGCAGCCAACAATCTCTCGGGACTGATTAAGTCGAATTGGTCCATGATATCTATGGATGGACGTTGGATAAATAAACCTTTTCTTTTTTTGCATTTACACTTCAAGCTTGAGCACCCAGGTAGTGATTTGATTTAGGGTGTGCGGCTCATATCCACCAGTTTCTATATATATATAGATATATCTATATATATATCTATATCTATATATATATAGATATACTGTATATCTATATATATATATATATATATATATATATATATATAGATAGATAGATAGATAGATAGATAGATAGATAGATAGATAGATAGATAGATAGATATAGAGATAGATATATATAGAGATATATAAATATGAGAGAAAGAGAGCAAATAAAAGTAATATTTAACATCTATGCCACAATCAATGTTTTGGATTATATACAGCATGAAGTAAACTTCACCCCCCCCCCCGAGAAGGTGTCTCTTACAGAAACTCTGTAAACCTATGGTATGGATAATACTTATAACAGATGAATATTGCAATTCACTTTCAGTTTTCACCATTGGGCCTCTGAATGTTGACTTCACAGAAGTAACATTGTGTGAGGGGGAATGGAATGCCATAGTCTTTATTGGGGGCATTAGTTTGATATTATTGTGGGGAAGAGACCTGAGGGAACATTCAAAAAGCATTTTACTGCAATAACTCCTCCCGCAAGGCATTTTGTATAGGGCCCCTAATGAATTAATTTTTCAGGTCCTGAGACCACTGTTAAAGATCTACTAAAAGATAACAATAATAGTGGATGAATCATTATGGAATATTCAACAGTCTGCATTCTATAGCATTCTTCTTCCACTGACTGTATATTATTCCACTTCCACTTACATTAAGATTTATCAACTAACCCATCCATGGTCGGGTGTTTTGACAGCAGAAGAACTGAGTGATTACGTGAACTCACTTGGTTTTTCTGCACAAATGGCCATTGGACAACAGTATAAAGCATTCCATACTCACTACACACCAATCGATATTGATTATGCAAATATAATGGGATACAGCGATAAACTGGGGTGATTCTTAGCAGTGGCTGGGTGAGGCCTTTCCTGAAGCAGTGGTTTGACTATAAAGGCTGGGAGATACCCTAATAGCCATTTAAGAAGGGACAATATATCAACTGTTATTGCAGAAGGTCTCTACCAGTATACAGATCATATCCCTCTTCTAGACTGTCAGTCTAATTATTATTTTAAATGGCCAATTCTGCTAGTGTGTCTGAAGTTGCTGTTAAGTTATTTAAATTTCATGATAGAAGTTAGGGGAGCCAATGAATAGATTGGCACAATGGTTCCTCCAATGAAAATATTGATTATAAGGTTAATGACAGAGTTTATTATATACTGTAGCAGACACAGTTTGTAGTGTAGACAGCAAAATCATAGATGTTTACGTCAACAGAGGTGTAACATAAGGAAATGCTTGAATGTGTTAGATGTCTACTTGCCATGCAGATGACATAACTCATACACTGAAGAAATGTAGTGCTAAATCACCTTTTTCATGGAGTTGGTCTTTTTTGCCTTAAGCATAAGCATTATAAGCATAATTTAATATTACTTAGGAGGCTTTGTCTCACTGGAAATATTCAAGGCTACAGTGCAAAAAATCTACCATAAATTTCCTACTACATCAAAGCAAACTATTGTAGCTTAAACACATATCTAGATAAGGTATTTACATATATTCACACACACATATATAATATTTATTATATGCTTTATTGAAGAAAGGTTTATTAATCTATCCACATAGTAAATATAAATATGCATTAAAGTGTTAGTATAGAGTTTTTTTATCTACTTCGCAGCTAAAATATTCTGAAGTTGGATGTGAATATTAATAACAGTGTAATGCCTTATACATAAATAAAAAAAAAACAACAGAAACACCAGATGACAAGTACAGTTTGAAGTTTGTGTGGCTGATGCTTGATATAATGTACTGTCATTTAAGTCACTCTGTAGTACTTTGGGATGCATATACAGAGCAATTACTGGCCAAGTCGGATTGAACAAAGGAAGACTATTCATCATCTCTGAAATGCTCCATTGTGTCTTTCTCAGGATGTTAGGCAGTGATGAAGCTAATGTAGTCCGATGACATTTCCGCACTGTTGACATGTGTGTAAGTCAGAATTTGAATTTACATTCTCCCCACTTTCTTGACCCAGTAAGACAGAATTAACTACTTTATAGACTGTAATACAAGATGATTTACAAAAATATGCTTAAATATAAACAATCAAATAATTATACAAAATACACAACTACTGCAATTATAAACAAATTCCTATCAAAATATATAATTAAGAAAATTTCTACGGGCAAAACAGGTAGTGAGCTGTGATGTAGCTTTATTAAAAACAATGAGACCTATTGCCCAGCCAGACTATGTAATAAAAGCCAATACATTTGCCTAGGTGCAGTAACCCATGTCAAATAATAAAATGTTTATCCTATAAACATGAATTGTTGCAGGTTTTTAATAATTTCTGCATGAGAAGGAGACTGGTGAATGTAATGAAATCCAAAGATACTGACCAAAAAGGTAAGAAATTTCATAACCTAAATTGTCAAAGTAATAAAAGGTTAAATAACTTTCTACAATATCAACCTTTTTCTATCACCATAAACCCCCTATTGTCATAGTTAACACTCATCTGTTTGAAACTTTACTAGTGAAACAAAAATGGGGATTGCAGGTTTTTAGTTACAAAGTTATGATCATAAAATTGACAAGCCACAATACCACGTCAAGGTATACCCCATATGGTGGTCCCAAACTATTTACCTCTGGCCATTTGTCATAGGCTGGCACCTCACTGTATTTCTTAGGATGTGTCTCCTGACCAAGGAACTGGTCTCACAGGGCTTAATCCTCCCCCACCATTAACTTTTAGTAGAGAGAGACTACTAAAACCAAACATTGGTTTCATAGGCTTAGTCCTCCGGTGATTGCAGCTTTTAAGAGAGAAAGCGATTGCCCAGAGAAACACCCATTTTTAAAGGCAGAAGACTACTATTAAAGGGACAGGTGTACAGGTGCTACAACTACATGGAAGTTTGGCCATTATTCTTGCAGAGAAACTCTGCTAAAGGACAAAAATATACAAAAAGGGGGGTAGAGGGAGCACTCCAAGGCATAGAAAAAAACATAAGTACAATGTAATTGAGAATGATCTGTCCAAGTTAACTATGACCATACAAAAGAGAAGGGTTGATCAATGCACATTCCCAGGTCCCATGTTTCACTAGTAATTTAGTGTCTATGCAAGTTTGTATATTTCAAACACAATGTAAGGCGTTGCAGCTCTGTAATGGAGCTTGCGGTCGCCTTCCCCTTCAGCCTATAAAAGAATGAGCGCAGGCGCAGTGGCGTTGCGCAGTTATACTTGCGCCAACCCGGGCTAAGCCAGAAACATGTCGTGTGATTTGTAGTCAATAAAATACTTTTCTAGCAGTAACGTCTATTTGAGTGCTCTCCTCTATACTGCAGAATACTGTGCTGTTAACGCTTGCCTCTCTGTACTGTCTGTTTTACTCTGCTATAGACTATGTCATGAATCCCTGTTTGCCTTAATTTCCTGTTATCTGCTGGGATTGACAATATACTATCCTACCTGAGTGAGTGGGGGAAACAGATCTTGGTTTCCCAAATTTGAGAAGGGAATACATGCCTGTGTTACCGTTTTCCAGTATTACTTACCTTAAGGGAATGGTCTTTTCTGCTCAGCTGTAAGGCATTACGCCATCTCTTTCCTGAGGAGGTTCATCCGGTGCTAGATCCTTTCCTCTAAATTCCTGTGAGAAGATTTCAACATTAAAGACTGCTTGACTCCAATAAGAACATTTCCCGCTACAGCTTTGCTTTCCTGGAAGTTCCTGCTAATCTCCTTTCCTTGTGCGGGATTGTCTTCCTGAGAAGCAGGCCCGGACTGGCAATCTGTGGGTTCTGGCAAATGCCAGAGGGGCTGCTGTAAGGTCCCATAGAAAGTCACTATTTAGTGGGCTGGTGGGGGCTGTTTGGGCCTCTGTGTACCTGAAATGGCAGGGCCTATTTTAATTCTCAGTCCGGACCTGCTGAGAAGTGTATACCTTTTTCTTTTGCTGCTTCAAAATAGGGTTCACTTAATAAATACTTTAAATTCCTAACACACAAGGGTATTAGTTAATTTAATTTGATGATCATATGATCATAACTAAACTAATAGTGAAACAGGAGAACAGGGAATGTGCATTGATCAAAACTCTCTCTTTCATATAATTGTTACAGATCAATTGTTTCTGAGCAATATAAATTTTTTTGGGGATATAGTGTAGCAAGCAAAAATCTTCAGATCAAATTAGTTAAATTCAGAGCAAATAGTTCTGAATATATCTCTTCTGATTGATCAACTGAAATGTAAATCCTAGGTTCAATTTGGTCAAAACTGATGGATTCAACTGGGAATAATAAAAACATCTAAAACTCTGTCTATATATACACTTTTACACCAGAAATTTACACTTAAACCAAAAATTAATGAGCCATCTGCCTGCATGAAAAGGGTTTCAGTGATTATTATTATTTCAAAGCTGCTTTATAAATATGCTCTTTTGTTTTAAGCACCTCAAATTGTTAAAAAAAAAAAAAAACTCCAAAAACTTTTTTTCACATTATCAGGAGAACACCTGCTGGAAACTGGATAGCTATTTCAAATTAAAAATTTTAATTACCAAGATAATGTTAGACACATGACTCTTACCTTACACACACCTTGAGAAATGAGATCATCTATTATAAATGTCAAAAACTAACACATGAAATAAATTATATTCACATACAGAGAAAAGGAAAATGTGTCTGTACTGTATATATTAATCAAACACATTGTGCTATAATTATACATACAAATTGTCCAAACCAATTTAAAAACATCCTGTCACAAGAGTTTAGAATCCCAAATGTTCAGTATTTAAATGATGCAGATGGTAAAGTTTTAAGTAGTACTTTATGGATCTGTGCATATGTGTCAGGTACCAGAATGAGTCTGAAGGTAATAGCCTCCCCTATGCTTCCCACTAGGGCATGAACACTGAAGGTGAGAACAGGAATGAGCCCAAATGAGGAATAGCAGCAGTGCCAGGAAACCCCACAAGCAGCAGTGGCACAATCTATTTGGTTTCAAGATATAAAGCACTTACTGCAACTGCAGGTAGAAGACGTGGTCAGCTTTAAACAGTGGTCAGAAACAGGCCAGGGTCAAAACCAGAAGATCAAGAAGTCAAGGATTAAAGCCATGAGGGTAAGACAAAGAGTAGTCAGGAATAGGTTGTAGTCAAAAATCCAGAAATCAGAATGCATAGAAGGAATGCTCCGTGTCAGCCGAAGATGATCACCTCGCATTGGCGCATAGGCCTTGCCGAATGTGCGTGTGTCAGAAGTGCATCGATGTGCACAAACATGGGCCTGCGTAAAAACATGAGAATGCCAATGTTCACCACGATTGATGCACATATGCATCTGCATATGCACTAATGTAATACCTGGGCCTGTATCGTGCATGTGTATAACAGCAACCTTGACACCAGACATAGACAGACAATATGTGACTGTATATTTATATATTTTTAACAGAAAAACATAATAATTAAAATGCTTAGGGGTGTTTTTATTGACATTGTAGACAAACGTCACCGGTGACATTGCCAATAGCAACCAATCAGAAATAAGATTTGAACAATCATCAACAAGTTAGAAATCAAAAGCAAAAATCTGATTGGATGATATGGGTAATGTTATTAAATATGCCCCCTTTAAGCTGGAGTCAGTTGTTCCCTGTTCTGTATAAGAAGTCTATGTGGGACTTGGGTGAAGAACACATACGTAAAAAGCTGCATGTCTTGCATGTTAAGGGTTTTTTGGTCAAAACTGATGGATTCAACTGGGAATAATAAAAACAACTAAAACTCTGTCTATATATACACTTTTACACCAGAAATTTACACTTAAACCAAAAACTAAAGAGCCATCTGCCTGCATGGAAAGGGTTTCAGTGATTATTTTGTGTGCAAGACATATTGAGGTTTCAAACCCAGATGTCCTTAAATGTATTTATACATGTTTTAATACTATTTACTGTAAATCACAAATGTTAGAACTCTGGTTACTATACTTGTTTACACTCCCATCCCATATAAAATCTTGCTTATGGAACCTTATACCACCTTTTTGTTATTTTTTTTTAGTCTTATGTAAACTTATTTATAGAACTTCATTCTGTGAACCTTTGTGGGCTGCTTTAGATTGAGTGTAAATTATAATTCACAGTTTTATTTGAGCTTTGCCAGTGCAAATACATACAGCACAAAAAAACATGACAGCAGAGATGCTATAACTCAAGTAGAGCTGAAAATGTTCAAGCAATTCATTTTCCTGTGTTTTATATGGAGAGCTTACTCAAAATACCGATAATAAAGATATTCTGCAAAAAAAGAGTACTAAACCTTTAATTGTTGATACCCACTGCACTTGAGCATAATTAATCTCCCAATTTTTGGTGCTGTTAATTAGGTTGTTTTAGTCTAAGTATAAGAGACAAAATGACAAAGATTGTAATCACCTGTAACAAATAAAAACCGGTAACACAAATTAAATGAAAGTGCAAAGTTTGGAACAATGCTTTTATGTCCAGATGATTTAATAAAGGTATTTTATTTAACTGATTGCTGTTCATTGGAAATACACTAACAAGTGCCTTCTATACATTGAAATATAATGTACTGTTATACTGCACTGGTAAAAAAATGTGGGTTCTTTATAAGCACTAATACAGTTTATATAAATACGATGTTGTGTAGCCATGGGAACAGATATTAAAGTTGAAATTAGGCTATAGGGCACATGTTTACACAGTACATAACAGATAAGCTGTGTAGTATATTGAGTGCTTAATACTTGGGTAGTATCATCTGGGAAACTACTAGATGGTCTCGATGGAGCACTTTCTAGTTATGCTTTCTATCTCACGACTCCTAGTAGGGTGATTTCACATGATCTGTTGTCTACTCTACACCTCATTTGCAGAGCCCCTTTCCCTGACTTCTGTAAGCAGTTGTATTTTCCATAAGGCACAAATAGGGGAATGTAATAAAAGTCGGTAACGGAAAAAATATTCGCAATGCGAAAAGTTATACCTGTGTGCGAACAAATTTGCCATTGTGCGAATTTAATTTGCCATTGTGCGAATTTAATTTAGCTTTTGTGAACCCGGAAACAGTTTAGCGACCACTTCCGAAAGTGAAAGAAGGTTTGCAAATTATAGTTAGCGCCAGTGCGCAGTGAATGTATTAAAACTTCTTACTGAAAAAGTTGTTATGTTTGCTCCAAAAGATTACAACACCTTCAAGCACTTCTTAAAAGTGGGCAATGCGCAATTAAAATTCGCAATGCAATAACAGTTTAAGGAAAAGTATTGCAAAATTCGATTTTTTATTCTTTTTTGTGCTAATAGTTTTGCTCTTTGCGACTTTTATTACATTCCCCCAAAAGCCTCTTACTTGGGCTTTATGTTCCAGGCTACCCAACACATCTAACCTTGACACCTGATGCAGTCCAAAGGGGCAGAGCCATGTGCTTATTCCCTTGACTTGATAACTACTCTTGTTGCAAGACTAATAGAATGTTAGCATGTTGTAAGGTATCAACCCCTTTGGGGGGTTTGAACCAGGTACCCTTTATATTGCAGACTGGTGCCTTACTTCTTTACTATTTAGGACGGTTAGAGGTATAGGCTTAACCTGTTCTGAGGTTCCTATGGCTATCCCTAGTACTGTTAATTATACTCAGCTGCTCTGAATTAACTGGCAGGTGCAGCCTATCCCTAATGAGCTCCCAGGAGAAAGTCCTTATTTAAACCTGACCTGGCTTCTCTTCTTGGCAGTTCATAGGTCTCCGTACCTGCTGGACACATTGTCTACATTCCTGATTTCCAAGTCCTTGTCCTTGTTCATGATGGCCGGGTAGGCACTTTGATTTTGTACCTGGTTCTGATCCTGTTTCTGGACACTTTTCTGTGCTGGTATTTTCTAGTTCATGTTCCTGATTCCCAAAGCTCCCTGTTCTTGTTTCCCTTGCTGGCTAGTATTTTGCCTGTCCCTGGACTTGTTGGTCATTCTTATGTGGGGTTTGGGCTACTGGGTGTGACACACGTATAAACAAGGAATTAAGGACATCATATGCAATTAATTAAAGTTATTTGTCAGTTATTACTTGTGAAGAATGCAGTCCACGCATTAATTTAACTTCTTTCCAGAGCAACAATATTGACTATGGTCTTATTAAAATAATTCTCCATTTTTCTACAGATTTGCAGTGGTAGTCAGTTGTAAAATATTGCAAAAAAGAATACTACATGTATGATAACAATAATCAGGAATGCTTGTGGTTTTTCAAATAAGGTATAGTTCATTGTTCTCAGTCGTGGTAATAGTGGCTGATCTTCCCTGGGATTTCCCTGCCTTGCCTGAATGGAGCTAAACACAACCACTATAGCCAATCTTTTCCAGATAGCTTAACTCACCAAGGCACAAAGGGCTAAATATGCACCTGGGCAGTTAATCATAGCAACCAATCAATAATTAACTGTTTCCAGACAGTTTCCGGTAGAAAAATGAAGACAACACATTTGTCTGCTACTGGTTACTGCCCAGGTGCCAAATTGCTCAGAGTTGATAAATTACTCCAATGGAATGCACAAGTGTTCTTTATTTAGAGAAGATGAAGAGAAGTGTTTGAGGACAAAAGGAATATATCATGCCTAACCTAACACACATAAGGGTGATGACAAATAAGGAGATTAGTTGCCCCCCCTGATTAATCTCCACTAGAGCAGATGACTAATTTCTTCCAAATACTTTCCTAGCAGCTAACATATGAATCACAGCTAGAGAAACATACAAGGCACATGAGTAAACGTCAGGCAACTTCTGAAAGTAGCCGTGCCATGTATGTTTCCTAAGTGGCAATTCGTATGTTAGCCGCCTGTTATAGTATTGGTTTAGGATGGTTTACAGATGAAAGAAATAAACATATTTAATTTTTAGGTAGGAGACCTTTTAACAAACCAGACACATAAGAAAAGCAATTAAAAATATACATATTAACATAAACATAATAACTGCAATGGGAGCACATAAAGGCCTCTTCCATCATTTGTATCACCATACCTTAAGGGATTAAATAAACCCAATAAATTATTTTAACACCAGTATGGATGTATGCATCATAGTTACCAACAGTACATGGTGATGTTTTATTATTTGAACTATTTGTAATGGGAATAATAATAGTTTATGGGAGACAGACTTCCCAAAATTAAGAACTTCCTAGATATTGGGTTTCCTGAAATGCATAGTATATTAATCACAAAATGTATTTGTAAGAAAAGCATTATTTCCATTGAAGTTAATCACATTTATTCTATTTAAACAAAAAGAAAATAAACAGAAAAAAACCCTTTAGCTGAAAATAAAGAAGCAGATCTTAATAACAAGAGGAAGTAATATATTCAAAATATTAATATGTGACACAAAAGCATCTTGGGTCCGACATATTTGTTGTATTATGTAGAAAAATATTCACATGGAACTTTCAGCTTTTTCTTCTTTCCAGTTACATATATTCTGTAGGAAAGAGCACTTCAGAACATTTTTCATTCATTTTGATTTGAAGGATGTGTATCTATATTTTAAAACCTGCAGAAAAAAAGAGAAAATGAGGAACCTCCCAGGAAAGAATGCATTTATAATCATGAAGCTTGAGGTCCCTCAAGTACAGCATGATCTACTTTTGGTGTGTTCTTATATAATTAGCGATTGCAAAATAGAAAATATCAATATCCCTCCAAATAAAAATAGCTTTAGCTTTTATACGCTTTTTGTTGTTTTAATATGTAAAACAGGTAAAAATGGAACATATTATTGCTTTTCTTTATAATTCAATAGGATAACTTAAGGATGTCTTCAGAAATGAATGTAAGAGCCAGATGTACTATTTGCTTTTTATCTCAAACAGTTCTCTCAGACCACAGGTTTTATTTACGAATAAAAATAGAAATCATAACAAAATGTGCATAAAATGTGTGCAATTAAATGATACTCAGAGTTATACTTGCATTAATCTTGTGTCAAAATGCTAGCTAAAGGAACAATAACACAAATGAAAGTGTATTAAAGTAATGACAATATATTGTACTGTTTTCCAGCGCTGGCGTAGTTACTTCAGAAAATCTACAATAGTTTATATATGGTTTATATAAACAAGCAATGGGGGCAGTCATTCATGCACAGGATACACAGTAGATAACAGATAAATCCCGAAGAATCCCATTGTATACTACAGAGCTTATCTGTTATCTGTTGTGTATTCTGTGCCTTTTCTCTTTTTTCTTCGAATGGCTGCCCCCATGGCTACACAGCAGCTTATTTGTATAAGCTATAGTTGTGCTTATGAAGCAAACACACCACTACAGAGCAACAGAACATTATATTGTTGTTCTTTTAAAGCACTTTGATTTTTGGTGTTATTGTTCCTTTAATTGTGCTTTACCGATTTGCAAAATTTACCTTATGAAGGCTAATCCAGTCAAAGTATCTAGTGCAACATTTTCTGGAATAATCACACGGGTAAGGCTTTAAGCAAATTTTGTGATGACAATCTATTGTAAGGGAAACTCAATTTCCTCCATTTTTTGTTCTTGTCAGATTCCAACTGCACAGATAATCCCCTTGTATAAACAATCACAACAAATGAGGTAGGGAGTTGTATACTCATAATATAATTATCCACCTCGCAAGGACCAAGCTTGAAGCAGCTTCAATATCCCTGTTTGTCTTAGATGGAAACTTGAAATTGAGCAGAAACATTGAATAAAAAGCTATTTTTGATATTTTGCATTAATACTATACACATGATTCCATGCATATTTTTTCTATTTGTCTCCTAAATTCACCAGTCAGAAATATAATGCTTTTGATTTACATTCAATTACATTTTCAAATAACTTTAAAACCATTGAAAATGTCTGGATGAATGTTAAAATTTAATTTTGCTTTTAATTGACCCTTTTTAAAATACCCTATTTCACCTTTTACAGTTTTTTTAGTTCTTTTTTATGTCTAAATATGCAACTAACAGAAGAGGCTATTCATTGAATGTGCTTCTCATATTCAAAAGATATATCATCCTACCCTCTGTTCAGGCAACCAAGCTATCACCAAGCAAAGGGATTTTTTATATTATATTCATTAGGGGAATAGCTAGCAATAAAGCAAAGGAACATTGAGTGTTGGCATGTTACCTGACCTCTAAAGTGCTTACTGTATTGAAAAGGAACAGATATATACCATACAAATGTACGCAAATGAAAAATTCCTTGCTATTTTATGGTTGAATTGACCAACAAATTGCTGTAGTTATCCCTGAAATATCTTTTTCCCATCTTTAAGTTTCTTCCTTGAAATAAAAAGATGTTGAAATACTCAATTCATATGAATATGTGTGCTTTAGAAAGGCAACATTCACAGATATAATATGAAAAGTGTGCTATATGTTTAAAATAAATACATTATGTACCACGCATAGTTTAAATGGTTTCTAAAACTTGGCACATTTTTGCATGTTAATACACCTATGGGCACATTAACTAAGCTTGAGTGAAGGATTAGAATAAAAAAATACTTTGAATTTTGACCATCGAATTGGCTACTTCGACCTTCGACTACGACTTCACTAAAAAATCGTTTGACTATCCGACCATTCGATAGTCAAAGTACTGTCTCTTTAAAAAAAACTTCGACCACCTACTTCGCCACTTAAAACCTACCGAACATCAATGTTAGCGTATGGGGAAGGTCCCCATAGGCTTTCCTACCAATTTGGGATCAAAGGAATTTCGTTTGATCGATGGATTAAAATCCTTAGAATCGTTCGATCAAACGATTATTCGTTCGATCGTTCGATCGAACGAATATCGCTAAATCCTTCGACTTCGATATTCGATATTAATTAAACCTCAATATTCGACCATTAGTAAATGTGCCCCCTAGTGTTGCAATGTAAAGCATTTTTCAAGTTTTTACATAATTCCTATCTTCCATTAGTGGAAACTATCACCCTAGATCAGTGTGAATCATAAGAAAGGCATGTGTGGATTGAGTTGCTTGTTCTTCTACCTAAAATCTTCATAGTGAAAAGCAAAATGGTAATTCATTAACATGTACGCTACACTTTTTTCCAACCATCCAGAATTAATTTACATTAACTACTGTAGCATTTGTACATTTGTCCAGATAAAAAGGCTCATTTACAATGATTACTTATATCGCTGGATTCAGAAATGCAAAGGTGATTGCTCTTATATCAACTCCTTTTAACTTGGGTGGCCATTAATTTGGCAGTTGTAGCGGATTTGATGCAAATGGAACATACAAATGGAGCAGACATAATTGGATCATCTGGCACATAGTGCCATCAAACTATAGGTTGTGCTTTTTATTGTGTGCACCAGATGCATCAGTAGCCAGTCACATCTGTATATTTGGGTACACATCTAGTTGAAGTCATTGGATTTCTACATAATGTAATATTAGAGTGCAAGCATTTAACTCTAGAAATATGAAATATCTAGTATGTTTGTGGTACAAAGGATCTAAATAGCAATCACCTAGATCATTTATTTTTGTCACCTTGCCATTAAGAGTTATCTGACAGCTCTTCAGAGACTCAGGGGGTACAATGTATGTGTCCTCAAGTTAGTTTAAATTCTTAATTAATTTTAATTAGAAACCAATAAGATTATCTTAAGATAAGTGGCAGTATATGGAGCTATGTTAAACAGAGCTAACATAATAGCTGTCAGTAGTTACTGATTTTATAAATACACAAGCCCCCAGTACCCAGGCAATCAATCTAATCAGTCCCCCCACTGATAGCTTGAAATTGGTCAGCCTTTGATTATTTCAAAATTGTCTGCAGCCTGACTGCTTACTATGAATGAAAACAGAGTGTTCAGACCTACATTTTGGATTGTGTTTGTATACACAACCCTTGTACTGCTGTGCCTGTGTTTGCTATTTTTGTGAATTGAGGTGAGATGCATATTGTAAACAAATATTTGCAATTGGCTAATGAGATGGGTAGTGATGGCAAATTTATTCGGCAGGCATGGGATTTCCAAATGTCGCAATGCATTTTTTCGCAAAACTGCTTTGCAAATTGGCCATGGGAAGATTTGCCACGGGAAAATTCTCTTAAACAAAAAAATTGTCAATCGTCACACGTCAAAATTATTTTGACGCCCATCGACTTTAATGAATTTGGACAAAAGAGTTGCAAGTGTAAAAATTTTGCGCACATAAAAATTGTCGCGCATCAAAATTATTCGGACACCCATTGATTTTAATGCATTTGGACAAAAAAGTCACGCGAATAAAAATTTTTGCTTGTGTCAAAATTGTTGCACGTCAATATAATTTTGACGCCCATTGATTTTAATACATTTGGACAAAAAAGTTGCACGTGTAAAAATTGCTGCGTGCATAAAAATTGACGCGCGTCAAAATTATTCGGACACCATTAACTTTTCAAATAAAAATTGACGCTCGTGTTGTTGTGTGTCAAAATAGTTTTGACGCCCATTGACTTTAATGCATTTCACGATTATTTTGAGTTTTTCCATTTTTTCGGAGTTTCGCGGATTTCTCTGCGAAATGGGACGGATTTGCACATCACTAGAGATGGTTGTTTGTGTGACCACTTTGTGTGGTCATTGTTTGTAATTATACATTTGCAACTTGCAGCTGTTGGGTGTAATGCAAATGCAGAGTATACGCATACATATTTATAATTTGAGATTATGACATATTTTAAAAATGCTCTACAGGACAATTGCAACACAAATAAAAAATTACAATTATGTTGGCACAGCTTTATAAATATAAACACGCACAAGCCATGCACTGAATAGAACTTGTGCTGAACATACCAGTAAACAACCCCCTCACTTTACCTTCAGATAAACAGGAGTCCATTATACAAGCAAATTGTTTATGCTCTGGCATCTACTTCCCAAGGACCAAACATGGAGTAGCATCAGTTTCTCTGTTTGCCATATTATTGCATTGAAAAAGGTTTGAAAACAGGTTTTTCTGTAAAATAATTTTTCGATGTTACCAGTATAATTTAAGTTTACAATCATTAAATATATTTTTCAGATGTTCAAAATGCATCTCTTTGGTTTCTGACAATGGGTCAACATGACTATGACAGGAAGGATTTTCTTTTTCCATATTAGCATAAAAAAACGGGTGTTATTTTATGGATGATAACTGGGGACTGACATTACAGTATGTGCAGCTGTTTAAAGTGCATTTAATTTCATCCAGAATAAATAAATATTACAGTAGAAGTGATGTGTTTTCCTGGTGAAATAAAACAGAGGTGCTTTGAATATAACAATCTTATTAGGATGGCTCTCTGGAGAAAAATGGCATTTCCATTTCATGCTGAATTTTTAGAACTGGTTTGCAATAAAAAAAAAATAATCATTTTATTGAAGGAGCCAGCTGTTCCTGTAAGGTTGAATATTGAGCATAAAAACGGTGAAGAATCAGTTGTTTATGTCAGTCAGTTATTTATTTATATCCATAGTCTTGTGAGATACATGATGGTTGATTGTGCTTGCTCCATCAGGAACTGGACAGTCTTTGAAAATTAGATGCATTATAGCTTATCTGCTTTGCAATTTCTACTTTGCAATGTCAATATACTATAGTATCAAATAGAAAAAGCTAAAGATTTAGATACAGTACTGTACCTCACAGAAGGTTACTGGTTAAATTAAGGAATATTGGCCTGGAACATAGTATTTGTACCTGGATACAGGGGCGTTTCAGGGGCTGCTGCTGCCACCCGTCCAATCCGTGCTTCTATCTTCTAGCGCCAGAGCAGGTCGAGGGGGGGCTACATTTCTAGAGCAGTAAGCGCTATTGCACTCATTGCTCTAGCAGAGCCAAATTTCCATTTTAAAAAATGAAATTTGGCTCTTACAGTTACCATAGGTGACTTTTTTGCCACTCCTGGTAACTGACTGCTCGGTGCCTCCTGAGGCAAAATTCTCAGCTTGCCTCATGGCAGAAGCGGCCCTGTCTGGATAGAGGACAGGCTGAAGGATAGATTACAAAGAGTGAAGGTACATGAAACATATTCTAACTGGACTGGATGTTGTTAGTGGAGAACCCAGAGGTCTATACTTGGTCCCTTGCTTTTAAACTTGTTTATTAATGACCTGGAGGTGGGCATTGAAAGTACTGTTTCTATTTTTGCTGATAATACAAAATTGTGCAGGATGCACTATACAGGCTGTTGCCTTTTTGCAGAGTGATGTGACAAAATTAGAAAACTGCACTGAAAAATGAGGTTCAATGTCGATAAATGCAAGGTTATGAACTACGGCAAAAATAATATAAATGCAAGTTACAGTATACACTAAATGGCCGTGTGTTGGGGGTTTCCTTGACAGAGAAGGATTGAGGTTTTTTGTAAATAAGTTGTCTAATTCCAAGCAGTGTCATTCTGTGGCCACTAAAGCAAATACAGTACTATATTGCATAAAAAAGGCATTAACTCAAGGGATGAAAACATATTTTTGCCTCATTATAGGTCCTTGGTAAGGCTTTATCTTGAGTATGCAGTACAGTTTTAGGCTCCAGTCCTTATATTAATGAGCTGGAGAGAGTACAGATACCAAACTTATTAAGGGAATGGACGATTTAAATCATGAAGAGAATTTGTCAAGAATGGGGTTGTGTTGCAAGGGCACACAAGGGAAAGTTGTGCTCACCACTATTTTTTAAAACCATTAGGCGGGGGTGCAATGAGGGTGTGACCACAAAATACATATAGTCAACTACAAGAAGTCCTCTGCACTCAACCCATTATGAATATATTTAAGACAGACATTTTGTGCATACTGCTACTAAAAAATGCCTTACCCTTTAAACAACACAGGGATTGTTTGTCCATATATTGCAATATATTTAAGCTGGCCAACTACATCAAAGTCATCCCATATCTGGCCAGTCCTACGCTTAATTTTCATCTGATTCATTAAGAATTCAATTGCTTAATTATACATTTTACAAAGGGACTAAGTTTTACCTGCAACTTACTAGCTGCTTTCAAAGTAAAACTCCCAAACTTGGCTGCCCTTTTATTAGACACCAGTGGGATCACCTGACTATAGCTGGTAGGGGTGGGAGCTACAACATGGAGCTGGTCACTGCTCCTGTATAACTATAACACACAAGGGAAAGTTGTGCTCACCACTATTTTTTAAAACCATTAGGCGGGGGTGCAATGAGGGTGTGACCACAAAATACATATAGTCAACTACAATTATTATATATATAATATATTGATAATGGGTTGAGTGCAGAGGACTTCTTGTAGTTGACTATATGTATTTTGTGGTCACACCCTCATTGCACCCCCGCCTAATGGTTTTAAAAAATAGTGGTGAGCACAACTTTCCCTTGTGTGTTATAGTTATACAGGAGCAGTGACCAGCTCCATGTTGTAGCTCCCACCCCTACCAGCTATAGTCAGGTGATCCCACTGGTGTCTAATAAAAGGGCAGCCAAGTTTGGGAGTTTTACTTTGAAAGCAGCTAGTAAGTTGCAGGTAAAACTTAGTCCCTTTGTAAAATGTATAATTAAGCAATTGAATTCTTAATGAATCAGATGAAAATTAAGCGTAGGACTGGCCAGATATGGGATGACTTTGACGTAGTTGGCCAGCTTAAATATATTGCAATATATGGACAAACAATCCCTGTGTTGTTTAAAGGGTAAGGCATTTTTTAGTAGCAGTATGCACAAAATGTCTGTCTTAAATATATTGATAATGGGTTGAGTGCAGAGGACTTCTTGTAGTTGTGTTGCAAGGGGACATGATTACTCTTTATAAGTAAATTAGAGGGCATTATAAGAGATATTTTTTCCCATGAAATAGTTCACTGCATTAGAGGCCACCCCTATAGATTACAGGAAAATAACTTTCATTTGAAAAAAACAGAGGTGTTTCTTCACAGTGAGGACATTGAGGTTGTGAAATGTCCTGCCTGATGATGCTGTGATGGCTGATTCTGTTCATGTCTTTAAGAGGGGCTTGGATGATTTCTTGGACAAGCATAATACCCAAGGCTATAGTGATACTAAACTCTACAATTAATATAGATATGGGCATATCTTGCTTGTGAGTGTATGGAGGGGTCATTGTGAGTGTGTGTAAATATGCACTGGGTTTCATTTGGATGGGTTGAACTTGATGGACTTTGGTCTTTTTTCAACCCAATTTAACTATTTAACTTTGTAACTATGTTTTAGAAGTGTCTTCATAACTATGCTTTCTTTTTACTGACTGTTGCTTTGTGAGAAATTCAAACAGTATTTTGCAAGTCAGTAGGCATTTTAATTAGGTGTTTATGAATTTTCAGACCAATTAAATCAACTCTCCTACTCAGCAGGGCAGTACAGGCGTCACAAGTTTTTGATGAAAATGCAATAAAAATGACATCATGTGCTGCCACGTCACTTGCCACGATCTTGGATTGGAAGCAGAGCACTTATGGTACAATGTAATTGAAAGTGTTAAATACAAAAAGAGGTTTAAAACTTTTAGCCCTAGATATTAACTCATAATAAATCTTAATGGTATTTAGGAATGCCAATAAGTTAAAAATAAGTAAATCTACTTAATGGGGTAAATTTATCAAAGAGTGAAGTTTGACATCGCCACAGTCCTCTAGAGTAAAATTTCACCTCTCTCCATTCATTTCTGTGGGATTTTTAAAAGAGTATTTATCAATGGATGAAAGTGAAAGTTCACCCTTTGATAAATACACCTTTAAAACTGCCATATAAATGAATGGAGAGAGGCAGTATTTCACTATAGTGGACTGTGGATCTCTAACTTCACAATTTGATAAATATACCCTCAATGTGACTGAAAATGTCAAATACAAAAAGAGGCTTAAACCTTTAAGCTGTATATATTAAACTATACTAAACCTTTTAAGGGGTGTTAGGAAGGTCAATACATTTATAATAACATATAAAAAGCTAACAGCCAAACCCAGGTTGGATATAGCAGAGATCAGTCATGGATACATTGAACGTACAGATTACATACTGTATGTGATGAATCAGTCTGGAAGTCCACCCAAGAAACAAAGGGGCTAATTCACTAAAGGGCAAAATACATTTGTCAGAAATACAATCCGCAGGGACATCTCTAATTCACTAGCAGATGTAGAGGAAAATTTTCTAGTGAAAGAGCTCAGCACTAACGAAGTTTCTCACCCTTTCGCCATGTAAATTTTTGCTCAGGTGAATGGTCATTACTCTGCAAATTCACTAAAGTGTGAATTTTCCATTACGTTACCCCTTTCGCCAGAGTTTGCTTTGCCAGGTTATACCTGGAAAACTGATAAGATTAAGCTACATCTTCCTCAATATTATGTCAGTGACATTATTTCTTGTATGCTGAAAAGTCATAAAAAAAGAAAAAACACTGGCGTTTTTTTATGTTTTAAAGTGGGATTGTGTTTAAAAGTTGTAACTGTTAAATATATTTTTAAAAGAAAAAAAATTAACCGTTTGTGGGGAATGCCACATTAGTTTTAGGGTGGGCTCATGTCTAGAATAACGGAGGATTTCTTTTGTCTTTATTTTGCTTTCTTGGACATTTTTAATAATAAGTGGCCACTTCAATCAATTTCACCAACATCTCTAATAAAGACATATATATGACCTATATGTACCTGCCCTATTCAAATTGACCTAAGCATAAGTGTGCTATAGAAGTTTTGTTAGGCAGAAAGTAATGGTAATGAAAGTTCGCTAGGTAATGCTCGCACAAATTTTCGCCAGCGTACGTACGCCGAGATGTAACTTCACATTTTCATGAATTAGGGTATGCACTGCGAATTAACACCTGGCGAAGTGCGCCAAAGTGAGGGGGAGCTATTCACTTCTTGCAATGATTGCTCCTAATCATTATCTGTTGCACATATGCATCTTATTTGCTTCTTACTTGCAACTTTCTTGACAAAAACGGCTAGTAATAAAGTAGTAGTAAACTGCTAGTGTGATTACTTTTAAATTGCTGTTTAACATGGGGCTTTATATTTATGGGGTGTTCCCTTTTTTCTTTGACATGATCTGTCGTTTATTAAACAATGCTAGGCATTATAGTAATTACTTCAAGTAAAGGATTGATATAACAAATAACAAAGGAAAATAATGGGGTTGTATTAATAGGTCTTTATATTGATAATTGAACTTAGAAAGAGACAAATTATTATAGTGTGCCATAGAAATGGCCCTTTATCTAAAATAAACATTTCTTTACGCTTCCTTGAAGAGACCAGGTGCAACAAAGTGTTTGGCACCTCAACCAGAACAAAACATATAAATGAATAACATATTGTTTGTTATGTTTTGATGAGTAGAGTATAACAGTGCTTTATTAGCAGGTTCATGCAGCCATTACACAACAGAAAGCAACTCTAACACCACAAGCTGTATAGAAAGTAAGCACAGTATAAGTCTTGAGCACATTGACATCTACAGGCCTTTTTTATAAACACCACATGTTCCCCCTATAGTAGGAAAGCATTTGGACAACTTTAATAAACAACAACAATTAAACAGTATGCATTTTAAAACAATATTATACATTCTTCACATCACAAAGTCCTTCATCCATGCAGGTAGTTTTCTGATTCTCTCAGTATGCCTTATAGGTTCACTTTCTTCAGGCCTATTGCAGTTGACTACATGAGTAGGAAAATGTCCTTCATCAAATGGAGCTTTTTCAAAGTCATATCTAACAGGAGCAAGACGACTTGCATTCCATCAGTCAGTTCATATTTGTATGGTCCTCGCTGGCGTCTCACTTTAAGTGGTGTAGTAAATTTAGATTGTCCTTGTTTCAGTATTCCTGGTTTCTTAATTCTAACTAAAGATCCAGGCTGAAAGTGTACTTCTCTGGCACCATGTTTTCTGTCAGTGTAAGCCTTGAATTTGGTTTGTTGATGTTTCACAATGTCAGCAGTAGATGATTTTGTAGGCACAGTATTTTTTGGAAGTTTGATGTCTGCAACATGTAACTTAGTGTGCATCTGTCTGCCATGTATTAATTCAGAGATGATTGGGTTGTTGCATGGCATGTTGCTCTGTAGTTATGTAGGAACTCTGTTGTAAATACTTTCCAAGATTTCCCAGTAAGATTTGCTGTCTGTAGTGCTTCTTTCAGATTTCTGTTGAATCGCTCGATTTCTCCATTTTCTTGTAGGTAACACACTGAAGATTTCCTATAACAATATTCCTCTCTCTCAGAAAGGATTCAAACTCAGATGAGACAAACTGTGGTCCGTTGTCTTAGATTAACTCCTTTGGATTACCTTCTCTGCTGAAGACTGTAGACAGAAATGTTATTGCTGTAGCTGATGTTATATGAGAAACAAATGCAATTTCAGGCCATTTACTGTAATAGTCTATCAAGGTTATAGCAAATCTACAGTCTATAGGAGCATCTGTAAAAGGACCGACAAGATCAATAGCAAGTTTTTCCCATGCTGAATCAGGGAATGGTACTGGATGAAGTGGTGGTGTATGTGTGATAGCTGTTTTGTCATGATTCTGACAAGTAACGCAAAAATGAATGGCAGTTACCACATCAGCATCCATTGCTGGCCACCAGTTTAGATCTTATAGTCTTTGTACGTACAATTTCAGATGACTGTCATGTGCAAGTTGTATGAGCTTTTCTCTCAAGGTCTCTGGTACCAGTAAATGGTGAGCTCCACGGACAACATAGCCATCTACTAAGCTTGTGTCTAATCCTGTAGTAAGGTTGAAGATCAGGACTGAGTTTCTTCTCAGCATTTGTCCATTTGCTTTGTAAGATGTCCCATAGTTTTACTTGAATTGGACATGTGAGGCAAGCTTTCTTAAAATCAGCAGCTGTAACTGTAGATGATAGTAAATCAGTCAATGCTACAACTTCTATGTCCTCATCCAGTGTATCATACGCTGCAGGTAAAGGTTAACGTGACAAACAATCAGCAGTAACATTTTTCAAACCTGGTTTGTATTGCATTTTGTAGTTGAAATTCAATAGCCTTGCTGACCATCTAGCTATACACATTCCAGCTCTTCCTAGTCCCTTTGTTGTAAGCAGTGTAGTTAAAGGGCTATGATCAGTGCATAAATAATTCTCTACCCCATAGGTAGATTCTCCATTTTTCTGTTGCCCAAACACATGCTTACGCTCTGCCTCTGTAAGTATTCTGGATGCAAATGCATAACAATAGTTCTCACACAGATCAGCATGGATCTGTGTAAGAACTGCACCAACACCATAGACTGAAGCATCTGTAGTAACCATAGTGGGTAGTGCAGGATCAAATAAAGCTAGCGCTGGACTGTTCACAATTAGCTGTTTCACTATTTCATGTTGAGCAGACTCTGACCACACCACGTAGTAGTGCTTAAGTGGCTCCACAACTGAAGCATAGTTGGGAATAAACTTAGAATACCATGAAGTAAGACCTAAGAAAGCTCATAAGGTCTGGAAATCAGATGGAGTAGGTGCTTGTGTAACAGCGTTGACATGGTCAGGGTCAGGCAGTAATCCATCTTGTGAAATTATATGACTCAGAAATGACAGCTGAGTTTGTCTGAAGTGGCATTTGAAAAGGTTCAATTTCATCTCTTAGATTCCCAAAGTCACAGGTAACAACCAGCTCTCTCAAAGCTGCTACAAATTGTTCTGTGGATTCGCCATTACGTTGTCCACGTTGGTGAAAATATTTTTTTAGCAACATGACTGTCACAGTTGCTTCCAATCTGGCTTTTATGTAAATGTGAGTCTCAACTATAAAGTATTGTTTTGTTACTAAAAAAAAAAAAAGAAACAATTGAAAAAAGACTCTTTAGTGTACCTGCAACTTGGAGCTTTATGAATATTGAGTTCAAATTAAATAATCTCATACCTGTGTCCTTAAAGGATTTTAAAAAGGGCTGATTTTTGTTAGTGTTTCTTGGTCTGGTTTTCATGGATGTTAAAAATCGATGGTAGGCTTAACTGCATTGTGTGAATTCTATTTTTCCATAATGTTTGGGCTTTAATCTTTCTGTATGTTGTAATTTTGAGGTTAAGTTATATGCTACTATTGTAGCCTATGCATTTTATAACCTATAAAATAGACAAAGAAACCCAATACCATGTATTTATAATAGCATAGTTGAAAATAAGTATGGTATTTCTACAGAGGAGTCTGCTCTAGTGACAAACACATTTTTCTGCCTGGGAAAAAATGTGGTGAAAAACCACCCATTGGCACTAATTTATTTGGCATTTATTTGGCCAATTCTGCTCATCACTACTCTGCAACCAACCCCCTTCATTTTACAGAGAATAATATGTCATCATTTGGAACTTTTGATCACTTGTAATAAAAAGTATGTATTTCGATTCCCAAAAACAAATCACTTTTTTACTATTTCACAAATTGCATCTGACAGAGACAAAACTTAGCTAATTCCATAGAAAACTGAAGCACTGTGTCTATATTAAAGGGGAACTATCACGAAATGAAAATTTAATAAACTTTCTATATACAATCTAAATACAATCAATTAAAAATTCTGTATTGTTTCTGAAATAAGCAAGCTTATCTTCATTATTACTCTCTCAACATCTGTTTCTCTTCATTCTTTCTTCAGGAGTTGGGTGTCAGATATTTATTGACAAGTAGATCCAGTATATCTTAGAGGGGGGCTCCTTTTGCCTAGAAGATGTATTAGAGCTCACTCTATTTAAATCACCAGAAATCCCGTCTAGCTACATGCAGAATTTGTGCAAAGGGTAGTTATTAAGTTAGATTTTGTACTGGAATCAGTTATTTGAGTGAGCTCTAATACATCTGCTAGGAAAAAGAAGCCCCCCTTTAAGATATATTGGCTCTAACTATCAATGAATATCTGACACCAAACTGCTGCAAAAAGACAGAATGAAGAGAAACAAATGCTGAGAGAGGGATAGTGAAGATAAACTTGATTATTTCAAAAAACAATGTAGAATATTTAATTGACTGTATTTCTTATTTTAGAATGCTTATATTAAATTTTCATTTTCACGATCGTTCCCCTTTAAACAAACAATTTCACTGGTTTCCAGGATCAAACTGTAAAGCAAAATGGATTTCCAAATAAAAATATTTTTAAGTTGTGCAACAAATAGAAAAGTAGAATAGTAGAAGAAAAGATTATATGTAATGTCTGCATCATAAAATGAAACCATAAAAACACTATTACTATTGCTTTTCTCACTCATTATGGGAAAAAATTTCCAGTCTCTTTACATCCTCCAGCTAAAATCAATTGCACATCATTAACACAAAAGAAAATCTTTACTAATTAGCTTTTTATGATCAAACAGATATCTCTATGAATGTTTCATAGCAAGAGAAATTACATTGTTTAGTGTGCTACAGGCAGGTATTTAAAAAGTACAAACCATATTCATATGTTTTAGACAAACGGGGGCAGATTTATCAAAGGTCGAGGTGAATTTTCGAATGAAAAAAAACAAACTAATTTTGAGCTATTTTTTGTGTACTTTGACTAGGCAATAGTCCAAATTCAATTCAAATTTGAAAAAATCAAAAATTCTATATATCGCCATCTAAAACCTGTCGAATTGCTGTTTTAACCTATGGGGGACCTCCTAGAACCTATTTGGAGTCAATTGATGGACTTTGAATCGAATTCGATCGATTGCGCTTTTCCTTCGATTCGCACAATTCAAATTCGACCGAATACGGACCTATGCAATCGAAAACTGACCTATTCGACCAAAAAAAAACTTTGACTTAATTTCAGTTGGTCTTTTTGAATTCGAATTTCAAATCTTTTTCAATTAGAAATTCGACCCTTGATAAATATGCCCCATGGTATCACAGAACAGTTACATGAAAGCTGGATTGGATACAGGCTGTTAAAATGCAACATAAATCTACAAAGGGTGTTCCAGTTACATGTGTTTAGTATAGTCACATAATTTTTTAGTGTTTCTTTTCCTGGCTGGAAAGATAAATGTCTTTGAAGCTGAAAGATACATTGCATTGGGCTGTATTTTCTCAAAAACAAGCTTATCTGACATTACATTACCTAACAATTGCTACAAATGAGACACTGTTTCTCATTCTATTTGATTTAAAGACATTGTTCACCTTTAGATTAATTTTATACTATATATTATAAAATGACATATTCTGAAAAACGTATTTTGTCTTCTTCATCCAATTTGTTTTTTTCTGAATAATTAGCCATCCTATTCTGCCCTTTACCAGCCTACACTTCATTCACTAACTTCAGCAACCAAAATAACTGATAGACAGGCAGGCTCTCAGTTTAAAGTTATTCTTAATTTGTATTGTGCATCTTTGTTTCTAGTTTCTATCCAATTTCAATTCTGAAAGCTGAAAATTAAAAATACAATGAAATTTGATTTATTATGCTCCAAAGTAAAAAAGAAGAATCGAGAAATACTCCAGCTAAAACCTGTCCCTTTAACCCTTTGAAGAATTTTTTTTGCCTTCACGATTTTCAGATTTGGAGTGTTTGATGCTGGTATTTGCTCAAAAACGCGATAAAAACAAGGTATTTAAGAGTTTAAAACATATATATGTGAAAATTTAAGGTATTTAAGCCTATAAACTCGATAAATTTGAGATATTCATAAACATTTTTTTTTGAGTTTTTTCATCAAATTTCTTTAAGTTTAATTATTACTAAATTAGCCAAATTCATGGATGGGAGTTAGGTTGAGTTTGTTTCTTGTAAAATATGAGAAAAAATGAGCTTTTGTAAATAACCCCCTTAATTTTTTTTGCAACGAAGACCTTCAGTTAATTTTATTCTCAAATGCATACTATAATTGCATTATTACAATTGCATTAAAGTCTTTTTTTTTGTCTTTGAATAATCTTATTATCTCCACAGGTACATATTTCCATGTCTCCTTTTTTAAGAATTGGGGGGAAAAATCTTTTTCAATGCTTGCATATTTAATATGCATAGAGATTTTTTTTTGTAATAAAATTACTGTAATGTTGTTTCTTGTGCCATTCATTTACATTTTTTCCAGTCAGAAATGTTACACTGCCCTGTAATAATTAGATGCTTCTTCTAAATCAAGTCTTTTATTGTAAGCACTGACAATCATGATGAGAATAAGTGAGTATAGTTCAAGGAAAACATGGTATTATCAAAAAAAAGCATAAGTAACAAAAATAAACTGAACATTTTCCTATTAAATACATTTTCATACACAAATTGGAAGTCCTGTTTAGTAAAGAAAAAATATTAGGAGATGATGAGAATTTTATTAATGTATTCTAGTAAAGATTCTTACCAATACAATGCTTTGTTCAGTGTACCAGATATCAACCACACTAAAGGTAAGCAGAGCTGTCAGGATCCCTATTGCAGTCTGAAAAGTCTCTGGCTGCTCAGAATGACAGTAATTACCCTGGCTTTTGTTTCTGTAGCTGAACTGATAAAGCATACCATATTGTTCTTTATTGCCACCTGCAGATGATACCTGAAATCCAGATGTCGAGAAGAAATCTATTGCAAAACACATAATGATTTCTGGAATTTATTACTGCATGCAACAAGGGTGAAATGATATAATTAACTGTATGATAAATTCTATCTTTATGACTGTCACTATTTCTGAAGGCATCATGAAGAAAAGAGGCAGTTTCGAAAACTAAAAGTTAAATATTTCAGTTATTTTTGTTGTATTTACAGTGGAACCTCAATTTTACATTGTTGTTTTGTGGTCCCACCTATATATTTTGCATAATATATATATTTTACATTTACATTTTACTGGATTTTAAACCATTTTTCTGGTCCCCTGCAAAATGTAAAATGGGGGTTCTACTGTAGTTAGATTTGGATTAAATCCATTAATTGTAAACATGTATTATTTTTTACTCTCCAAAATACATGAATCCCAAAGTAGTCTGCCAGAGAAGAATGTGTATCAGTTATAGGTATAGTGCTAGAATCTTTAGCAATATTTGAGGATGGTATATTTAATCCAATGTAAAATCTATCCATACCTGTCTTAAAGGGTTGTATTGTGGAAAGAAGGAATTCTGGTTCTTAGCCAAAATACTGTATTTAGTCTCACCAATCTACATGTGAGGTCTGGGTGTGCATGCCCCAGACTAGGGATGTAGCGAACTGTTCGCCGGTGAACTAGTTCGCGCGAACTTCGACTGTTCGCGTCCGCCGCAAGTTCGCGAACGTCGCGCGACGTTCGCCAATAGGCGTTCGCGTCAAAATCGTTCGACCATTCGACCATTCGACCATTCGGTCGCTAAAATCGAACGATTTTCGTTCGATTCGAACGAAAATCGTTCGATCGAACGATTAAAATCCTTCGATCGTTCGAATCGAACGATTTTCGGATGTTCGAAGTTCGCGAACAGTTCGCGAACTGTTCGCATTTTTTGCCGGTGTTCGCGAACGGCGTTCGCGAACACATACTCGGCGGTTCCCTACATCCCTACCCCAGACCTACAGCTCAAGGTGAAGGTATGCAACCATGGAAAAAGCAGCAGACACTCGGAGATCCCATAACAGGAAAAGTAAAGGAAATGCAAATTTTATTTTAGGCAAGAGGTGAAAAAACAAACAGGTTGTGTGTTCGTTTAACTCTTGCCAGGAATAAAAATTGCAGCAAGGAAAACTATATATTCAATCTTGTTAAATGGGAATAAGAAATAGCAACCCATAAGGGACCATTTATTAAATAAGTCAATAAGCTATATCTTAAACACCACTCTTTTATTCTTCCACAACGGGGATATCTCCCCCTGGGTCTTAGGAAAGAGAATATTTTTCTAGCCACTGATTTTCTGTTGAGGGGAAAAGAAAAGATTAATGTTTCTGCCAAGCCCCAACAGGTTCACAGAAAATACTCAGTGGAAAGTGGGTCTATTTTGTTGTGTTGTATGCTTTTCTGTGTTGGAAGACTGGCATGTTTTTAATCAAATGTGAAACAAAGCATTGGCAGGTCGAATGGATTAGCCTTTCCCGTAAGTAACTCTGTCTACTTTAGTCAAAAGCATAACATTTTTTCCTAACATCTTGCACTTAAGGTTGTTGTTTTAACTTCATCAATTTAATAGGTCCTTGGGGTTTTTGATCACAGTGGATAGAAATTATTTAATCATATTTTACTGCTTAGTCTTAGATATTTCTTATATTTGAGAAAGCTGATCACAAAGTGTTTGTTTCTTAAAAAGGATAAAATGTGACAAGATAATGTCATATATTAGAAAATAAGGGAACAAAATCAAAATATTGTTAATTTCTTAGCTGCCCTTAAAAGACCTGCAGTATTGTTTCTTCTTCTTCTATTTTCTGAATGTAAAAACATTCCCAAGATGACAACTTGAATTGTAAACAAAACATTGTTTTATGCAACGGTGGCCATACCTGGATTGATAAAGTCTGGTAAGTCAGTGGGGTACACTGACGGCCTGGCCAACTGGTGTCTGCGCAAAAAATTGGGCAGATATCATTTGAGCAGGCTTGACAATCCCATCAGTTGGCATGTTGATGTAGTCCTCATCTGATGGGCCTCTGAAGGTCACAGTGTATAATTCGATTGTTGTGGCAAATGATTGGATCAGTATGATTTGGCCTTGCATGTGGGTGGCCAAATCAGGTTCTGATTTCTTTGTTTAATCATTTTCAGAAACAAGCAGATCTGGAAGTGCATGACTATGACTTCATAACAATGCTTGCAATACTACTATAGTTATGAAAATGTATACTTTTGAAAATGAAATTATAAAAAGCTATGGGAATCAGACTTTTTTTCTGCTGGTATGCCAATTTCTCATTACAAAATCAAAATAATTTACCTAAATATTCTTCTGGGTTATGGTAATGAAACACATACTAATTTGATATATTTTATTATTTATCCACTTTTCCAGCCCCAATGCAGATCGTTTAGGGGGCTGCATGATATTTACATGAACTGTAATTATTCCAATTGATCATCCTTTAGGAGAATACATTTTTTGTGATATAGAGTTATATTCAGGCAATGCAGAAATGCTTAGTAGCACAGAACAGTATTTTGAAAGTTTTCTACTAGGTCCTCACACAAATGTATAAACTGTTTATAACCATGCGGAACTATATGAATTTTATATTTGAGTGTTGGGGCTTTATCCTTTGTATGCACTGCATCTATGCTTTTAAAATGATAAAATAAATTTGGAGTTTTAACAAAGACATCTGCTATAAGAGGCAAGTTCTTTGCATTTATCTGGTGATCTGAAAATGCTTTCATGGGTTTCTTATGTTTGTCCATCTGACCAGAGTGGAATTGATCAACTGCATGGCAGGTGATGGTTCGTCTCTCCTTTCTATACTATGCGTTCCTATGCATCGCATCCACCCTCAAAGAAAAAATAAAAAAATTTAAAACTTTTTTAAAATTTGCATTATTTTCTCAAAATGAAGTATATGGGAGTTGGCCATCCAGTAAACTGGAATTTAAGTATCTGTAGAGTGATATGATATTTATTTTAGAAAAGGACTGCTTTATCATAAGCTGGGAAAGGATATTTTTGGTATTGTATCCATTGCTTACTGTAAATTTATGTTGGTATTCAACATAAATTTACAGTAAGCAATGGAAATTTATTCAACCAGATAAGTGGGAAAAGAAATACCTAAACAGCTGTGTTATACAACTATCACTCCAGATTTGTTCTTTGGGTTTAAGAATCAGAAAAGGTGTTTTATCAGAAAATCATTGCATTTAAAACTAAATATCCCCTACTGTGATGATTAATTGAAAATTACCCAAATTAGGCATTGTGATAAGATTAAGAAAATAACCTTAGCTGGGATTTTGTAATGGGATTTCAAACAACAGGGGGTTTATCCATGTATTTAGAAGAATTGTGCTCAGAATATAAAGAGGCGATTTTAATTTACAGACACAATTTCTTTTAATTCTAAGCAAATTGGGGTCTCTTGAATGATACATGCAAATTCTTTAAATGTAATATTAATTATTTTCTGTTTTCAGAAGCAGCGTTTCGCTATTCATTTCATATATATGGAATTGTTAGGCAATATATTATGGGTGTATTTATCAAGGGTCGAATTTCAAATGGAAAAAACTTCGGAATTCGAATTCAAAAAGACCGACCGAAATTAAGTCAAAGGTTTTTTTTTGGTCGAATAGGTCAGTTTTCAATCGAATAGGTCTGAATTTGGCCGAATTTGAATCATACGAATCGAAGGAATAGTGCATTCGATCGAATTCGATTCGAGGTTTTACCCTAAAAAACTTAAATTTTTCAAATTCCACCAATTGACTCCAAATGGGTTCTAGGAGGTCCCCCATGGGTTATAACAGCAATTGGCAGGTTTTAGATGACAAATGGTCGAAGTCACATTTTTAAAGAGACAGTACATGATAAATTTCGATATTCTCGTTTTTTAATTTTTTTCAAATTCAGATCGAATTTGGACTATTCACTAGTCGAAGTACACAAAAATTGCTCGAAATTTGAATTTTTTTTCATTTGATAAGTCTGCCCCTATGTGTGGATTTTGCTGCTTAAAAAACCAATGAATGAATAGGGTAATCAAAAAAATAAAAAAACATAAAAACATGAAACCTAGAGTATATCACACTTTCTTGTGGTTACCATAGATGGTCTTTGAAAGTTTCCTTAGAGTAACAGCTATCAATTCAGGTAACTTTAGATTTTGCCAACAAAAATTTCAACAAACAAATCAAAAATGCTGCTTTGAATCTATTTTAGGAATACCACTGTGGGATTTTTTTTTTGGGGGGGGGGTAACTTCTTTGATAAACCCTGATATTTATGGTTGTTATATTTATATCTACTACTGACATATGACCTCTTTATTTCTGCTTGCTATTGAAGTTTTAATTCTTATAATGCTACAGGATTGCCTCCTGACAAGAACATATTCAGCTATGAACTTAAATAATAGATATTCCCACTTACTTAATGCTTCACCCAAATGATGGTTTTATTGCATCATACAACTTGACTCATCACTGACTATTAATTCTGCATCGTTTCCTTTTACCAGGAATATTTAATCAAGATGTTCATTTCAGTTGTTCCATCTGCGCAACCATTATCAATTATAAGGAAAACTTTATTCAGTCCAGATGTTCACTCCAACAGTTCCTTATCCACAAGTCTAATGTATTCTAATGAGCTTGCACTTTATTTGTCTTCTATGTAAAACCATAATTAATTTGAAAAAAAGTTAAATTTTCATTAGTTTCATTTTGGCTTCTCTTCTCTGCAAGCCTGATTAGTTCTATGTCTATAAAGGTCATGCATTTTTACCTAGTAAATAATTAATTTGTTCTTCATTCTTTTGATTCCTGACATGGAATAGTTATATCTCAAGAAGTAGGCAAACATATGTGTAAAGTAAGTACTAATTAATAGATGTTCTCTCTATCTGCAGAATGTCCTTAACATGCATAGTGGGTAACATAGACAGATAGTCCATCAAGTTCAACCCTCCAAATGAAACTCAGCGCATATACTTACACACAACCACTGAAACTGTATACATCAATATCTATATTAATTGTAGATTTTAGTATATATATAACCTTAAATATTATGCTAGTCCAAGAAATAATCCAAACCCCCTCTTAAAGGAACAGTTCAGTGTAAAAATAAAAACTGGTTAAATAGATAGGCTGTGCAAAATTAAAAATCAGCTTTTCACCATAAACCATTACTGCAGGGTTACAAATAATACATTAGTATAAAGTCCTACTCTCAAGAGAAGACCATACTCAGACATCAGTTGCTTTAAATATACTAGATTTCACATGCACTTCCATTTAATGTGACTGATAATTATGTTGGTCAACTAAATCAAAATTAAAAAAAAAATTAACATTTGTAAAGAGAAAGTGCTTATTCCTGCAACTATGCAAGAGAAACATTGATGTATAATTGAGAAACATTCCCGTAAGGATGAAAGAAGTGAACATAATAATTAAAAACATGTTTTTAAGCATTTCCTTGAAATGTACTTTGAGATGGAAGAGTCAGACCACTAACATCCCATGTCTTGAAGATCAGATTGACAATTCAAAGTGGAGGTACCTCTGCCCATAAGGTCACAGAAAAAGAGAGAAAAAGAGAGAAAAAGAAGAGATATTTTATTTATGCTTTTCCTAATTGTAATTCATTAATTGTCCTGAGAGTGTTGATGATATAACCAATATGGATACTGATGTAATGTCTGCTCCTTTATGCATGAGATTCATTAGGTACTGCTGTGATGTGTCTGCTGCTTTGTGACCTCCAGTAAGTAATGTTTTGCAGCAGTACCATAGAGGTATAGCAAATGCCCATCTTTTCTAGTATCTGCAGTATAGTATGGAATATTTTTTTGTATTCCTGTAATAGGAGGCACCATACCTTAAAACATTTTAAAAAAAATCCAAAATGACAACATCCAAAACCCAAATTTGATATTTTTGCCATCAACGTTGATTTATACTAACTTAGTTAGCATCAAGTGCAATAAACAAGGGGAAAAAGGGGAGACAAATCCACACAAATTAAGATTTACTCATTTAAAAAGATTATTTGGGATATGGCAAGTCTGCATTTTACAGTGTTGTAATAGGATTCCAGATAATGAATCTCATACTTGTACTGTTAAAACAATCAAACTATTTTGCAGGGGTTCAATAGGTATTTATTTCATATCAAGAGAAATATAATATGTTTAGCCGAAACTGATATGGAAGTGGATTCAGTAAATTATGCATAGTTTCCAGATTGGATACATAATTCTTTAACCTGCTTGCTTAATACATGGATAACTTAATGGTCATCAAGGTAGCAATATCTTTACTCAATGAACCATACAGAGTTAAATGGAAACAAATTGCTTTGCAATCAATTTTTACAAAATGGACGTAATGTAATAGATGTTCCTGACAGGTGTTGTGATGTAATTATACTATCCTGGTGCTATTTAATGGGGATTTGCACTGAAATAGGTCACATTTAGAAACCCTGTTAATCTGTGCAGTCAATTCATTCATTATTAAAAATCTGCAGGAGAATGGCATCACATATTAATCCCTTCCTAATGGCACTGTGTCTCTTTAGATGGTTAAACAGAGTAATGCTTCCTTGGCAGATAGCTGCATGCTGAATATTCCAACCTTTCCTTAAGGTATTTTAGTACAAAGAAAGATGCAAGTGCATTACCAATGATGGTTTTACTATTAGTCATGGGTAATGATGCAGTCTACCGATTTCTGAAGCTGGGATTAAAATGAGAAATTGATGAGTTTCGGACTCCAACCCCTTTTCACTTGTCCAGAATGTAATTATGTGAGCTCACTGTAGTGATGCCTGAATGAGATTAACACAGACCTGGCTGTTCTAAGTTGAAAGAAAAAGCCAGTATAATGATTGTTGACATATTGTTGGGGAAGACCTATGTTTTAACACAACAGAAAAGAGGTTTTCCAACAAGACATTATATATATGTTTTAATTTTGAGGTTTTTCTAATGGTTTAAGAATTTCAGTAAAATAAAAAAAAAAACATAGATTAACTGGGTGAATATCCAGCTATACATGTTAAAATACCTAGATTTTTTACTGTATTACTGGCTGCTGAGATAAAGGAGTTGTTATTGTGTGTGTGATAGGGACAACTAAGTGCTCAGTATAATGATAGGACTTCCCAGACAAGCATAGTGAAGGCAGGGAAGCTTTAACCTGAATTAAGCAGATATTATGGAAGGAAATGTTAGTTTGGGAGTTTGAAAGTGAAATAAAGAGGAAACGTTCATCCGGAACTCCTCCCTTTCAGTCTGAGTGAGAGTCAGCCTGGTGCCACATCCTGCCCTCCCACCATTGTTTATGTTGATGAGGCATAGGAGTGTTTGAGTTATAGTAGTGGGAGAGTCTTTTGGTATTGTCACAGTTGAGCTGGAGGGGGGCTGCTTGATGAACAGGGGAATGGGTCAGTATTACCATTAGAGTTCTGTTTGATAACATTATTAATAAAAGTTGCAACAGTTAAAATCCTGGGCTCTTGGTATGGTTATTATACAGTTATCAGGTACAACCAGGGTGCAGGAATGGTAAGTATGATCGGTTGCCTTGATGCTGCCTGTCCACTGACAGCCACAGACTATTGGAGGAGTCTGGGTTTTGACCAATGCAGAAACCAGAGTTTTTCAGATTGGTGTAGGCTTATTATCACCTTTCTTTTATAGCGTTCAATAGTTGTTGCATGCCTTAGTGAAAAATTTTTGGTAGCAATAAGTAATTTTCCACAAAGCTAAAATTTATTTGTATGAGTTCTTGTTATTAAATCTGTTTTGTTTCAGTATTCTGTAAAGATTATGCTAACACTTGCATGACTACAAAATATTTAATCCTGATCATTTAGAAAGTGGAAGTGAAGCTTTCCTGGACATAGGAAAGACCATACTATAGGCAGGTAGGGTAACTAATGTGAAGAATAACATCCAGCAGATGTGAAGCTAGAAGGAAAAGGTTAATTCTATTGTTATAGTCATAGTCAATATACATGTTCCAATATTAGAGCTTCTTTAACCTGACAAAAACTTTTAAATCTGCTCAATTGGAGAACAGAATAATAAATATTGTTTGGGATTGTCCACTCAACAAACATATATTGGTATTGGTATACTGCATGGCCAAAAGGTCTTAAGAAAATCCATTTCTGCTCTTGTGACAGCTGACTCTACATTGTTGTTTTAATCATAAATATCTTGGACTGTTCTTCCTTTATTTCCTATTATATTTGAAAATATTCTTTTGAATTGACTGCCTAGCCCCAAGTTTTGTTCACCCATTTTTTCCCATTACTATATACAGTAAGCTTGTTTATGTTGTTTTTAGGATTTCTAACTATAGCTATCCTTATCATATCATTATCATATCATTATTAATATTTGTATGCTTCTTTCTGAGAGAATTTTAATTAATCCTAAAATCTTTCTAGATTATTGCTGGTGTTCTTTCCCCACTCTGAAATCATGATCCATCCTTATCTTTTTTTACATCCACATAGTTAACCATGGTAGTAGGCAATGCTTCCTGTGCTCTCCTGTTCCATATACTTTCTTTATTGGAATGCCAATTAATCCCCTGCTGGTAATAATCATGAAACTACTCTTTTATTGACAGTCTTTTCTTTTAGCCTCAGAATCTTAACACAGACTTGAATATCACACAAAAGGCTTTAATTTTTCTTGACCAGAAAGTACTGTATATAGTCTGATAAAGGAGGGGTTCATGCATTCTATTCACTGTTACATCACATGCTTTCCAGCATGTGCATTTTTCTATGCACATGATGGAAAGCATTGTAGTAACAATCACTTATACTGCCCTGCGTGTTTGTGCGCAAGTGTTACATAATACATAATAATCTTTTACTGTAACGGCACGGCTGTTTCCATTTATTGTAAAAATGTGTACTAAGTACAAGTAAATAAAAGTATATATATATATATATATATATATATATATATATATATATATATATATATATACATATATATATATATATAAAGAGCTATACAAAATAGAGACGGTGCACACGGTCAAATGAAATCCAAGGCCTGTGTGCTGGTAAGAAATATCAGTAAATTTAATCAGAAAAAGAAACCGCACCAACAGGGCTTTATACAAAACAAAAAAAGATTTTATTCTTCAACGTTTCAGCTGTACTACTTGAGCCGGCTTCAGGAGTTCCTGAAGACAACTCAAGTAGTAGAGCTGAAACATTGAAGAATAAAATCTTTTTTTTTTTTAATTATATTTTTAATTTTTATTTTTAATTATAAAGCCCTGTTGGTGCGGTTTCTTTTTCTGATTATATATATATATATATATATATATATATATCTATATATACATTGATGATTTCCCTTGTATATGATTTTTATATTATATTTTATATGATACATTTATGATATGTATGTATTTGAGAACCCTTGTAGAGGTTATGCTCTAGGCAAATGTTGGTCTCATAGCCCTAATGGAACTTCAGTAACAGCATACTAGCTTATATCTAAAAACAATATTAGTGCTTCTGAAGGAAACACACATGTACCAGTGAAGGGTAGCATAGCTTTTTATTTAAGGACATACAAATCCCTCTCATTGTTGTTGCTACTGGCCCTTTAAGATTTATTTTGTCTAATCAGTTCTAAAATGTACTTTATGTCTTAAATTGCTTGGATGTGTTATCTTATTTTTCTACAATTTTAACTTTGAGCTTTTTGCGCTTATATGCTATTATCTATAACATAATGGCTGCTTTTTATTCTTTGCCAACTTCTCTTGTAAAAGCTGTCTATCTGCCTTCAACAGCAGCGCCATTGACAATGTAGTTTTTTTTGTATGTGTATCTAGCATAGGGCATGAAGTCAAAATGCTTGCAGTGTTGGAAATGGTTCTCTTATCTCTTTCCATCAGTCTTTAAACTGTTTGAGGTATAAGGTCATTTCAAGGGTGGCAAACCAAATACTAGTTTTTGTCCTCAGGCGTTAGTTACAGTACTGCACTAGGTATTGATCCATGGAATGATATACTCAGTGTCAGTTTTGTTCCTCTTCCTTGATTTTTTTTTTCTTATAAAATCTTTGAGGCAAACACAGATGGATGGATGGATAGATTAGAGAGATACAGTTGTGTTCATTCTAAATGTTTTTCCATTGTGCCACATCTATTTTTGTTTTATAATTGATCATAAATAATATATATCATATGCTAACACATTGCTAACAAAAATTGCTCATACAAGAAAAAAATCCTCCCAAATATCCTTATCTGGTACAAATAACAAATGAAGTATCCCCAGTTCCTAGCAATTGTATGTTTATGTTTTTCGGTTTCTAGTCTGCTGTGTTACTGCTTAATTTCTAGATTCCATCAATGATGTGTTTAATATGAAGGCTTTATGTGAAAAATAGTGCACACTGCTTATCTTTTACCAGGATAAACATCATTTATCGAGCCATTGCTTTATTGCTCAACTGCTTTTTTAACTTTGTGAAAATATCTGGTCTTGTTACTTTAATATGCACTGTTCCGTGGGTCTTGAGGCAGAGGTATGATGGTGATAAGTAAACAGACGTATAGTGTGACTGATGTTCTGTAAATGTAAAAAAATATATAGATATTTTACTCATTTTCACTCTATTCCTTGTATGCACTTCTCTTCTAGGGTGACAGTACCCACCACAATTACTTGTCAGGCAAGTTTTAGGATTTAAGAAAAATCAGATGCATGCCTTCTACATACAGTAGACGTATCTGGAGAAAATGCAGCAATACCCTGCCTATATAAATGACCTGTAGTACATAAAAGGTAAACAGCTGCTGCACAGAAAGTAAACCCATAGACTGTAAGCTCTGCAGGGCAGGGACCTCAATTATTTTGTCTCCCTGAGAAGAAGCACTTATGTATGTAAATATACTTTTATATTATGTATTGTAACTATACTTTATATTTATGTGTATTGTATTTTTGTACTTATTATTGCAATGACCCCTGTTTCTTCTAATGATTTATTGTTCTGTTGTTATGTACAATGCTTTGCCCACAAGGTGCACTATACAAATAAAACTATACATACTGTACATACAAACTTCTGTACTCTGGAAACTGACAGTGAGGTTGGACCCTATTAATGTTTCAAAGGACAAAAGTTAGAGTTTAAAATCGTTCGTATCGCTCTACTTTTTATTTTAAATTGCATGACATTGGAGGGGAACAAAAACTTATTTTTTTTATTTAAAACTACAGCTAATTTGTAGAAAACACTGCATCATGATTCCCCCTAAACAGAGGAATTAATGTACATTGTACAATGCTAAGCAATAAACAGATCTGGATTAGTAACATAAAGTATTTTAAATTTAAGTAACCCAGATTGTAAGGATCACTTGGACAAAGCAGTGACTGATGGGAATAATGGGATTTGAAATCACAATGATAGATTACAATGAGTAGGTTCTTCAATCAAACAAGGTATGACTGAAAATCAGTACAAGGATATAAATGTGTAGCTTATTGTAGCCATATTGTTCCTGGTAGCTTAAACATATTTTGCAGATGGTTGTAGTTGAGGCAAATGTAAAAGTCTTTACTAGAGGTTGTACAACATCATTTCGATCTTTGTTTTCATTTTTCAGGAAAGATGCCACATATTATTCAGGACAGTTGCAATTAACCCATGAATGGACATGATGATCTGTTTACTGTATACAAACCTACTGTGCTTGATTTTTCAACAAAACATGAGACTGTCCAATGTTTTTACTGAACAATTCTGTTAAGACCCATATTAATTAGCAGGTAAAACATAGAGGCAACATTCTTTAATAAAAACAAAAAAACCCTACAATGCCTCCTTAAAGGACCAGTAACATCAAAAAATTTTTTTACAAAATTCGTTAGTATACATCGAAAAAAAACACCAACACAAATTAAACTTTAAAATAGCAAAGCCTTTATTAAGAAATAACTTACCGAAACTCCACTTCCGGTCCTATTCAGAAAAGGCGACACGGCGACCATCCATCCGGCGGCGCTTGATTTCTTCTCCTGGCTATTGTTGTGACAGCATGTGAAGGAGTCCGATTTACAGCTTTGCCGGCCAAACTGGTGCTTTTGAATTGTCCTTTATTTGGCAACTTTCGGTGACTCAATGGACGCGCTGCCCTCCTCTCCCTTGCTACACATCATGCGGACTCGGGCAGGCGAATCGCTTCTCCCCGGTGTGAGTTTGCAGGATCCTCTGCAGCTCGTCCCAGTGTGTGAATCTGTTGCCCGCAGAAAAGCCAGTTGCAGACAAGGGCCACTTCCCGGTGTAGCAGCGCTATAAGCTATAACACTATGGGGTACATTTACTAAGGGTCGAATATCGAGGGTTAATAAACCCTCAAATTCGACCCTCGAAGAAAAATCCTACGAATTCGAATTCGAAGGATTTAACGCAAATCCTACGATCGATCAAAGGAAAAATCGTTCGATCGAACAATGAAATCCTTCTAATTGAAGATTCGAAGGACTTTAAATGATCGATCGAAGGATTTTCCTTCAATCAAAAAAACCTTAGAAAACTGATGGGGAAGGTCCCCATAGGCTAACATTGTACCTTGGTAGGTTTAGTATGTGGTCGAAGTTTTTTTTTAAAGAGAAAGTGCTTTGACTATCGAATGGTCGAATAGTCGAACGATTTTTAGTTCGAATCGTTCGAATCGAAGTCGTAGTCGTAGTCGAAGGTCGTAGTAGACTATTCGATGGTCGAAGTACCCAAAAAATACTTCAAAAATTGAAGTTTTTTTACTTCGAATCCTTCACTCAAGCTCTGTAAATGTGCCCCCAAATGTATTCTGCAGAATGCTTTACCAAACTTGAATAAACAGCTCTTAAAGTGTTCTGTGTTTGTTTAGGATAGCAACTGCCATATTGACTTGGTGTGACATCACTTCCTGCCTGAGTCTCTCCTGCTCGCTCATAGCTCTGGGCTCAGATTACAGCAGAGAGGGGAGGAGGGAGGAGTAAACTGAGCATGCTCAAGGCCATGCCCTGGAGGTTTAAGCTGAAAACAGGAAGTCTGATACAGAATCCCATGTGTACATAATAGAAAAAAAGTAATGCAGTGTTTCTTTTGACAAAAGACTCAGAGCAGCATTAATTTGAAGGTTTACTGGTGTATTTAAATAGACCTTTCTAATAAAGCTTACTTAATGTAAGCCTTTCCTTCTCCTTTAAAGCTGAGAGCATACATCTTGTTTCATGTCCAGATCCATTTTCTGGAGAACTCCAGTTCACACGCATTCTGGATAACAGGTTGGATCCATGTATTTGAAGTAATCACAGACGGCCACAGACTGAATATTTTTTTATAGGTCAAGGAACCCCAAGGTGACTTCTAGGGGGTGTGTTATTTTTTATAATTAACAAATTTCAAAAAACACAAATGGAATGTAACACAAATGGCATCATTAAGCATGGAGGTAATTGAAATAATTAATACATTTTCAAATAAGCTGATAAGACCAAGTCCACACCTAAGCTCTTGCCATGTTTACATGAAAATTTAATATTACTTAATTTTAATTTATTAAGCTGCCCTTCATCTGCAGAAAAATGGTTACTGGTAAGAAGAGTTTCTGCATTAAGCAGGGCACTCCTTGATTGCTGTGGAGGTCAAAAAATAATGCCAGTTATCTAGTCAGATAACTAGCCAGGTCTCATAAAGTACATACAGTATATTAAAGGGATACGTTTTTTTTTTATTATTATTTTGAGGAAGAACCTATTAATATTGTGTGTAATATAAGGTCCTTAATTACATATGTTTAGGGAAGTATTACTATTTACTTTTACTGAAGGTAGACCATGTTGGATCATTTGCATAGAGGGATACACATTCACCACTTAGTTTAATTTATTGGAGAAAGAGAAATTAATCAATTCATTACACCAGGCTAGGTTAGACCTTGTCCAGCTAAGAAAAAGGCAGAGCCCCATTTACATTTGCTGTATGAAAGGGGGGAGGAATGGTGTTGTGCAAATAAACCTCACTTGTGCTGAGTGACTAAATAACAGAACAACAGAAGGTTCTTGAACAAAGCAATAGGCTTTATTCTCTTAAGGCACAAATCAGGGGTTTGATACTCACAATCATCTAAGGTATTCACATTTATGACATATAACAACATAGCATTTCAGAGCCAGCACTTTGTGAAATCCCTGTGGAGATGGGGTACCACATGGATGGATGCTCCCTCAGTATCTCTGTACCGGGACCTGGATCCCCACACGTTGGATCGGGAAAATCATTAAACCTAAATCCCTATTAGTCTGTGATCCCTACACTACTGGCCAGTCTTGCTTAAGAGAAGAGCTACCCCCTTGCCACCCCACCTCCTTGGAACCAGACTGCTCTTTCTCACTAGTTCTATCTGCCTCACTTTCCTAGAAACTACCCTGTCCTGACTATACATCATTCACAAGATCTCTGTATCCTTGACTTCAACAAGGCCTTTCCTTTACTGTGGCCTAAGCTCCAGTCTCTCATTACCTTCCACTTCCTCCTAGAGTGGCAGGGGAAAGAGGAAGCGCCATCCTCTTCCCAGCATTATATTGAAGTGTTGCAGGAACTTGTCATCAGCCTCTGAGCCAATGGTACACTGTACACATTATGCTAATAAGCAAAAGTAGATATACAAGCTTTTGCCCAGCAACTAAAGAATGAGGAAATGTAGGTATTTAAAGCCATAGGGGGCTGTTAACCCTATCAGTCCCTACAGTTGCTAAATGTACGGAATTTGTCTGATTTAGCCTCCAAATGGATTGTCTTATCGGGCTGATCCAGAATCACTAGGGTCTCCATACAGTAAAAAATGTAAGTCTTGAATTTTGGAATAGGTATGGGGTCTATTATCTGGAATGCTTGGGTTTTTTCTGGATAATGGTTATTTCTGTAATTTTATAATACTTTAACTCTACTAAAAACATTTGAATATTAAATAAACTCAATAGGATTGTATTTAGGATTAAGTACAAGATACTGCTTTATTAATACAGGTATGGACCTGTTATCCAGTATGCTCGGGACCTGGGGTTTTCAGGATAATGGATCCTTTTGTAATTTTGATTTTCATACCTTAAGACCACTAGAAAATTATTTAAAATTAAATTAACCCACTAGGCTGGTTTTGCTTCTAAAATTGATTAATTATATCTTAGTTGGGATCAAGAAAAAGGAAATCATTTTTAAAAAATTGGATAATTTGGATAAAATGAAGTCTATGAGAGATAGTCTTCCAGTAATTTAGAGCTTCCTGGATAACAGGTTTCCACATAACGTTTACAAAGAAAAAAAAACATTTTTAATAAATAGACTTATTTACTTAAAATGAACTTCCTGTAATAGCATCCACTTCCCAATGAACTTCCTAGTCTGGTTATTGCAAGCAATGGTAGGAGGACATGAAAAACTAGTTTATCAAAACCCCTGCATAATGTTTGCTTATTGTTATGTTTTGGGTAGGAAAATGTCCATTATCAAATAGAGCTTCCACAAAGTCAAATTTAACAGGAGCAAGACAACTTGCATTCCATATGCATCCATCAGACAGTTAATATGTGTATGGTCCTCGCTGGCGTCTCACTTCAAGTGGTGTAGTAAATTTAGTAAATCTTTTGCAAAGTATTTCAAGAACACATCCTTTGGTAGCATAGAAACATCTGAACCTGTATCAAACATCAAGTTAATGGAGTGTCCCTTGTCAGCAGAAGCAGTACTGACACTGAAATAAAAACTTGTCTGGAATAAATGTACCAGCTTTATCCACACTCAATACTGTAACATTTGTAGTAGTATGTTGTGTTGAACCACGGCAAAAGCAGTATTTTTTTATTTAGACAATTAGGCACACACCTTGCACAAATTAATTGGGTGCGCAAATACAAAAGGTTTCCAAACCTAAAAGAAATATAAAAAGTGAGTTTTTGGCTACTTCGACCATCGAATTGGCTACTTCGACCTTCGACTGCGACCTTCGACTTCGAATCGAACAATTCGAACTAAAAAATCGTTCGAATATTCGACCATTCGATAATCGAAGTACTGTCTCTTTAAAAATGTATTCGACCCCCTAGTTCGCCATTTAAAACCTACCGAGGCCAATGTTAGCCTATGGGGAAGGTCCCCATAGGCTTGCTAACAATTTTCTGATCGAAGGATAATCCTTCGATTGATGGATTAAAATCCTTCGAACCGTTCGATTCCAAGGATTTAATCGTTCGATCTAACGAATTGCGCAAAATCCTTCAACTTCAATATTCAAAGTCGAAGGATTTTAATTCTGCAGTCGAATATCGAGGGTTAATTAACCCTCGATATTCGACCCTTGATACATCTGCCCCTATGTGTACGTACCCTTATTTCTTATATGTTCACGTATTCGTATTTTTAGTTTTCTAGTGGTCCCACCCACGTATTGTTTTTTACAGGGACATTCTAATAAATAAACCACATTGGTCATATCACATGTTATCAGTTGATTTATTTTATACTCTTTATTCGTTTGGGTTGACTTAAAGCTGTTTGTTTTTCTATCTGTATTCTACAATGTTTTGCAAGCAACACACTGTGTACATTTATGAAACCCTTTATTATTTTCTAGCCACGTTCGTTCATTTCTTTTCTTTCGAAAACTAGGGTTTGTTTAAGTGTATTTGGACGGGTAAAAATCAATGAAGGATGTTCCCCTATCATCCCTTTTAAATCAGTGTCCATCTGAAGAATATGCCAATGCTTCTTCAGAATATTTGAAAGCTTGTAACCACCTCAGTTCCTTTCCAGATTAAAATGCAGTCGTCAATATAGCGCCACCAAGTGGTCAAATGGGTACTTTTTTGTAAGAGTGGATTAATAACAAGATTTTCCCAATATCCCATAAACAAATTAGCATAGCTAGGTTTTGGTATGATGGTGAATTTTTTCTTCAAGTGAATGGCACAGCTATGGGAAGTACATTTGTCCCTAGCTATGCTAATTTGTTTATGGGATATTGGGAAATCTTGTTATTAATCCACTCTTACAAAAAAGTACCCATTTGACCACTTAGCGGTGCTATATTGACGACTGCATTTTCATCTGGAAAGGAACTGAGGATCCATTAAAGGAATTTGTATTTGTTGGCAAAGTTGGTCTTTATGATGATCACACAGGGAACACTCAGCACAGTAACTTGGGAAAGGATTTACTTGTAAATCACTAAGGGATAATACAGAGCACATTTAACAGTGTGCAAGATCAAAACCAATATGGTGGAGACAAAAGAAAAAACAACAGAGTGCAGTAATACAACAGCAAAGATCATTGCAATCATACATTAACAATATTCACAGCGCCACCTTGTGGCCAGTGTTTAAGCATGAATGCTGTTGCATGTATTCCAACAGTATTAAGCCTGAATAACAACAATTTTAACCTTAGGTTCACTCATGAATCCAGCAGGGAATCTGTTAATTTTTTAGATTTGAATATTTATTCCACAGCATGTGGTTTGCGGACACGTCTTTATAAAAAAGAGACAGATTGTAATGGGTATATACCTTATGATAGCGGCCACCATAAAAAGTATAATATGAATATTATATTCCGTGGGCACAATTTGGGAGAATAAAAAGGAACTGTTCAGACCCCAAAGATTATGAAAGAAATTGCGAGATCATGAAGAATGACTTTATGGAAAAGGGTTAAAGTGTAGAAATGATACAAGACTCCAAAAGGCAGGTGGATAGAATAGATAGAACAGAATTACTGGTTACAAAAAATAAGAAGAAGGATCTACTGTACAATATGTACCATTTATGACTCAATTCAGCAAGGGTGGTTACAAGCTTTCAAATATTCTGAAGAAGCATTGGCATATTCTTCAGATGGACACTGATTTAAAAGGGAAAATAGGGGAACATCCTTCATTGATTTTTACCCGTCCAAATACACTTAAACAAACCCTAGCCCCTAGTTTTCTAAAGAAAAGAAATGAACGAACGTGGCTAGAAAATAAAAAAGGGTTTCATAAATGTACACAGTGTGTTGCTTGCAAAACATTGAAGAATACAGATAGGAAAACAAATAGCTTTAAGTCAACCCAAACGAATAAAGAGTATAAAATAAATCAACTGATAACGTGATATGACCATTGTGGTTAATTTATTAGAATGTCCCTGTAAAAAACAATACGTGGGTAGGACCACTAGAAAACGAAAAATACGAATAAGTGAACATATAAGAAATATTAAAAAGGGTTTACGTACTCATAGTGTTTCTGAACATTTTTTCCAAATATCATAATAATGATCCCAGTGGTATGAAAGTCATAGGAATTTCACACAAAATAAGTAATTGGAGGGGTGGAAATAATGTTCAGATTATTTCTCAGGAGGAAACACGTTGGATAATATCTTTAAAAATGCTACAGCCCCATGGATTAAATATAGAATTGGACATAAATTGTTTTATCTGAGAATTATAATTAATTTATATTTTAGACATAACTTATTTAATGTATATAAATTGTTTGCACACATGTATGTATATTTAGTGTGTTTTTAATGTGTAATTTATTAATTCAGTTAACTATTTAATTAATCGATTCACTCCCCTAATCGGTTAGCCAATGAGATGTGGCAACGAAATGGAGGGGGTTATAACTTTAATTTTGATGGAGAAAGAATTTAACCTCTGATGAAGTGATAACTATCACGAAACGCGTTGGGCCGATAATTTTCCCTTAAATCAATTGTAATTGTTACAGTTTGACAAATACTTCAATCATAACCTTGAGCCGTTTCATCTGCTTGCCCGATGCGATTTCCTAGTCCATAGAAAAGTACAACCCTGAAATTTGCAGTCCCTGTATTGAATAGAACTTTGCAGCTGAGACTGAACATCCAGGTAGCGCATCAGTGTGTTTGGGACTACGGAACAAATGGCAACAGAGTGGACTGAAATGGGAGCCGCACTGTGAATTTCTATTGATATGCGATCTAAGATCCAGCAATTTTGTGAGTAATAACCAAGCAGGGTGCCTGCGTATATCAATCAACATTTGCGCAATTGTGTTCTTTGTTTCCTTTTTTTGAGGCCGACGGAGTGTTGCACGGCGTTGGTGAGAGAGAGACGTGTGCTGTGGGTCTGAGCAGCGGAATCTCCTCCTATCAAAAAGAACACTAAGACTTTCCTTTTTCAGTCCGGTTAAGACTCTAAGGGCTATTCCACACGGGGAGATAGCGACGCGTTTGAGGTCGCAGCGACAAAGCGCCGTGACAGTCGCCGCGACCGGCGCAGGCGACAGTTTTGTATGGGCGCCTATGTAAAAACGCCTGTGCTAACCACATGAGGCGATGCGCTTTTCAACAGTCGCCTGAAAATGCCTCGCCAGGCCAGACCGCAAACGCGTCGCTATCTCCCCGTGTGGACTAGCCCTAAGTGTTGTGGGGGGTTCAATTGACGGGAAGCGCATACAACTCACTTTTTATAGTATTTTTTATTTGTATTTGCTGCATGGTTTTGTAGTGTAGGTGAATCCATTTCCTTGGCACTGTATTTTGCCTGTGACTGTGCATTATTAGACCACAGTGCTGAATTCACAATCTGTACATTCCCAGCAGTTCCCTGACTGAGAGTTTTAGCCTCTGCCACTGCTGTTTCAATTTGGCTAGCAACTGTAATAGCCTTTGCAAGGGTTAAATCCTGCTCTAGGAGCAGTCTCTCTCTAATGCGAGGTGAGTTTTTTTTACACTATTTGGTCTCTTAGCATTTCATTAGAGTCCCAAAGTCACAGGTAACAACCAGCTCTCTCATAGCTGCTACAAATTGTTCTTTGGATTCGCCATTACCCTGTCCAAGTTGGCGGAATTTATATCTTTCAGCAATCACATTTACTCTTGGCACGAAAAAGTTCTTTATAGCAGTAAGAGCAGTTTCATAAGTATCATCAGGTAATGGTAATGTATAGAATATACGCTGTCCCTCTGCTCCCAGGCATTGAATAAGTAAAGCACGCTTTCTAGCAGCAGAAATTTTCCCTTGGTCAGCAGCAATAATGTCATTTTCAAACATACAAATCCAAGCAGTAAAAGGTATGGTAGGCTCACCAGGGTTTGGAAGAAAAGGTGCAGGCTGCTGCAGAGGTAGAAGAGCTATCCTTGTCGCCATTTGTTTGTTTATATGTTTTGGGTAGCCGAGGATGAGTAGAGTATAACAGTGCTTTATTAGCAGAGTCATGCAGGCATTACACAACAGTAAGCTTTCACTTTTAAGCTACCAGGAAGTATGCACGGTATAAGTATGAGCACAGTGACATCTACAGGCCATTTGCATGAACACCACACTTATCTGTAAGCCAATATAGACAAAATAGGAGAGGGGGCTACCCAGAGGATCTGTATGTAAATTAACCAGCAGTTCCTCAGTTGAAAAATGCCATTTTCAGATGTATGTTTAAAGGTAAACTAATAATGTATGCATAATAAGTATATAATAAGGTTATGTTTTAAATCTTTTTACTCATGATTTCATTAGAATATAAGACTCAACAGGTTTATGTGACTAAAATCTGTGTTGTAAGTGTGTGTACACTAAAATGGCATCATTTTCACATTTAGTTAACAAGTCAAATAAAGATGTTCTTAGTAACATGGCATTAACAATTTCATTAATTCACTGCTTTAAATTTACAAACAATCTTGTGTTCATGGTACACTTGACAACTTGTACTAAAGGCATATAGGGGTTAATTAAATTATTGGGTTTTTTTAAGATGTTATCCCCGCAAACTTTGAGAGTTATTTATATCCTTAAATGTATGAATTGACTGAAAAAGGAAACACTTTTACAGCTGTTTTACTGTGAGACTTTTCATGAGAAAACTTGGAATTACAGTATGTGTCATGTAAAATACATTTGAATAATTCGAAAGAGCTCTGACTTCCACACACCCATAGAAAGGACACCTACTCTTCTAACTTTCCACCAAAAGGTGTCACTGCATTGCAGTCTAAATAACAAAATCACATTTGTGCATTATATTATCAGGACTATTTTCTGGGTATATGTTTCTGGCATTTCAGATAGTCTTTAATGAATCCTTGTCCCATTTGTTATTTATTTTTGTTGTTGCTGTTTGTTTTTAGAGCTTCAGTTTTTCATGTACTCTCTTTCGTTTTTTTAATGCTTCTGCTTGTATAGAAATGGTTTCTGTTAAAGTGTTTAAATAATCATAGATTATCTGTCAGAAGCTGAATGATATCCCCAAACCCTGCGAGAGTTAGTGAACAGATGTTCAAAGTAGCAATAGTAGTAGTTGATCTCTGCATATTTCTTATTTATTTTTTAATGTCATTTAAATTGGAATATACAGAAAAGATAAATCAAATTAGACACAGAAAGAAGTATATTCCAAAACAATGAAAAAGAGAAAGGTCTCAGAAAAGTCTTTCTTATAATTGAGAATAATTAATACAATAACAGACATTATAACTAATCTGCAGATCACAATATCTAATATGTCCAAAGGGTTCTCTGTCATTAAGTTGATGAATCTGTGTAATAGTTATTTGATTGTGACACCAAATATGTGTGAGATTACTTCCTGCTTGTCCATGTCTCCATCATGTTTTGAGAAAGTCAGACTATATTTTGGCCGTTTATTCCAAACCCTATACCACTGGTGATAGTATTTTGTAATTATTTTCTTGTAACCTAGTGCATGTAGCATTTCTAAAAAAAATTCTACCACTTTCAGCCATTTATTATCAGTAAATGTAATACAGGTATGGGACCTGTTATCCAGAATGCTTAGGACCTGGGGCTTTCCAGATAATGTGGATCTTTCCATAATTTGGATCTTCATACTTTAAGTCTACAAGAAAGGCATGTAAAGATTAAATACACCCAATAGGCTGGTTTTGCTTCTAGTAAGGATTAAATATGTCTTAGTTTGGATCAAGTACAAGGTACTGTTTTATTACAACAGAGAAAAGGGAAATTATTTTTAAAAATTATTATTATTTGGATAAAATGGAGTCTATGGGAGTTGGCCTTTCCGTAATTCAGAACTTTCGGAATAACGGATTGCCGGATAATGGATCCTATAGCTGTACTGTAAGTTCACTTTCCAATTTTTGCTTGTGTACAGATGCAGCCACTTTGGTTTGTCTGTTTGACACAGAATAACTAAACACAGATATCCCATTTATCTCATTTAACACAGAAAACTGTGTCACAACATCCCATCTAATTAAAGCATTCACCATTGTGAACAATGGTGCTTTGGTATGCTAATGAAAAGGTTAAATGCATTAAATGAGTTAAGATGACTTTAGATAACCCAGTTTCTTCAATTAACCCTGAGTCATGACGCATTTAACTCACAAATCCAAGTGGCTTCATCTGTATATACATAGAAGGATCCTGGAAGCCCAGAATAATTTTGTACTTATATTATAGAACTCTTGTGTGAAAGGTGATGTGGGCTAGTAAATAGTTGCTTAAAGGTTGTATCTGCCAATTTTATTTCTTCCATAACACTTTGTTTATTGAAAAATGTTGAATTTGGTATATTTGCAATGTGTCTAGAGAAGATAAGGATTCTTAGGAAAGATATCTTCAACAGTTTTTAAGTTTCCTGCCATAAGACGAGTGGAATGACTGGAGAGAGTTGGACTGAATCCAGTTCTTGAAGTTAACTGGCGGTTGTCAAGGAGGGAAATCCTTATTGTGTAAAATTAGTCAATCTAGTATATTTATTGACCAGCTGTTGTTTAAATATAAGAATGTCTTAACTTTTTTTCTCTCTTTCTCTCTCTCTCTCTCTCTCTCTCTCCCTCTCTCTCTCTCTCTCTCTCTCTTTCTCGCTCTCCCTCTTTTTCTCTCTCTCTTTTTCTCTCTTTCTCTATTTCTCTCTCTCTCTCTCTCTCTCTCTCTCTCTCTCTCTCTCTCTCTCTCTCTCTCTCTCTCTAGCTCTGTCTCTCTTTCTCTCTATTTTACAAATAAAGTTATATATATATATATATATATATATATATATATATATATATATATATATATGTGGAAGGGCTGCGGCACACACTTACTGGAGTAAAGACCCAGGTGCTAGTCAGAAAAAAGTTGTATATTCATGTAGAAAGCTGACGCACACTGGGATTTCTCAAAAATGAAACATATTTTATTGGATCGACGTTTCGGTCCTCACATGGACCTTTATCAAGATAAGTATAAAGTGCAAGTGTACATAATTATATAGACAAAGACCCCATTGAGGGTCGAAATGTAGATTCTAATAAAGCTTTTTTTTACTGCAAAGTCCCTAGAGTGCAACAGCATTTCTTGTAAAAAAATATATATATTCATATAAACTATATAAGAGTATCTAAAGGTATTGCTGTGTTTTGTTGAGTCACCAATATCCACAATTTAGGAGTTACAGACAATGTTATATCTATCATTTTTAGTATAGCTGCTTTATGATTTATCAACATTCTGTCTTTAGTGGTCAAGTAATTTATTAAAACAGCCTAATATAAAAACGAAAACTAATATTAAAACCTTGAAATTATAGTGTTCGTGCAAATGCAAACAAAAAACCCTGGAATAAAGAACAAATCTCCATTGACTGCATGACCTTGATAGATTTTAGGTGTCAACATTTTGTATTACTGTTTTTTTCTCCAATAATTACAAATTGTTTGTGGTTTTGAGTAATTATTCTAATCCACAATTTTTAGCACCAAAAAAATTATTCTGGGAAAGAAAAAAGTAACAGACTTGTGGCAGCCAGGGAAAGGTTACTGCCATGAAGCAAACCCACTTGTGATCTGGGCCCTCTTGTAACCCCCCCCCCCCCCCGCCATCACCACAGGGTCGAATGAATGGTAGTTACACCACTAACAATGTATGCTTCACAGAATGAGTCTTGTTGTTATGCTACAGTATGTCAGGTACCGGATTAATTTACTGAATTAATGAATTAATGATCAAAGCATTACATTAACTAAATTTTGTCTGAAATCATATCTTTCTTTTGAATCTCTTGGATTATTACCTGAGGGGATTCACTGCTCTCCAACATCACCCTTATCATACCACCTCACAGCCCTAAAAAGTTCCATCTTAGATGTAGAGGAGCAGATCATTGTGCTGTGCCTTTTGCTAGTTTGGTGTTAAAGTTGGTTTTCTACTCTTTGTTACTTAGTATTGCAGTGACCCCTTCTTTGTTACTACTAATTTACTGTTTTGCTGTACAGTGCTTTGCCCTCAAGGAGCACTTTGTAAATGAAAATATACAGACATACATGTCCTTTCCGAGTGCCTCTAACTTAGAATAGCATGACTACTGAGTATCGTTTTAGCAATGATTTTGAGAGCATATACAAAAAATAATGTTTTCAGGGTATTATCCATTGCTTCCCTCTGAGGAACAAACCTGTCTAGTCTGTGTTAGTTGAGGTTATATCATCCTTTTTAGTATATCTCCAGCATAACAACTAGAATTTTTGCATAGATATCACTACGTAGTTGATATATTGCCTTTAAATGTTTTATATAATGTTAAAGGGGAACTATTGCGAAAATGAAAATTTACTAAAAGCTTCATCATACTAAAACTTTCTAAATAGAATCAATTAAAAATTCTGAACTGTTTCTGAAATAATCAAGTTTATCTTCACTATCTCTCTCTCAGCATCTGCTTCTCTTCTTTCTGTCTTCATGTAGCAGTTGGGTGTCAGATATTCATTGACAGTTAGATCCAATATATCTTATAGGGGGGCTTCCTTTACTAGTAGATGTATTAGAGCTCACTCAAATAACTGATTCCAGTGCAAACAAAATCTAACAAAATAACTGCCTTTTGCACAAATTCTGCATGTAGAGAGACATGATGTCTGGTGATTTTAATAGATAGCACTGTAAAACATCTTCTAGGCAAAGGGAGCCCCCCCTATAAGATATATTGGATCTAACTGTCAATGAATATCTGACACCCAACTCCTGCATGAAGAAAGAATGAAGAGAATGATATAGGCAAAGAATTAATTAAATATATTAAGACATTAAAATATCCATCTGCATATGCAAAGATAAACCATACACTCCAAACACTTGCTTTCAATGAAATTCAGACCAACTTTATTAGGTTTATTCTTTGTCAGAATAGGAACAGTTTGTTCTATCCTCAGTCAGTCACAGGCCACATCATTAAAAAAAATAACAAGAAAATGAAAGTATGCAGAGATACCATCATAAAATGGGAACATATATAATTCCATGCACAATAAATAGTACCACAATTTAATAACATAGTCTTAGTTTTAAATGTCAGTTCTGAATGGTAGTTTGCAGGAAGTGCGGATGTTCTTGTGGTTTGGCATTTTATTTTAGAAATGTAATGATGCTAGAGAAGGGTTTGTTTATTTGAATATATTTTCCGTGTTATTTGCTTGATGCATTTTAATCTGTGTTGTGTGCAGTCAGCAGATAACAAGACCAAAAAATAGGATGTTCATTATTATCGCAATTATTATGATTGTTTCAATCAATTTACCATATAGTCAGAATTGAGATTAACTATAACAGAGTTAGGGCCTGATTGCAATGATGACAAAATGAAAACAGTTTATCATGATGCTTGTCAGCCTTAGATAATCAGCATCAAAGAGAGGCCCTTCTAGCACATCAGTGGCTAGACCACAAAACAGCTCAATCAATAGACAACATCAAGCATTTCTAGATGTACTCTTTCATTTGTATAATGTCCCTATGTACCTGCAATACAGCATGGGATTTTTATGACAAGTGTTCAAATCAGTCTAAAACACATTGCTCAATTCTCAAGTATGAAGGGCATAACAACAAAGACAAACACTGTACTTATATGAAAAAAAATAAAAAAAATGTTTCGCTTTCGTCTATACTAAACCACATAAAACTAGAAAAAAAAAACAATAATGTACATGTGAACATGCCATGCTTGAAACAAATATATACAGCGAGAATTATGGTAGTGATAGTCAAGCAGTAAAATCAAATAAAATGATAGAGGTTTTCATTAAATAAGTGCATCATGTAGTACAAGATATCAGGGAAACAAGTATGTACTCCTCTAATATTATTGATTCAACTATAAAACGCATTGTCATAAGCAGAAGGGCAGCTCTCTCTGCTACTCACTAACCAGAGTCTATCATATGGACTAGTAATACAGATATAGTCTTTATCATTTGTTGTAGAAAGCAATGTAATGGATTATTGGTATTCTTACTAATAAACACATACTGTGTTATGTACATATTATACTCATCATATAGCCATAATCAAGTTATAGCATATACTTTACATTTTATATATTTTAATCAAAATAAGTGTTTAATAATTTAAAGGAAACAATTAAGATACATTTTAACTACTAAAAAAGTAGTTAAAATAGTCTAAAATGTTGATGGCACTGCTTGTTCATAAATTCAGTTTTTCAAATGGTAAAATTTCAATTTGCACACTTTAGAGAGTGCTTCTTAGAATGTAAAGTCTTGAAACAGTGCCAGGTGCATGATAAGAAGATTCTTTTTTCAAAGCCTGCCAAATATCTTGCTTCAATAAACTCAGACTGAAGGCCACTCATCCAGGCATTTAAATACAATGGACCAGAGAAGCAGTTATGTCTCAGAGCTCTCAGAATAGTAGCTTACTGTATTTTAAACTACCGGTAAGCAGTGGTTTATTTTTTTGATCACTGATAAAATACATATCAGCAAAAAGGTTAGGTTTCTTGGTGTATATGTAACTTCTTTTGAAACTTTGTAAAAATCATACAGGCGGAATCTGAAATATAGAAAATATGTTGTAAGTTAATTTAAAAACATCAGGGTACCAGATTGTTAGTTATCTCCTTGTGGCCCTGTCTTATGTGCATTTGTTTTTGTTCCCCCAAGTCAGTATCCTTTTTAAAAAAAAAAAGCAATGAGAAGTTGGTGTCACCAAATTGAATTTAAAGTAGTGTAGTTGGTGGAGCTTCACTAGTTGCATGTTGTGAAAGGGGATATTATTTATTGCTCTCTTCCTATCATACATTTATGTTGAAGGCACAATATGGTTAGCTAAAAGGTCTCTAGGAACTTGAACCTTCCATCATCTCAATTTCACAATTTAAGAATGTGAAAAAAGTGTATAGTTACAAGAATATCTAAGTATGCTGTCAAAATTGGCACGAGTGTCATTCACCACACAATTGAATTCTATGCAAACCACAAGCCATTCATACAATGCTTAAAACATAAACTAAAAGGTTCAGTATTTCAATCTTTAATGCTGCACTACAAGTTGTAGTGATATCAATGCCTCCATTTTCATCCCAGCAGCCTAAAAGTAGAACAATGAGAAGGCAACAAGATAAGGCTCTAGCTGTTGTCAGACTGTGTATTTTTGCTGGCTAACTGCTGTGTGACCACAGACAGGCTGACTCGATTCAAATCAATGGAGATGGGGCACTGAGCAGATATGCTTCTCTTTGCCAACAAACATATGCATGCTGACAACAGTCAGAGGCAACAACCTGTGTGCCCATAACTCAATAGTTATCCAAGTCCAGCTAACCCAAGTCACAACTCCTTCAGTTACAATAACTAGAAGAAACAACAGCTTAAAATATCTGAAGGCAGTTCCACTGTGAACTGCTGGCTCTTTCTGAAAAGCAAATGATCAGACGCAATGACTTGAGATGGCTGCCTACGCACCAATGTAACAACTAAAAAAAAAAAGAGAGAGTAAAACTCAAATTATTTGAAGGCTTGTTAAGGGATCACATTCAAAATGTTGTCCTAGTGAATGGCATTATGAGCAGCAAACAGCATGACTTTATGAAGGATAGGTCATGTAAAACAAATTTGATTGCTTTTTATGATGAGGTAAGTAAGATGCTGGACAGTGGAGGGGCAGTAGATCTGATCTATTTGGATTTTGCGAAAGCTTTTGATACTGTGCCCCACAAACGACTGCTTTCTAAACTAAGGTCTGTTAGGCTTAATGAAGTCGTTTGCACATGGATAGGAAACTGGCTACAGGATCGGGTACAGAGGGTGGTTGTTAATGGTACATTCTCTACTTGGAGTAAGGCTCTTAGTGGGGTCCCTCAGGGCTCTGTATTGGGTGCACATTTATTTAACTTGTTCATTAATGACTTAGGGGAGGGTGTTGTAAGTAATGTATCAGTGTATGTAGATGACACAAAACTATCCAGCCCAATAAATTCCATCCAGGATGTGACATCCTTGCAACAGGATCTTGACAAACTGGCAATCTGGGCAGCTAAGTGGCAAATGAGATTCAATGTTGATAAATGTAAAGTCATGCACCTGGGATGTAAAAATATCCAAGCCACTTATACCCTTAATGGGACTGCACTAGGCAAATCCATTATGGAAAAGGACCTTGGAGTCCTTGTAGATGATAAACTTGGCTGTAGCAAGCAATGCCAGTCAGCAGCATCAAGGGCAAATAAGGTCTTGAGCTGTATTAAAAGGGGAATTGATTCACAGCAGGAAGTGGTCAGTCTTCCACTTTATAGAGCACTGGTAAGGCGCTTAAGGGGTGATATGATAACTATGTATAAATATATATACATATATATATATATATATATATATATATATATAAGGGGATCATATAATAATCTCTCTAATGCTTTATTTCCCAGTAGGTCTTTCCAGCTGACACAAGGTCACCCTTTCTGATTAGAAGAAAAGTGGTTCCGCCTAAATATTTGGAATGGGTTTTTTAAAGTGAGAGCTGTGAAGATGTGGAATTCTCTCCCTGAACCAGTTGTACTGGCTGATACATTAGATAGCTTTAAGAAGGGGTTGGATGTCTTTTTAGCAAGTGAGGGAATACAGGGTTATGGAAGATACTGTAGCTCATAGTACTAGTTGATCCAGAGACTAGTCCAATTGCCATTTTGGAGTCAGGATGGAATTTTTCCCCCTCTGAGGCAAATTGGAGAGGCTTTAGATGATTACACTTGAAAAAGAGACTTGAAGCTCGAAACATGTCGTGTGGTGATTAAAGGACACTTGAGCAGCAGTTTTTCTGTGCTTCTTGGTATTATTACCCCTACACAATTCTTTTTTCCTGCTTTAGATGTTTTTTTTTGCCTTCCTCTGAATCAACTGGCAATAAGGCAGGTTAAAAAAGTTAAAAGATTGAACTTGATAGACTCAGGGGCGATCCTGGCCCCTCCGCCGCCTGAGGCAGCAGCAGTTGCTGCTGCCCCCCTCCCCCGGGAATTCGTTTTTAAAGTACCAGGAGCAGCATTTTTGCTCAACTCGCCTCATTGGCGAAGCACCCCTGGATGGACGTGTCTTTTTTCAACCTAACTTAATATGTTACTATGATACTATGTTTAGGGATGTAGCGAACATCGGAAAAAAAGTTCGCGAACATATTCGCGAACTTGCGTCAAAAATGCGAACGGTTCGCGAACGTCGCGAACCCCATAGACTTCAATGGGAAGGCAAATTTTAAAAGCTAAAAAAGACATTTCTGGCCAGAAAAATGATTTTAAAGTTGTTTAAAGGGTGCAACGACCTGGACAGTGGCATGCCAGAGGGGGATCAAGGGCAAAAATGTATCTGAAAAATACATTGTTGACACAGCGCTGCGTTTTGTGCTGTAAAGGGCAGAAATCACACTACATTTCTAAACCTGTGTAATAAACTGCTTTAAAACGTCCGGCGTCTACATGCCAATCAAGTCGTGTAAAGGTTACAGCCTGTTCACACGCAAAGACGAAACACGGCGCTTACTGCAACGCAAAAAAACGCAAAGAGCTTTAATGAATGATACCGTCAAGTGAGCAAATAATAGTTGTTAATTACTAGTTGAGCTTGTCACCTCCAGGATGTTCGTCCTGTTGGTGGCAATATTTCTGTAGTGGTGTGTTTAGCAGTCACCGTGCTTGTGCGCACGTGCACGGTCAGGCAGAGGTAATTCAATGTACAGTGAAGTGAACCAAAAAACACTGATTCTGCAGTGTGGGCCCAGTTTTGGTCTACTTTATTGATCACCTGCGGTGACCATAAAAGATGCGATTTTGCCACTGTTGCAGAACCCTGAAAAATTAGGCATGTGTACTTTCCTGAAAAATTATGTTTTTTTTGTCGCAGCCACTGAAGCACAGAGGCCAGAAAAAATATGCCATATAAATGCTAACAATATAAATTTTTTTTGTCGCAGCCACTGAAGCACAGAGGCCAGAAAAAATATGCCATATAAATGCTGAAAATATTCATTTTTTTTTGTCACAGCCACTGCAGCACAGAGGCCAGAAAAAATATGCCATATAAATGCTGAAAATATAAAAAAAATTTGTCGCAGCCACTGAAGCACAGAGGCCAGAAAAAATATGCCATATAAATGCTGAAAATATTCATTTTTTTTTGTCGCAGCCACTGCAGCACAGAGGCCAGAAAAAATATGCCATATAAATGGTGAAAATATAAAAAAAAATTGTCGCAGCCACTGAAGCACAGAGGCCAGAAAAAATATGCCATATAAATGCTGAAAATATTCATTTTTTTTGTCGCAGCCACTGAAGCACAGAGGCCAGAAAAAATATGCCATATAAATGCTGAAAATATGAATTTTTTGGTTGCAGCCACTGAAGCACAGAGGCCAGAAAAACTCAGGATTTACCTGGATTCAAATGAAACCAGTAGGGTTTGCACCCTAGTTTGTAACGGTGGCGGAGGGAGGAGGACGCTAAAGGACAGCTGTGTGTGGAGTCATGAGGCGTGCAGAGAAGGACAGCTGCATGGGGAGTCAGAACAAGTCTTCCGGCGTGCAGTAACCCTCCGAGATCCACGCCTCGTTCATTTTAATAAAGGTCAGGTAATCCACACTTTTGTGACCTATGCGAGTTCTCTTCTCAGTTACAATCCCTCCTGCTGCACTGAAGGTTCTTTCTGAGAGGACACTTGAGGCGGGGCAAGACAAGAGGTTCATGGCAAATTGTGGCAGCTCTGGCCACAGATCAAGCCTGCGCACCCAGTAGTCCAGGGGTTCATCGCTCCTCAGAGTGTCGATATCTGCAGTTAATGCCAGGTAGTCCGCTACCTGCCGGTCGAGGCGTTCTTTGAGGGTGGATCCAGAAGGGTTCTGGTGCTGCCTTGGACTGAAAAACATTTGCATGTCTGACGTTACAGAGTGGCCAAAGTGCTTTGTCCTTGCAGGTGCGCTCGTGGCAGGATTACTGGCACCTCTGCCCCTGGAATGTTGATGAGTTCCTGAAGTGACATCACCCTTAAAAGCATTGTACAACATGTTTTGCAGGCTGGTTTGTAAATGCAGCATCCTTTCGGACTTGTGGTACGTTGGTAACATTTCTGCCACTTTATGCTTGTACCGAGGGTCTAGTAGCGTTGCGACCTAGTACAGGTCCTTCTCCTTAAGCCTCTTGATACGGGGGTCCTTCAACAGGCATGACAGCATGAAAGACCCCATTCTCACAAGGTTGGATGCAGAGGTATCCATCTCCGCTTCCTCGTTATCATGGACTACGTCATCCACGGTCTCCTCCCCCCAGCCACGTACAAGACCAGGGGTCCCCAAAAGGTCTCCACAAGCCCCCTGGGAAGCCTGCTCCTGTTGGTCCTCCTCCTCCACAAAGCCACCTTCCTCCTCTGACCCACTTCTGACACCTCTCCCTGCATTGCAGCAGGTGCCTGGGCTCGTTCTGGTGATTCCGACCAGAAATCGTGCGCTTCCTGCTCCTCGTCACGCTGGTCTACAGCCTCATCTGTCACTCGTCCCACGGCACGCTCCAGGAAGAAAGCAAAGGGTATTAGGTCGCTGATGGTGCCTTCGGTGCGACTGACCATGTTTGTAACCTCTTCAAAAGGGCGCATGAGCCTGCAGGCATCACGCATAAGCACCCAGTAACGTGGGAAAAAAAATCCCCAGCTCTGCAGATCCAGTCCTACCACCCAGTTCAAACAGGTATTCATTGACGGCTCTTTGTTGTTGCAGCAGACGTTCCAACATGAGGAGCGTTGAATTCCAGCGAGTCTGGCTGTCGCAAATTAAACAACTGTCTGGCATGTTGTACCGCTGCTGAATGTCAGCAAGGCGTGCCATGGCTGTGTAGGAACGTCTGAAATGGGCCGACACCTTCCTGGACTGCCTGAGAACATCCTGGAATCCTGGGTACTTCGAGACAAAACGTTGGACTATTAAATTCAGAACATGTGCCATGCAGGGCACATGTGTTAAATTGCCCAGTCTCAGTGCTGCCAACAGATTGCTTCCGTTGTCACACACCACTTTTCCGATCTTCAGTTGGTGTGGGGTCAGCCACCGATCGGCCTGTGACTGCAGAGATGACAGGAGTACAGATCCGGTATGGTTTCTGCTTTCCAGGCACGTCATCCCCAAGACAGCATGACAACGGCGTACCTGGCACGTCAAATAGCCTAGGGGGAGCTGGGGGTGCACAGGTGTGGAGGAGGAGGACCCAGCAGCAGAGGAGGAAGAAGAGGAAGAAGACGAGGTAGAGAGCGAAGGAGGAGTAGAGGTGGTGGCAGAACCGCGTGCAATCCGTGGCGGTGACACCAACTCCACTGTTGTTGTTGAGCCACACATTCCCTGCTTCCCAGCCATTACCAAGTTCACCCAGTGGGCAGTGTAGGTGACATACCTGCCCTGACCATGCTTGGAGGACCATGCGTCAGTAGTCATATGGACCTTTGGCCCAACACTAAGTGACAGAGATGCGGTGACTTGGCTCTGCACATGGTGGTACAGGTGTGGTATTCCCTTTTTTGAAAAAAAATTGCGGCTGGGTACCTTCCACTGCGGTGTCCCAATTGCTACAAATTTGCGGAAGGCCTCAGAGTCCACCAGCTGGTATGGTAAAAGCTGGCGGGCTAAGAGTGCAGACAAGCCAGCTGTCAGACGCCGGGCAAGGGGGTGACTCGCAGACATTGGCTTCTTACGCTCAAACATGGCCCTCACAGAAACTTGGCTGGGGGCAGATGACTGGGAATGGGAACTGGTGGTCAAGGTGGAAGGCGGAGTGGAGGGTGGTTCAGACGGGTGAAGGACAGCAGAGGTAGAGCAGTAAGATGCTGGACCAGAAGGAGGGTGGCTTTTAGTTTGTCTGTTGCCTTTGAGGTGTTGCTCCCAAAGTGCTTTGTGCTTGCCGTTCATGTGCCTTCGCATAGAAGTTGTACCTATGTGGCTGTTGGGCTTCCCAAGACTCAGTTTCTGACTGCACTCATTGCAAATTACAACGCTTTTGTCAGAGGCACACACATTAAAAAAATCCCACACTGCTGACCTTTTTGAAGCTGGCAATCTGGCGGTAAAAGTAGAAGTTGGCGGCGTTGGCGGAAATGGCGGGTGCGTTGGCCGGCTGACCACAGGTGCCGATACATGTTGTTGCCCTACTGTTCCCTGCGAGCTGTCCTCCCTGCTTCTTCTAAGTCTTATTCTCCTCCTGCCTCTCTGACTCTCCGTCTCTCCATCTGAACTATCCTCCTCTTGCTCTCTTCTACTGGGCACCCACAAAACATCAATCTCCTCATCATCATTCTCCTCAGATGCATCAATTTCTTCTAACAGCTCACAGAAGGAAGCAGCAGCGGGGACCTCCTCATCACTCATTATGTCCATCTCTGTTGTGTTCTCTGCCAGAATTAAATCTGGTGTAACGTCCTCATCTCCTTCATCTTCTTCTGCCAATAATGGTTGCGCATCACTCAGTTCAAGAAACTCATGTGAAAATAACTCCTCTGACTCCAGTGAAGAAGGGGCGCCGGTGGTGGAGGAAGTGTTACGTGGGGTGCCCATAGCAGTGGAGGATGAGTATGTTGTGGTAAAGTTAGAAACGGTAGAGGATGGGGTGTGCTGTGTAAGCCTGTCAACTACCTCTTCAGCATTTTGGGAGTTCAGGGTCATTGCCTTTTTAAAACTGGGCAATTTCTTAGGGCCACAGGATAGCATAGCAGCACGGCCCCTAGTGCCTCTGCGTGGCGGCCTGCCTTTGCCTGGCATTATTTTTAAAACAACAACAACAACTCAGGTGGTGTTTCTGGAGACGGTATTATTATTGATATTTAGACAGATTGTGAAAAAGCTCACACAGCTAGATGGCAGTTGTTTGAAAATGAAGAACACACTGGGCAAACAAATTGAAACAATGCCTGCAAGGTCAATGTATACACTACTACAGCAGTGGATACGGAATATATTATTGCTGCTTGAAAAACGTCACTCAGGTGGTGGTTCTGGAGACGGTATTATTATTGATATTTAGACAGAATGTGAACAAGCTCACACAGCTCGGTGGCAGTTGTTTGAAAATGAAGAACACACTGGGCAAACAAATTGAAACAATGCCTGCAAGGTCAACGTATACACTACTACAGCAGTGGATACGGAATATATTATTGCTGCTTGAAAAACGTCACTCAGGTGGTGGTTCTGGAGACGGTATTATTATTGATATTTAGACAGAATGTGAACAAGCTCACACAGCTCGGTGGCAGTTGTTTGAAAATGAAGAACACACTGGGCAAACAAATTGAAACAATGCCTGCAAGGTCAACGTATACACTACTACAGCAGTGGATACGGAATATATTATTGCTGCTTGAAAAACGTCACTCGGGTGGTGGTTCTGGAGACGGTATTATTATTGATATTTAGACAGAATGTGAAAAAGCTCACACAGCTAGATGGCAGTTGTTTGAAGAACACACTGGGCAAACAATGCCTACAAGGTCAACGTATACACTACTACAGCAGTGGATACGGAATATATTATTGCTGCTTGAAAAACGTCACTCGGGTGGTGTTTCTGGAGACGGTATTATTATTGATATTTAGACAGATTGTGAAAAAGCTCACACAGCTAGATGGCAGTTGTTTGAAAATGAAGAACACACTGGGCAAACAAATTGAAACAATGGCTGCAAGGTCAACGTATACACTACTACAGCAGTGGATACGGAATATATTATTGCTGCTTGAAAAACGTCACTCAGGTGGTGGTTCTGGAGACGGTATTATTATTGATATTTAGACAGAATGTGAACAAGCTCACACAGCTCGGTGGCAGTTGTTTGAAAATGAAGAACACACTGGGCAAACAAATTGAAACAATGCCTGCAAGGTCAACGTATACACTACTACAGCAGTGGATACGGAATATATTATTGCTGCTTGAAAAACGTCACTCGGGTGGTGGTTCTGGAGACGGTATTATTATTGATATTTAGACAGAATGTGAAAAAGCTCACACAGCTAGATGGCAGTTGTTTGAAGAACACACTGGGCAAACAATGCCTACAAGGTCAACGTATACACTACTACAGCAGTGGATACGGAATATATTATTGCTGCTTGAAAAACGTCACTCGGGTGGTGTTTCTGGAGATGGTATTATTATTGATATTTAGACAGATTGTGAAAAAGCTCACACAGCTAGATGGCAGTTGTTTGAAAATGAAGAACACACTGGGCAAACAAATTGAAACAATGCCTACAAGGTCAACGTATACACTACTACAGCAGTGGATACGGAATATATTATTGCTGCTTGAAAAACGTCACTCGGGTGGTGTTTCTGGAGATGGTATTATTATTGATATTTAGACAGATTGTGAAAAAGCTCACACAGCTAGATGGCAGTTGTTTGAAAATGAAGAACACACTGGGCAAACAAATTGAAACAATGGCTGCAAGGTCAACGTATACACTACAGCAGTGGATACGGAATATATTATTGCTGCTTGAAAAACGTCACTCGGGTGGTGGTTCTGGAGACGGTATTATTATTGATATTTAGACAGAATGTGAAAAAGCTCACACAGCTAGATGGCAGTTGTTTGAAGAACACACTGGGCAAACAATGCCTACAAGGTCAACGTATACACTACTACAGCAGTGGATACGGAATATATTATTGCTGCTTGAAAAAAGTCACTCGGGTGGTGTTTCTGGAGACGGTATTATTATTGATATTTAGACAGAATGTGAAAAAGCTCACACAGCTAGATGGCAGTTGTTTGAAGAACACACTGGGCAAACAATGCCTACAAGGTCAACGTATACACTACTACAGCAGTGGTTACGGAATATATTATTGCTGCTTGAAAAACGTCACTCGGGTGGTGTTTCTGGAGACGGTATTATTATTGATATTTAGAAAGAATGTGAAAAAGCTCACACAGCTAGATGGCAGTTGTTTGAAGAACACACTGGGCAAATAATGCCTGCAAGTGCACTACTATTGGTGCACTACTATGAAGAACAGCAAACAGCACTGGACACGTTAAAGAACAGTAAGATAAGTAAAATAAAAAATATATATGTATATTAAAAAAAAAAAATTACTCGGGTTGGTGCTGCTGAACTACTAGGAGCAGCACAGTAGCACACCAGTCCCACTCCCCAACACAGCTAGACTAATAGCACTGGGCTCTTATAGTAGTAAAGTAAAAAAACAAAAAAGAAAATAAAAACAGTCCTTACAAGGACTATTGGGTTATTACAGCAGTCAGCAGATGAGATCAGAAGAGATCAGTGCCCACAGCAGCTACATACAGAGCACTGCAGTAGAAGGTAGATTACTAGCCAGCAAAGCTACCTAACCTAAAATGTCCCTCAAATCCCTGCAGAGTTCTGTCCCTCCAATACAGAGCAGTATCAAGTAGATTACTAGCCAGCAAACTTACTATCAACTGTCCCTCAAATCACTAACAGCTCTCTCCCTACACTAGCTCTTCCAAGCACACACAGGCAGAATGAAAAAACGCTGCAGGGCTTCAGTTTATATATGGAAGGGGAGTGGTCCAGGGGGTGTGGGGGTGGTCCAGGAGGGAGAGCTTCCTGATTGGCTGCCATGTATCTGCTGGTCTGGGGTGAGAGGGCAAAAATAAGCGCCAGCTAAGGCGAACCCAAATTGGCGAACGTCGTGCGACGTTCGCGAACATTCGGCGAGCGCGAACAGTCGATGTTCGCGCGAACAAGTTCGCCGGCGAACAGTCCGCGACATCCCTAACTATGTTACAATGTATGTAACACATGACAAGCTTTTCAACACATTGCTTTAGGAACACTAGTAAAATGATAGGTGGGGCATTTTTTAAACATTCATTTCAAATTAACACATTTTGTCTAATACTGTAAAATAGGGGGTGTTCTAGAGCACTGCCATAACAGGAAAAGAGATAAAGTGCATCAATCCTCATACATGCATACTGCTAAGCTGCTGTATAGCCATAAAAGATTGCGGAGAGCACTCTTGAAGACATTCTGATCATACTTTGTCTAATAAGTCTACGTTGTGTCAATTTGGAAATGTACTTGTTCTGACAAACAGGTCAAGTTGTAATAATGAACCGTTATTGTGGCCATCACATTCCTTTTAATATAATTAATCTTCTTGCTCAAGTTGTCTTCTATAAAGCAAGGAACTAAGTTATTGTAATTCTTTCCTTCATTCAGTCACAACATTACTTTAGGATTTCTTAACTGAGAAAGCACCAGGGTTTAAATCAATAATTTAATCTGCCACAGTTTAGCACAATGTTTAAGGGGGGGGCACAATATTTTATAATGTTTACGCACATCACATATAACACCGACGAGAACTAAAATTTTTAGTTGTTTCAGCATCTTCTGTATAACATTATAATACAATGTACATTATGTTAGAAATTATATTATATAAAGAATATCTCTTACCCTGGTGGTCCAGTGGCCTTCCCTGGTGGTCTAGTGGCTAGCGGGAACGCACGTCGCGGCTCCGGCATGGACGCCCGCCGCGTGCGTCCTATCTCCTTGAGTGCCAGTTTCCTTATAGCACGTGTGCCGGCTTTATGTGTTGTCCGGGTTTATGCGCCGGCATGATGACGTCATGCGCAATGGCGCGAAATTCAAAAAGTATTTAAAGTGGCTTTTGTAATTTACACATTGCCCGTTGTTAGGTTCTATTAGAAAAGTTCCTGGTGTATATTCTTAGTGAATTCTATCTGATCTTCTGTGTATTGACCCTTGCTTGCCTACTCGACTATTCTGATCTCTTCAATACTGACCTTAGCCCGCATGATTACTCTGAACTGTCCAATCTTACCTTTGCCTGTCCTCCGACTATTCTACGCTTTCCAATCCTGATTCCGGCCTGTCTGACGATTCTCTGCTTGTGCTGGCACGGCCTGCCTGTTCCTGGTGGTGTTCTTCCAGTATCCTGGTTAGATGATCATGCCCCTTTGCTTATCCAGAACCGTTAGCTGCTCTCTCAAATAAGACCTGGTGGCATCCGATTAGCCGACGGCTCCTCCCGAGGTGAAAGACGGCGGTTAGAGGCAGAGTTGTGAGCTGAGACCAGGGAGCTTAACTTGGGTTCTGGATATAGGGTGCCGAACGTGACATGTTAGCTATGTATATTATCTTATGGTGCTTACTACTAATGTTATACTAAGACAAGTCAAGGGGGCAAATTTACTAAAGGGCGAAGTAACTAACGCCAGAGATAATTTGCCAGTGTGGCGTCATTTCTGAACTTCACCGTTTTACTAATGGTCGCCGGCATAACTTCGCTAGCGAAGGAGATAGACTCTAGCAGTACTTCTCTCGCTAACACCAGGCGAATTTGCGTTTTGGCGAATGGACGTAACTACGCAAATTAACTAACATGCAGATTTTACAGAACATTACCTCTTGCGTCAGACTTACCTTCACCACCTTAGACCAGGTGAAGTGAAATAGAGTAGATAGGACTTCCTCAAAAAATAGTTGAAAGTTTTTCTTAGTCCCAAAAAACGTTAGTGTTTTTTCCTTTTTTCAGGGTGATAGGCTGCAAAAGAGCGTACATTTTTTGGGGGGTAACTGGCTTCCTCCCTGCATTTCCTAATATATGGCACATAAACTATACACTGAGCTCATGTGTAGGGCATTATAACAACTTTATTTTATCTTATTAAAGTTTCCTGGGCTTGTGTTATGTAATGTATTTGCGGCAACCTATACGTCCATTGAACTTTGGGGCAATGGGGCAATGCTAGCGCAACTTCGCTTCACTTGGCGCAGTAACGCCAGCGCAACTTCGTCAGTGTTCGGCGCCCTGGATGCAACTTGGAGTTTAGTGAATTAGCGTTAACCTGGTGAATGTATGCCTGGCGAAGTGTTGTGCTGTGAGCGAAGCTGTCGCTGGTGAATTTTTGGTGGTTAGTGAATTTGCCCCAAAGACTGTATTGTGGAAGGGCATTAAAGGACTTTGCCTTAGGTACATAGTTAGCGCAAGCGAGTTAGATAGTGAGGAGCCTATTCCCACCTAGTTAGGAGGGATATTTGTAATATTTGAGGTTAGTGAGTTTTCCCCAAGGAGTCTACTGTGAGGCAAAAGCAAGCAAAAGTGCTCCTCATCACTATACAATGGTGATTATCTCCAAGTTAGTTTGTTTTTGGAAATAGGAGATTGAAGAAATATGAAGTTTGATCTGGGTTTACACATATCAACATTAAAAAGGGTTCCACTGTACTTGAGTTAACTAATGCTTCCTTGTCATCAATTTTATGTATACTGTATGTCAAATATTTGAGAAAATACCACAATAGCATCATTTGTGATTGTTTCATGAAATGTCTGATGCTAATTTGGGGGGATTGACGCATGCCCCTTCAGAGTTTTGATGCACGCACTGCATTGGCTTGGCGTGAATTTCAAATGTTTAAAGGCACCACATACCTATTCACATTTGCATCACATTCACATCAGATCTATTTTCTATGTTCCTGGGTGTGATTCAAATCTGATTATCTTTTCTTTGACCCTTGGCTGTTCCTGACCTCTGACAGTTTGTTACCTGTACTGACCTTTGCCTGCTCCTGACCATTCTTGCTGTTCCTGATTCTGTACTGCTTTACTGTTAGTTTTAACTCTGGCCTGTGACCTTGACTATATCCCTGACTTTTGATTCTGTACTGTGCTGCCTGATTAATATCGCCCTTGGCCTGACCCTCAAATAATGCTCCCTGTTCCCCGTCCTTCCTGAACACATTGCGGTTCCATTGTTCGCCCAGAACTCTCCCTTTGGTCCTATCACTAATGGAGGTCTTCTGCTATAGATAGCTGTTATAGGCAGAAGTGCAAGCCGAGACCAGGACCTTGTTGTTTGTTTTGGGATTTTTGATAGCATATGTTACATGAAGGTATCATAGGGCTGAGGTGATAGGAGTATGTCATAAAACTGATCCTCCTTTAAAATGAATATTAGTTATGCATTGCTATAGCATGCTAGTTACAACTGATTCTGTACATTTGGATTGATGTCTTTTATGTAGCACTGGTAACAAATTTAAAGTTTACTAAAGTTTATTAAAGTTTAATACGTAGTATTATTCAGGACATTTATTAAACTTGTCAGTTTCCCATAATTTCAGGGAGTCAAAATGTTTATACCAAAGTTGGATGGGGCCAGGGCATGGTCAGTGCTTAACTGGCAATAGCTGGGGCATAACTCGGCATGGTCAGGGTGTGATGGTCCAAAGCCAAAAAATACAGTACAATCAATTAAAAGAGAACATGAGAACCAATACCTTGCTTTAAAAAAGAAGGGGAAGGCAGTTCAAGAGGGAGCCCCTTGAACAGATAACATAACCAGTTTTATGTATATCCGTGAAGAAGGCAACAATTACATTTATAATGTTGTAGCTATTGCTAATTTTACAAACCTAGTACAAGGACCATGGTATAGGGTGCCCTCTGTTTCCCACTGTCAATCCCCCCATTTCCCTGGGAGTTACCACACTAGTTTCTCTTAAAGGGATCCTGTCATTGGAAAACATGTTTTTTTTCAAAACGCATCAGTTTATAGCGCTACTCCAGCAGAATTCTGCACTGAAATCAATTTATCAAAAGAGCAAACAGATTTTTTTATATTCAATTTTGAAATCTGACATGGGGCAAGACATTTTGTCAATTTCCCAGCTGTCCCATGTCATGTGACTTGTGCCTGCACTTTAGCAGAGATATGCTTTCTGGCAGGCTGCTGTTTTTCCTTTTTTTGTAACTGAATGTGTCTCAGTGGGACATGGGTTTTTACTATTTAGTGTTGTTCTTAGATCTACCAGGCAGCTGTTATGTTGTGTTAGGGAGCTGTTATCTGGTTACCTTCCCATTGTTCTTTTGTTTGGCTGTTGGGGGGGAAAAGGGAGGGGGTGATATCACTCCAACTTGCAGTACAGCAGTAAAGAGTGATTGAAGTCTATCAGAGCACAAGTCACATGACTTGGGGCAGCTGTGAAATTGACAATATGTTGAATATAAAAAAATCTGTTTGCTCTTTTGAGAAACGGATTTCAGTGCAGAATTCTGCTGGAGCAGCACTATTAACTGATTCATTTTGAAAAACATTTTTTATTCCAATGACAGTATCCCTTAAAGCATTATCCTGATTTCTGCTGATTTTCCAGTTTCTGAAGATGTGTGGCAAAAATCCAATGTGTGCATTTCAGTGAAGTCAGCAGGAGTTATGTGAACATGTGCAAGACAGAATTTGTCTTCAGGAAAGGTCTTCACATGCATGTGAGGTCACTTCCACCTAAATCACTTCCACAGGGAAATTTTTGGTGGCACACTTGCTCAAGCTGAGTATCCCCCAGGAAGCGAGCATTGGAAGTTGACAGCTCTGTATCATATGAATGTGCTTAGGTGGAGGGAGGGACAAGGTGGTATCCCCTAATCAGTGATCAGGCCTGCACAAAGAACTAGCAGAACGGTTCAGTGAAATAAATTAGGAAATTGTAGTTCAACATCAACAACATCTGCAGTCTGATTCTCCCCAGTTTAAGTATTGGTTCACCCCTTTATGCAACCTTCCACGTGCTCTTCTTCTCTAACTCCAGCCATGATGTCAATAAAACAAAATCTTTGCTCTATGCCCAGTGATAGAAACTTCTTTTGTCTCCAAGTGGTTAATGATCTGCAGAAAGCAAATGAAACCTAGAGGTAATTTCCATAAAATCTGTAGAAATCAGCACAGGCTCTCGATCCAAGTATATGCTTTTTTTTCAATCATCACACGAATATTCTTTTATAATAACCTTATCCCAGCTATGAATATAAAAGCGAAATAAGCCCACAGGAGATATGCATTCATCTGACTCTGCATTCCTAATATGTTTAATAATGGCACTGATTTCTTAAAAAATATCTTTATTTTCAGTTCTGGATTGGCCTCACTATTAGGTAAACTTTACATACAGAATGAGCGTAAAACAATTACTGGTCTTATTAACAAAATTAGCTGCAGTAAATTACCAGAAGAAAACTGATGCTATTTAGCTTCTAATTGCTTTCCCTTCACAAAATAAAGCATATAAAGAAAATAATTACATTTACTGATACTGTGAGGAAAATTCCTATGGGCACCTGAATATTTTGAAGCTTGTTAGTTCTGGGTTTTTTAAACCGGTATTTTTCCTGTAGCTGCTTTTTAGATGATGCACATAACATTAACTACACAAATCCTTCTCATTTTAATGGAAGTTTTTCAATATATCTAATTATACTTCAGCAATCTGGATATTATTTCATTTTTCACAATATGCCATAGGTGACATAAATGTTCAAGGCTATATATAGTTTCACATAGAATTAATTTATTCATGTACAGCCAGTGACAGTTTATGAAAAGCATGACATTTGTGACGTTGGAGAGCTAAAACAAAGTAATATTCTAATAATTCTAAATGCTTCTGGCTCAGTGGGTAACCAATGAAGTGCTGTATGTCTCAGTCCAATTTATTGATTTAATTTGTAACATTATGGATGGTGTAGACAGAAAAATGTGTCATTTAGCAGATAACTTGCATAGGCATTTATATTCTTGATAGGAGGGTTGGTGAATATAAGCTAATTTAGGAAGTTCTTCAGTCTTGAAGACATGTCAACCTAAATGTATTATACATGCTTCTGGCTATTCAATAAGCCAGGAGGGAAACAGGTAAAGGGATGTCATACACAAACTTTAAAAAATATATGAATCTAAAATGTGTTTCTTTTTCTAGTTAACATTTTAAAATTTCAATCTCTCATAGCAACACTGTATTTTACAGAAAATATATTTGGGTTAAGAATAACTATATTTTTTTGCCAGCTCATGTTTGTAGATATCATTAGTCCTAAAAGGTAGTAGAGCGCTGTCTGTTAACAAAAGAAATATACAAGAACTTTAACTTTGGAAAAGCAAGTTTCAGGTAAAACCAAGTCCCTATAAAAATGCATAAAGAAAAAGTGTTGTTAAAAAATCAGGTAATAGTGTAGAATGACTTGACTAGGGATGATATAGTTGATCAACTTAATATATTGCAATGTTTACACCAAATGAGGTCCAAGTATTGGAAGAGATCCAGGTGCACTGCCCTGAACTTTCATCTTAGGGAGCGGATCAAACGTATTGAAGTACAGTTGGAAATATCTTATTCCCAAGTATAATCAACACCCGCAAGAAACATACTTAGCTAACACATAAGGACTGTTTCAAATGTGGGTCACAGAAGTGTATTACTTGTTAATACATAATAGTGGGTGATGAATTTTCCTCCAATACCCCAAGAAAAACATTTAAGATCAAGCAATATATCAATTGTAATACACAGAATGTGATATACTTGATCTCATGTACAGTATAAATTCTGATAAACAATATGTGGGTCAGACGAGTCAGACCCTAAAAGAAAGAGCATGGGAACAAATTATCAATGATAATAATAATAATAATACTGACACCAATGGGGCTAAACATTTCCACGTAGGGACCAAAAAACCACTCCAAGCTCTCCCTCTGCCCGTTTCTCTTTTATCCTTGTGTGTGTGTATATATATACATATATATAGATATAGTCAATGGAGGAGTCGGCACTCACGACACAAGGTTCACAGTTGCCTGGGTGCAGTGTCCAAAATAAGATTCAATATTGTACAAATAAGGTCTGCACTCTCAGGACTTAGGAAAAGTTAAGAATTTTTTATTCACATAGGAGACTGACGTTTCGACCTCTTGAGAGGCCTTTCTCAAAGTTTTTTTGAGAAAGGCCTCTGAAGAGGTCGAAACGTCAGAGTGCGGACCTTATTTGTACTATATATATATATATAAGGGAAAGTTGTGCTCACCACTAATTTTTAAAAATAGTGATGGGCGAATTTGCGCCGTTTCGCTTCGATGAAAAATTCACGAATTTTGTGCGAAATTCGCGAAACAGCGAAAAATTCGCGAAACTGCGCTGGCATCTCGTTTTTGACGCCGGCGCCCATTTTTGCAAAAACGCGCAAATTCGCCGCGAATTCGTGCCTGGCGAATAAATTCGCCCATCACTATTTAAAAACATTAGGAGGGGGTGCAATGAGGCTGTGACCACAAATACATATAGACAAATACAAGAGTCCTCTGCACTCAACCCATTATCAATATATTTAAGACAGAAACATTTTGTGCATACTGCTACTGAAAAATGCCTTACCCTTTCAATAAAACAGGGATTGTTTGTCCATATATTGCAATATATTTAAGCTGGCCAACTACGTCAAAGTCATCCCATTTCTGGCCAGTCCTACGCTCAATTTTCATCTCATTCATTAAAAATACTATTGCTTCATTATACATTTTACAAAGGGACTAAGTTTCTAGCTTTCTAGTAAGGAAAGCCAAAAAAATAGAAACCGCAAGGGACCCGCCATCTTGCAGCAGTAAAAAAGCTTATTTTCCTTTCTCTTCCCCCCCAGCTCTTCTGTATAACAGCGTCTTCCCCAGCCCTTCCATTTGTGCCTCTCTTCACCCACAACCCTTCCGTTTGTGCCTCTCTCCACCCAGCCCTTCCATTTATGCCTCTTCCCCCCTGCCCTTCCATATATCTGCCTTTCCGCCAGCCCTTCGCTGGTCTCTGCAGCAGCCCATCCGTGTCTGTCTCTCCCTCCAGCCCTTCCAAGTGTCTGCCTCTCCCCCTAGCCTTTTGGTGTGTGCCTCTACGCCCACCACAGAAGAGGAGAATGTTGCCATTTGAATCCTCCTCTGGTTGCTCAAACCACTTCCAGGTTCAGTCCTGTACTTGAATTCACGTCAGTAGGATAACTTTCGGGGCCGCGCACATAGGTACAGAGCTCCAGCTGCTGGTCGCCCTATCACCTTTTTTTCAAAATGTATTGTAGAACATGGAGGCGATTTTAATTGGTGACTTTTTAGCTAAACCCAAGGTAAATATATAACATGCAGTAGGACATAGGCATAATTTGGGTAGGTATAGTTTTGTAGAGTGTATTGTTTTTGATTTTTTTAATAAAAAAATGGTGTTACTGGTCCTTTAAGGCACTTAATTGCCCACACCTGCCCATGAAATAGCCTTTGAGTCAATGGTCAAATTTCTTTTGAGCCCCTGAAATGAAGTGATTTTGTCACATTTTTATGCAATCTTTTTGTTCAACCACTGAAATTAAAGCTGAAAGTCTGCAGAGTTGTTTAATTTAAAATTCATTGTGGTAATGTACAGAACCAAAGATGTATGGGTCTAACAGTATATGGTCATACCCTCACTGCAACCTTGATTTGTAATCTAAATAGTTGCTTGTACCAACTGCTAGGTGTTAATATGATGTACTTAAGTCACCAGAGGGTGCAGAATGTTCTAAAATGTATTCCGTTACAAAATAAAATAGGGAGGGCTTGATGCTTCATTTCAGACTTGATTTCAAGTGTGGATTGAGCTTAATTGATTACCATGGTTACCTACATTTTCTTAAATATCAACTACCTTCTTTTACTCTTATAAATAGTAACCAGTTCATTAATCTTATAGTTAACCCTGCGATAGTCATCCATTTGCCATTACAAATAAACCATAATAACTGTAGCTCTAACAAATGAACCATAATAACTGTAGCTCTAACAAATGAAAAAAGTATCCATCAGTGCATAGATTGAGCAGAAAATCAAGTTGCTTACTTAAAAGTATATATATAAGAAAAATAAAGCTGTATCTTCATTTTGAAAAGAACATATTGATTGACAGTATCCATAGAGCAACTTCAGTTACATCGCTGCACGTAGTGTACATTCATGTAATGCAAAGTTAAAGTTAATATAGCGCAAATATTTTTGTCATCATTCTTTTTAAATTAGCATTGTTAACCATCTAGTCAGTGTCTAGTCATGCAAAAAGATAGTGTAAAATCCAGCAAACAAGCTATGATTATGGAACTAAAATTTCTAACAATAAGTGTTATGACCATTATTTTAAGCATCATTGGCTTTATACACAGTTGGTAAGTTTGTAGTGAAACACTATCCCTAAATGCATATTGTATTAACAAATATGAAGAGAATGGTAAGAGAGAGGTTCCTTTTTTTCCATACACTTCATAAAGAAACAGTTTATAATTAGTGATGAACAAATTTATTTTCCAGGTATGGATTCACAGCTTTGCGAATGTTTTCACCATTTCGCAAACTTTTCGGCGAAGTGAAACGGGACAGATTGGCCAATCACTATTTATAATGTAACAGACCGATCACACCAATGATGTGATCACAAGTTAATTCAAGCCCTACATTAACCTTGTATGATGGATTATATAGAATTGTTGCCTAAAACAGATTGTGTGCTACTATATGGATGTCACCATGTGATGTGGTGGTATTTGCCTACCAAGTGACTGAGCACCAATCCTAGGATGCTAGGAAGGTGCAATTTACAAAAATATGACTGATTATAAGAAAAGTGTCTGAAAAGTATATTTTGTAACATCATTTTTAATATAAAAAACTGTCAGAAGTTGAGCATCATGTATGTTGTGATGATATTTACGAGGCTCTTAATATACAATATAATAGTTCTGAGTGATAGTTTCTAGACCTATCTCTACATGCAATACTGATCAAACATGGATGAGAAGCTTTGTTGGACATTAAAGCTGCAGCAAAGAGTAGTAATGGTCAAAAATATTTGGATGCCCCTTGACTTTAATGCATTTGAACATAATAGTCACGCATATAAAAATTGTCGCTCACATTAAAATTGTTGCTCATAAAAATTACGTATAGTATATATATATATATATATATATATATATATATATATATATATATATATATATATATATATACTGTATGTGTAATTAATAAAATTGAAGCTCTCAGGCACACATTTTACACAACTCTACGCTACTACATAATGTAGGGTCACTCTCACAAAATATACAGCTATTTCTGAGCAGCCCATACAACCCTTTTTCATTTGAAAGTTGGGCAGAATTTTGATACTTTGTAAGGGGGTTATGTGTGGACATTTTGTGAGCTTCTACGTTTTTTCATTTAGTAGCCTGTTATATATAACATCTAAAGAATAATAACACCTATTGAGGGGGTTATTTATCAGATTTTTTTTCTGGTTGGACTTTTAAAGGGAAAACCACAATTTTTTCAGAGAAAAAAAAAACTTGAATTTTTAAAGATCTATGAAAGTCCGATGGTGTTAAAAGTCTGAATAAAAAAGTACTCAGATTCAGACCTGCCATGTTCAAGTAGAAGTCAGTGTTAGATGTCCCATTGATATCCTGATCTGTGCTGGGTTTTGTTCAATGATCCGAAGCTTGGTTTTCCGGTGTCAAATCTGAAAAAGTTGCAGTTTTCTGAGACAAATGCAAAAATTAGTATGATTCAGATTTTTGCACAATTGTATCTAGTTTTTTCCCTCGCAAAAAAATTCCTGTAAAAATGTATTGAAAAATAGGGGCAAAAAATTTGGTTGGAGTCGTTTTCCGAAAATTGTGAGAACTTTTCGAATTTTGATAAATAACCCCCTTAATGTCTTGTGCAACTCATCCTCACAATTTAACAGGTATTCATCTATTCAGGTTTAGGGTATTGTATTATGATACAATGACGACTGCCTAGAACACTATCTAGCTCATTGATGTCTTTACAGTACAGTTTCTCTACTAGACCACAAGGTAAAATCGAAATGAGGGATAAGACAAATTGGGATTACCATAGGTAATTGCTGAGAGAGTGGACTGTACATACACTTGGGGGCACATTTACTTAGCTCAAGTGAAGGATTAGAATAAAAAATACTTTGAATTTCGAAGTTTTTTTTGGCTACTTCGACCTTCAACTACGACTTTGACTTTGAATCGAACTATTCAAACTAAAAATCGTTCGACTATTCGACCATTCGATAGTCGAAGTACTGTCTCTTTAAAAAAAACTTCGACCACCTACTTCGCCACCTAAAACCTACCGAGCATCAATGTTAGCCTATGGGGAAGGTCCCCATAGGCTTTCTAGCCAATTTGGGATCGAAGGAAAATCGTTCAATCAATGGATTAAAATCCTTCGAATTGTTCGATTCGAAGGATTTAATCGCTTGATCAAGCGATTTTTCCTTTGATCGTTTGATTGCTGGAAATGCGGTAAATCCTTTGACTTCGATAATTAACCCTCGATATTCAACCCATAGTAAATGTGCCACTTGGTATAGGCATGGTTATTTTAAATGTACTTTTTTACTGGACTTTTCTTACGCACTGTTTTGCAGATATCTGTGGTCACATAATCCACATTGTTTACAGACAGTCTATCTATTCATTAAAAAAACCTGCTACTTGATGTCATTTTTGAGAAATTCTAGTAACACTGAAACGGTGAGAAAGAATTTCCAATCCCAATCTAACCAAATAGTTGGCGTTAGTAGAAGAACATAACTAGCTGGCATACTAAAGTGACATTATTTTTTAGAATGTCAAAAAAGAATAAAAATAATGCTTTTCTGTGAAATATCTATGAGCATGTAGAATGTCAAAAAAGAATAAAAATAATGCTTTTCTGTGAAATATCTTTGAGCATGTAGAATGTAAAAAAAAAATAAAAATAATCCTTTTCTGTGAAATATCTTTGAGCATGATCTTGATTAGGTGGTCTGCATACCTTAAATCTCATCCAGCAAATGTAGTCCCCCATTACTTTTAATCTTTCTTATCAATTCATAATATTGTGGTACAGCATCTGGTTAAAGTATGACTTTGTAACTTATTAGAAAATTTGAAAGGTAAATACGTCATACTGTAATAAAAAGTAAGATATAGGAACATAGAATTTCCCTAAAGTATACAGGTATGGGATCTGTTATCCAGAATGTATGGGATCCATAATTTGCATCTTTATGGATCTTTATACCTTAAGTCTACTAGAAAATCATGTCAACATTTAATAAATCCAATAGGTTTATTTGCTTGTTAAAACAGCCTTGTATGTAGTAGACAGGTGGTGTTTAGGGATGGTTTCTCTATCTTACCATGAATATCCTCTTTTACTCCTTGTTCAAATGAGTGGCCTTCTCTCCAAAATGTTTATATTGCTATCTTCAGTGAAGTGTCTGCTTTTTTTCTTAATGAAGCTAGTAGTTGAGGAAAAACACACTACAATATTTTGCACACATTATTTACTTTACTTGACCTCAAAATATAGTCAATAAACCTCCCCATGTGGGATATAATGAGCACATATGACTTTTTAGGAGTTTTTACTGCATTACATATCAGATTTGATTTACAATTTTTATTGGACATGGGGGGGCGATTTATCAAGGACCGAATTTCGAGTGTTAATAATCGAAGTCGAAGGTCGTAGTAGCCTATTCGATGGTCGAAGTACCCAAAAAAATACTTCAAAATTCTAAGTTTTTTCCATTCGAATCCTTCACTCGAGCTTAGTAAATGTGCCCATAGATATCTGCAATTTCAAAAGTGGATTGGTGTGCAGGTATATTTATAAAAATCAACAGAATCTTTCAATAAAGATGAATCAATGAGAACACAAAATACAAAGTAATGTTTTACAACATGTTGACCCCCCCACTACATTAGGTTTCCATTTAAAAAAAAACAGCACTTTTACTTAGAGTCAATATTTCTTTTCTTTTTGTTCTTTGAACTTTAGGCTTGTATCCTAATAATCTCTTTTAGTCTATGTTGCTTCTGTTCCTTGCTTTATTCCACCTGACTCTGAGTTTATTAAACCAGATGTCTTTTCCTTTTTCTGTTAAGTAGACAGCGATTCATCTCTTTAGTTAGTAATCCTTGACCTTAGTGGTATTTGTAAAACTACCTAATCTTATTTTGGATTACTTTATTGCTGGATCCCCTGGGAACCAATCACCTTTAGATTTGATCCATCTGCAGTGATTGATTGGATCAAGTTCCTTTCAGCTTCAACAATGAAGTTAATACCTTCCCTAAGCCCTTCATATTGATTTCCCTCCAATAGTGTTTGTAAATTGAGCAAAGTTAGCCCCAGGAAGTATTATGATTTGTGTATTCCAAGACAGCAGCTGCAGGTTTTAGGAAGTCCCAATGTTTACTAGGACCACATTGCTCTGATAATAAGCTATTTTATAATATCAACATATATAATATCAAAATATCATCTAAATTCAAATAATTTCAAATGGATATAGCTGATATCAAAAGCAGTTTTGATATTTAATTGCTAGCTTGAGCCTTGCAAAATTATATTATTTTGTTATTTTCTAGAATTATTTGAGCATGCCTTGAAACCGAGTGTGAGAAAACACCCAGCAAGTCACAGAGCAAGAAAATATTCATTAAGCTTTTAGAGGATAGCTTTACCATATTTATTAATATTTTCAACAGTAATTTTGCTACATATTATATTGATATTTAGTTGCTAGTAGAGATGAGCTGCAATATAGTTTTAAAAATGTTGCACAGCTAAAAAAAAATGTTTCACGGATTGAAAAATGTTACTTGACAAATGCCCCATTGACTTCAATGCATTTGTAGAATTTTTTGCTGTTACAAAAATTTTCACCAAAAGTTTGAGCCTTGCAAATTAAACATTATTTTCTAGGAAACATGAGGCACATAAGGAACCTGTATTTTTCCTGGACCATAACCCATGCACCCTATCAATGAAAGGTCCATAGAGTGACTCGTGGAGACGATCTGCCACCACTGCGGGCATACCTTACCTGTCATGTGAGGTATCTAGGAGCAGACAGCAGCCTAGGGAATCTTCCTGCGCAGGTTGAAATTGTTCTTATCATTATCTCATGATCTTCTGACAAACAAGTCTGGAAATTAAAGATTTGCATGCCCTATGGAGTAGACATTGTAACAGAAATACATGCAGGTATGCATAACCTTGCCAGAATACAGTCCTCTTGAGCCTTTAAGGATGTGACCTGGACATAATTGAAGTTATAATATCCCATAAATTTGGCCTAGAACCAAAATCTGTTTGACATGCTCCAATGAGTCTACTAAATAGGAAGAAATATCAAATGAAAAAGGTTGGCACAAACTGGATCACTCTCCACGATGTAGTTAAAAAATGTATTTATTTAGAACAACAACATCCCAAATGCCTTACGCGTTTCGTGCCTTTTGGGCACTTAATCATAGGCTAGGATTAAGTGCCCAAAAGGCACGAAACACATAAGGCATTTGGGATGTTGTTGTTCTAAATAAATACATTTTTTAACTACATCGTGGAGAGTGATCCAGTTTGTGCCAAACTTTTTCATTTGATATTTTGTCACAGTGCCTTCCTGAGCTGAAGGCTTAAAGTGTGAGCACCTGGATCCCCCAATGCATTGGGTAAGTTAAACCCTCAAAAAATTTACAATTTGGAGCTTGAAGCACTATACAAATTATTTATGTATATAAATACTAAATAGGAAGGAATTGACTGATTCCAGGTATAACTAACCAATACAATACTGCATGATAAAGATTAATTACTAATGAGACTATTCTTAAGTAAAGATCAGAATTAATCTAGGTATGGGGATATGTATGTGGGGATAGAATTATCCACCTAATATTCTGGAATGGAACACCCCTACTACCTATACTAGAATGTCCAAGACATGCCATAACCAGGGCCATTCCTACAGGCAGACACTGCAGACTTGGTCCAGAAAGTATAATTACAATAAGACAACTTTTGTTAACATCCTGTCCTGAGGTTAACCTATAGGATACCAACCCTAACTAGCCAGGCCAGTCTATGGCAGTCTGAAAGGTAAGTCACAAAGTAGCATAGGCTCTTAAAAAGAAAAAATTCTGCATGCCTCCTGTCATCAATAAGGGTTACCATGACCAAAAGAATAATTTGTTATAATTACCCCGTGAATAATAACCTGGATGAAAACATGGGTTTTTTTTACAGCCACATTGATTGTGTGTACCTAATTTTACAGCCAGCTCTATATGGCAACCATTAATATAATATGGCCCATGAGTATACCCTTGGTGAGCTGATTGGTCCCCTATTGTGCTTGAGGCAAGCTGGTTAGGTCTGTGCTATGGTATATCTTCTAGCAAGGCTAGACCCCTGAGAACCCAGTGCATACAAAGTAACTAAATTTGCACTGACTGTTGTGCCCACTGTCTTCTGGACTGAGGTCAGATAATGAGTTTAACCCCCATAGCCAAAGTAAGAGATCTTGATGAATATCATACCAGTTATGTGAATAGACCTTGGTTTATCATCAGAACATACGGAGCCTTTACCGCTCCCAAGGAGTAATAAGATATCTGCTGAATTCATATCCATATATACATTCACAATAATATCCAGATTCAATATACATATATATACCTTATCTAACTGCCACCTTCCTCTCCCATCCATAAAAATCATAAGGGGTGTAGGGGCCAAACAACCCAATGTGCTGGATGTATTTTAGACATGCCCAGGTAGGCACACAGATGGGGGGACATAGCACTTGCCGCCGGACAGGTTATAATCGGGCCAGGAAGGCACATGGATCAAGGACAAACCAGTGATATAAGCCACAGTAACACTGTGCCTACCTGATCCAGATGATGAAGACTTCATACATGAGGTAAAGTGCTTCGGGGGAAAAAGATCACAAGACCAAAACCCCAGTCCCTAGTACGCTTTCCAGCAAGCCCTAACGCTTCCCCAAGGTTAAAAAGAGAACTGCTTCTAACAGCAGCAAAAATAAACTGAAGCAGAAGAAAAAAAAAGACACCGGATTGGGGGTGGGGTTGGGCTTTCAAAGCTTTGGGGAGAGTCCTTCTGATGGGAGCACTGGGGCGGGGCCTATCTCATTACGTATAACATGGAGTTGTCCAGTGAAAATGGGTTTCCGGATAACTAATCCCATACTTGTACCATCAAAATTTTATATCACTTTTGCCATCACACGCAGAAACCTTATAAAAAGACATATCCAACATCAAAGAAAACTGCTTTTTTTGCTTTTTCGTTTTGCAGCAGTTAGCAACTTATTCAAATCAATGACACATGAGTCCATTCTTTCCAACATAAGACTAGAACATTTGGGTTTCTAATTTTTGTATCCTGTGAGAAACCTCTAGAGCACAGGAGGTGAGTAAAATGCTCTTCAAAAGTAGTGGTGTTGTCACTTGTCTAATAGGTACAAGGAAATACAGTAAACAAGACAGTAGAATACAATAAAAGTGACCCATGACCCAAAGTAAGTTTACCGCACTTTTACCTACAGCTTTACAGTGATGGAAAGTTGGACTAATATGATTAAAGATTAGCTCTTTGGTGATAATTTTAGAGGTTTTTGAAACCACAACCAAACTCACTTTCTCTACAACCACAAATGTCATGACATTTTTTAAAAGATCATAACTGTCGCAAAAACCTCAACAATAACTATGACTTTTACATATTGTCACATGAAAGCCAGCATCAATTTTCCCATTGTAAATGTGGAGTGTTTTCATATTCGCAAATGTCTGCCATTGATTTGTACTTGCAGAAATAGTCATTTATTAATTATTGGGAATGCTAATTCCATTAGAATGCATTACACGGTCAAGTAATAGCACACTGAAAATGACCACAAGTGTCCTATTCAATGTATATTGTGAAAAAGAAAGATTTAACATGTCAAAAGTCTCTAAACTTCAGGGAAGCTAATTTTACCACTTTAAGATCACTAATTCAACTATACGATTGGGACAATACTTTAATAGCTAATTTTACTACTAAAATGATTTTCTTTAATCTGATATTAATTCAGTACTATTATTCCCTCAGGCTGGGAATTTAAAAATCACTAAAATCACAATATAAGAGGGCAAAGATATCAAATGAGGACTTACTACCTTGCTTTCAAATACCAATACCCCAAACTTTGTTTTGTAAAGCAACAGTAAAAAGATTAGGAGTGGAAGTGAGGATCCATTATAGACAGTATGTGTTAAAGGGCACCTGTTGGCCGAAACTATTATCCCCAACCAAAGGTGTGGGCTAATAGAGCCTGAACTCCGGTTTGGGTTAACAAACCGGTTAACAGTGCTAGGACACCTGTCCGGGAGGGAGCTCCTGGTGCCAGCGGCCATGCCATACTGAGCGTACGTGCATAATGAGCTTCTGACATCACGAACATGCACATAATGTTTATTATGTGCATGCATGTGCTCCATCATAGCTGTTCTAACCAGGATCTCCGTGGCTACCCCCAACTGGAGTGTGGGCTCTATTAGCCTGAACCTCTGGTTGGGGAAAATGTTTTTGGCCAACAGGTGCCCTTTAAGTATTTATTTTCTTTAGTATATAATAGCATGAATGACATAGCCCATGCAAGTTGAATTAATACACCAATGAGTACTTAAAGAGCTTGTTTCAGTTTTTAACCAGTAACCAACAAAGAGAAAAGGCTAACAAGACCAAGGCATAGATATACTTACTCAGTAGAAAAATTGGTCCAGGTGCTCTGGCCCCAGACCCTCAGCATAGGGAGCAGCAAACCACAGGCAACATAGAAAATAAAAATGTATTTATTCAAAGCTACATTTAAAATGTTAATATCTCTAATAACCTGTACGCTTTGAGCCCAAGGGGCACTTAGACATGGACTTGACTTTGGGATAGATTTATCAAACTGTGAGATTAGAGCTCTCACAGAAAAACTAACCAACTTTCTATTCATTCCTATAGGATTATTAGAAGTGAATTTATCAAATGTTTACCTCCTGCTAACACGTGAACACGTCATTTATTATTATATCTGCAACCATTTGGGCAATCCCACTGGCTTCATGTCTTGATGTAAAGAAATATGTGATTGGTACTGTCTTTTTCTTAGCTGCTTCTGGGAAATATGGAACATGATATGGAACAGATTAAATCTGCAACTGCAACATGCTATACTTTATTCCCCATTATAATGAATGTTGTCCCTCTTCAACATATTGCACTGAGTAAGATTTATTGCTTCATTAAATCCTGCTTGATATGTATACCCATCCTGAATGGGTTAACTAATGAGAATGCAATTATTTTGAGGTCGCTATATATATAATTATATATATATTTATTTATGCGTGCGTGAGTGAGTGCATGTTTCAGTCATTTTATAGGAATGTTCAGGCTTTGTATTTCAGATAATTAGCTGTCATTATATCAGTAACAATTAAAATTACATGGGTTATATGTTTTGTTTTGTGTAAGGAAGAAAATGGGCAACAATAATCTTTCCTGTCTAATATATTTCTATTATTTATTTTATTATTCAGTGTTCGCTGAGGGCATTGTTTCATTTATCTGTTGACCTTACTATTATATTATAGTTTATGAAACCAATATATTTTCTTGGTCGACAAGCTTCCAATCTTGCAGTCTTCCAATATTGTAGAAACAACCACAGGGGCTTTAAGGAAAATTACTTTACAAAAAAAATAAAAGAGAGAGTGGTCTTGTTAAATGCCTTTATAGTGTAGCATTCCTCTCTCTCTATATATACACACACACACACAAAATATATATATAATAAATAATTAATGGGGTGTGAAAGCACTCATGACAGCTGTTAAGCTAACAAGTTTTTACTGTGAATCGGCAAACTCAGACATCTACTAAATGTATATTTACAAACATATACATTTATAAATACATATATAAAGCCCCTTCCATTGTTAAAAATAAAAAAGAGATAGACCAATACATTCAGTTTACTTGTTATACAGCATCCCAGACACTTATGTCCCATCAGGATATTGGTAGTTTTTATGTGAAGTATTGTAATCCGGAAAAAAACTATAACCTTGTCTGACCTATGCCAGACAGAAATTCTTGAACATATAATCATGAGGATGGCTGTAAAATTCTATCCAGTAAGAAACACTTCAGACATGTACATGGGGCTAAGTCTTGACTGGGCTTGATAAGTTGTTCAAGTGATCCAATGCTTAGAGCCGGCCGTTTCTGTTATAAAATCTGGAAAAGATCTGTTCATTTATTGTCTTTGCCAAATAAGTGGATCTTTGCATATGCATGCATATCCAGCTATGGATTTTATATTCCTGTGGTTTTGTAACACTTTCAACACCCCGTTGTAGGTATTAGACTCCACGTTTGGCACTTACCTGATGGCACATCGCAAACCTGAGCCACTCTGCAGTGGTATTGGGAGAGACTGGGTACCTGGTACTTACTAGCACAGTGCCTCCACCTAGTGCGATCTGAGAATGCACCTACGGGTGGCTCCACTATGAACACAGTAATAATGCACACACAGTATTGATTAAACTGAATAACTCTTTATCTAAAACAAATGGTCAAATATTACAAATATCACTCCTAACCAGGTGGGAATAGGGACCTCGCTATCTAACTCACTTGCGCTAACTATATACCTAAGGCAAAGTCCTTTAATGCCCTTCCACAAAACACTTCGCCAGGCGTAGATTCGCCAAGACAACACTAATTCGCTAAAATCTGAAGTTGCAACCAGGGCGCCGAATGCTGCCGAAGTTGCGCTACTGTTACTGTGCCAAGCGAAGCAAAGTTGCCTAGTTTACATATGGTGGGAAGTTAAAGTACAATGGACGTATATGTTGCAGCCCAGTGTATAGTTTATGTGCCAAATGCTAAGTAATGTAGGGGGCAGCTGGTTAACCCCCAAAAAATTTACACTATTTTTCAGCCTATCACCCTGAAAAATTAAAAGACGGTAGCGTTTTTCGGGACTTAGAAAAATGTTCAACTATTTTTTTAGGAACTCCTATATACTCTATTGCCCTTCGCCTTGTCTGAGGTGGTGAAGGCAAGTCTGGCGCAAGAGGTAACGTTCAGTAAAATCTGCATCTTAATGAATTTGCATAGTTACGTCCATTTGCCACAGCGCAAATTCGCCAGGCATTAGGGAGCGAAATACTGCTATAGTTTATCTCCTTCACACCAAATGTCTGCTTTTGGTGGAGCCTCTCAGCTCTCTGGGCCCATCTGCATCTCTCTGGTCTCTCTCTCTGTCCATTGCGTGGTTCTCTCTGCCAGGCTTTTCTCTTCTGCCAGGATCTGCGACTTCCTCTACCTGCCAGCCACTCATAGCTGCTGTGTCACTTCCTGCTGCACTGAGATCACTGAACAGCTGATTGCTAAGTAACAACTTACAGCACACAGACACAGGCTCTGTGCCTGAGCCCTTACAGGGATAAGTGCAAGGATTTTGCACTAATCCCCTACATATGTTTCCCCAATAATTAATGCTGTTAAAGGGCAGAATTCATGCATGCCGTTTGGCATGATTGCAAAGAATAAGACTTTTGCTGAACATAGTTATCTAAATCATATCTATGATTTTTGTTAATTGTTGTGCTAAACAGGCTAAACAGGGAAAATAAAGCTACTCCATGTTTGATCCTTCTGAGGTAGATAATTAGATTACTAGTTTACAACCCCGTCCAGTCACCCTATTTTTTGGCAGAAATCAATTATGCAGGGGAATTATTTGTGCACTTGTACATGGTAATTTAATTTTCTACCTCACAATAACCAAACATGTAAAAGCTCATTTCCCTGTTTGTCCTGTTTAGCTTAAGAGATAACAAAAAACATTGATATTTATGATTAAAGTTATAGACAAAAATATGTTATATACAGTGCCATGTGCCATTATGTAATAGAAAGGGTTGGCCCCTGGGATCCTATGATCACTGTGTACATAAACAAACCATACATGTTAGGTCACATGAGCCAATTTACAACCAGTAACAGTTCTGTGTTATACTCTTCTTCCTGTTACAGTTAGAGCTGCACTATTTCTGGTCAGGTGATCTCTGAGCCAGCACATAGACCATCACAAAATCAATCTCTATCCTACTGTTGTGTGAGGGGCACAGTGTTCAAAATGGCAAAATTGTTCGCTTTGTTCAATTTTTTGAATTAGAAACCAGTATTACATTCCCCCATGTGTCTTTTACCCTACCAACCAGGCAGACTGGAAAAGTAAAAGGAGATTCTGGATAGAAAGATACAGTAAGTGATAAAGAAATCTTGGCAACAGTACAAATCTAGCTACAGTAATAGTCAACTTACAGGTTGCTGGGTGTTGTTGATCCAGGCAACTAGATACCATTTTAGAAGTACAATTTTTAGAGATATAAATAATTCATAGTCCACAAATACAATAGAAAAGAAAAGACCAACTGCAAATTGCAGCAGAATGCCTTCGCTAGTAAGGTCTTTTTGAGGTTTACTGCCATTTTACAACTGACTTTATATTAAAACTAATTCTGAAAATAATGTCTTAAAATATAAATGTATGTCTAAAAATCTAAAGATGGTTAAATAAACTTACCTGAACAAAAAAAAAATCAAAAAATATGTAATCTACCACACCAATGGAACATTTTAACAAAACCCATCTCTTGCTTTTTTCCACACTAGGAAAAAAATACAGAAAATCCAGGAGAGTTGACAAATGTTGCTTTGATATTATTTCTATATTTTGGTAGAGAGGGCCCTTCAAGTATAATAAGCATAAAATACAGTTATTGTCCTTACCAGGAGAGTGGCCATATTCTTGCACTGCAATAGAGTATACAAAAAATGATTCTATCCAGCAATGAATAGGTCAAGACTTTGCAAGTCCAGAATAAGGCAATTCATGTGACAGCACATGCGACAGTAATGTAATAGAATGTGACATAACTTTTTCAAGGAAGACCCATGGCTGCTCAAAGATCTGAGACACCATTCTAAAATAGTCATTTGAGGTCAGTATTTCATTGGTTCAGTCATATAACAATCATAGAATAAACATACAAACTCTTTTTTCCAGAAGAGCATTGCCAGTGAAATCATTAAGATGACAAGTGTTATTAGCTCTAATTTAAATGCATTTATTGTCTGCTCTGCATGCAATTTTAAATTTTAAATACAGCCACTGATATTGTAGCTGAACTGGTATGCAAGAGGCGGTGTGATATTACCCGGAAGGCAGTGGGGATGCCTCTTTCTCTATGCTCCCCTTGTCTCTGGTGCATGCTGATGCATGTGATGTCATCGCACTGTCTTGAAATTAAAATATTTAAAGTTGCCACATTCAGTTTTCCATTGCCCAATGTAGATCTATTCTTGCTAGTTCCTGGGTGCCCTTCTTGTCTGATTTACTGTTCCTTGACCCTTGCCGGTCCTTGACTACTGCTGCATAGTTGCCTGAACCAACCTTTGTCCATTTTTTGACTACGTTTCTGGATCCTGACACTGTACCATGCTAACTGATTCATTATTGACTGGTTATTGGCTTGTTCCACAACTACACTTACTCTTTCCCTGTTCCTTCCATCGCATGTTCTGATTCCATTGCCTGCCCAGAACCCTTGTCTTGGTTCTCTCACTTTAAGACCTGGTGGCATCCAAGTGGCAAAGAACTCCTTCCGACCTGTAAGGTGGCTGTTCTAGGCAGAAGTGTGAGCCTTGACTGGAACCTTGATGTTTTGGGATGATGAACATTACATTGCATTGGGCCAGATATGGATGCTGAAGGAGCAGCTGTTTTTCCTGCTACCACAGAAGCAATCCTGGCAAACCTTCTTCATCATCTTGGGGAACAAGCGGCTAAGCAATATCAAATAGTGCAATGTCTCCAGAGATTGATTGCCAGGTTGGATTTTATTGAGAAATAACCCATCACTCCCACTCCAGCACATGTGCCATGAAGCAAAACGTTTCCTCGTGAGGCAACTTCGGGCGACTTCGGAAAACGAATCGCCGTGTGTGATTAGCGCCGGCGACTTTTCATTTTATCCAGGCGCAGAGTGAGGGGAGGCATTCCGGAAGAAAAGTCGCTGCGATTAGTCGCCAGGCGACTAAATCTCCCCAAATCGCCCAGTGTGTCCCTACCCTTAATGTACCTTGCTATACAAATTGATAGGAGGCATAGAGAGAGGCGTCAGGAAAGAACACCTACTGCTATCCCTCTTAATTTTCCCTCAGAGTTGGCACCCAAACCTGAAATCTGTAGGCCTCTAGGCCTACAGAAGAACCCATGCAATTGGCCTCTACTAGGTTGTCCTCTGATGAAAAGGGCCGTAGAGACAACTGTCCTAAGAGGCTGGTAAATGACAGAATCTAAACAAGTCTGGGGAGTTCTGTTTAGGTCATGCATGTTCTACTTACCAACAATTTTCTTCCAAAGTACTTGTTCCAGTTCTCTTTGATTGGGATAAGGGTTGCATAGAAAGTATTGCCTTCTTAGATTCCAGGGCAGTAGGGATCTTTTTAGAACTTTATTCATAAGGCATACCCACACAACCCCTTGCCCCATCAGTCAAAGAGCTTCAATGGAAGCTCTTTAGGATGTAGGTTAGTGTCTTCCAAATCTGAAAATCTCAACATGTCCATGGGTACTAATTAGGGATGCATCGAATCCAGGATTCGGTTCGGGATTCGGCCAGGATTCGGCCTCTACCAGCAGGATTTGGATTCGACCGAATCCTTCTTCCAGGCCGAACCGAATCCGAAACCTAATATGCAAATTAGAGGATGGGAGGGAAATCGCGTGACTTTTTGTCAAAAAACAAGGAAGTAAAAACGTTTCCCCCTTCCCACCCCTAATTTGCATATGCAAATTAGGATTCAGTTCGGTATTCGGCCGAATCCAAAATAGTGGATTCGGTGAATCCCTAGTACTAATCACTCAGAATAAATTTTCATCTTCATCATTAATTCTCCTTTTACTCCTGTGATTCTAGGCCTCCCGTGGTTACAGAAACACAATCCCCAAGTGGATTGGGTTACTAACAAGATACTTCAGTATGGAAAAGGCTCTGAGAATTAATGTCTAAAACCATCCCAAGTTCTGGCTCCAATGTCTGTAGAAAGGTTACCTTTCTGCTATTCCTCATTTTCAGATGTCTAAAAAAGCTGATGAGACCCTTCCTCAGTACAGGCCTTATGACTGTGCTATCAATTTAGTTCCAGGCTCCTTTCCTCTTAGATTTAGAACATACCCTCTCTCTCTCCCCCTGAATCTCAGGCCACGGAGTAGTACTGTATATTAAGGAAAATATGGAAAGAGCTTTCATAAGGCCTTCCTCCTCTCCTGCAGGTTCTAGCTTCTTTTTTGTAGAGAAGAAAGACGGTGGCCTAAGGCAATGCATTGTTTATAGAGGTCTGAATATAATCACGGTAGGTTGGTGTTAGGGTCTGGCTATCTTCCTACCTTGATTTCTGAACTCTTTAAAAGAGTTAAGGGCGCCTCAATTTTTTCTAAGTTTGATCTGAGAGGCACATATAATTTCATTCGAATCAGGGAAGGAGACAAATGGAATATGGCCTTTAATACTTGTCATGGGCTTTATGAATATTTAGTAATGCCCTTTGGTTTTATATAAAGCTTCAGCCATCTTTCAAGAATTTGTAAACAGTATTTTCTGTGATCTTCTGGACTATGTAATGGTGTACTTAGATAATATTCTGATTTATCCTTCTAATTTAACTGACCATCATGCCCATGTTCTAGGTTGAGACACAATCTGCTATATGCTAAGATTGAAAAATACATCTTTGATGTACCCTTTATTCATTTTTATAATTGTGGAATGACCTCCCTCTAAAGGGAATACTGTTATCTGGATGGCAGTGGGCCAATTTAGTAAAATGTGTCATTTAATGCCCCTTCCCTCCCTCTCTTGCCAAGTCTCTTGCTGATCTCTTCCTATCCAATATATTTAACCTTCACGGGACTCCACTGAACATTGTTTCTGATAGGGGGGTTCAATTTGTTTCCAGATTTTTTTTTTTAAATAACATTTTTTTTTTCGAGCAATAGTTCCAAGAAAGAAAAAAATTGTCCATTACGACATACACATTTTCCGGAACATAAATCATGTACATCGTCACAATAAAGCTACAACAATGACAGCGATTAACAGTCACAAATAATACTGGTAAAACCTGTACGTGTCATGTCTCGGTCTGTTCAGGTAGGTTCCGTGTGTCCTGGATCCCAGTTAAAATCCAAGTGTGCAGAAATGGAGGATTAAAGACACAATGTAGTGCTGTTTCCAGATTTTAGTGGGCTTTTTTGTTCTCTTATGCACACTGATTTGTCTTTTTTGTTTTCATATCGTCCACAAACTAACCGCCAGAAGGAAATGTCAAATCAATCATTGGAGCAATACCTTAGGTGTTACTACTCCTGTAATCAATCATAATGGGCACATTTCCTCGCGTGGGCTGAATTTGCATTAAATATTGCTACTAAAGCTGGCCATAGACGCAAAGATCCGATCGTACGAACCGAGGATTCATACGGTATTCGGACCGTGTGTGGAGAGTCCCAACATTTTTCGTCCGGCGGAGATCGGTCGTTTGGCTAATCGGACAGGTTAGAAAATTTCTGTCGGCTGCAGGTAATATCTCTGCATGTATTGCCGATCGTACGATTTTCAGTGGGAGACTGTCACTAACTTTGTTGGACATAACTTTCGTACGATTGCTGTCAGGGGCAGAACATCGGCTGATCTGTTCTTACTACTTCTGAATGGTAAGACTTTGATCTTTATGGTTAGTGGCAGGTCGGGAGATGGGAAAGTTCAATGGTACGTTGATTCGTGCAATCGGATCTTTGCGTCTGTGGCCTTTTAATTGGCTGGCCATTCCTCAGATTTTCCTGCTCTCAACTCTTTCTTTCTAAGATTTGGCAAAAGGTTTAGAACTAATTAACCTCATTATTAGCTGCTGAAAAAGTATCAGGTTGGTGTTAGGGTATGGCTATCTTACAAGAATATTTCAATGAAAGTTCCTTTCTGTAAAACTAAGACCAAAATTCATTGGACCATTTTCTGTGTCAGAAATTACTTATCCCAGCATTGTCCGGTTAGAACTTCCTCCTGAAATCTAAATTGCTAACACTTGTTATGTTTCTTTATTAAAGCCTAACAGAGCTGTCAATATGTGGTTATCAGGTTATGGTCCTGGGGAAAGAGATCTTGGGTCCCTGCTTCAGATGTTCAGGCTGATCATCTTATATGACAGTTTCATGCTTCATTTCCTGATAAGCCAAGAGTCCGGTGGCCCCCTCTAGAGGGGGAGGTAATGTGATATTACCTGGGAGGGCACCCCCGCCACCTCCCTCTCTGCACATAGTTTGTCTCTGATGTGTGCGCTGCTTGCACATGTCTTTTTATACTCGTTGCGCCATGTGGCGTCATCACGCTCGTGCAAAATCCAAATATTTAAAGCCCCTTCATAATTTTCCAAATGCCAATGTAGGCCTATTATTGATAGTCCCTGGGTGCACGTCTTGCCTGATTTATAGGGATGGGTGAATTTTTTCATCTTGTTTTGCCGCAAAAATGACGCCCATAGACTTGTAAGGCGGCATGTGTCAAAAAAAAAAAGACGCACGTCAAAAAAAAATTTTGCCGCGCGACAAATTCTTTTTGACGCCCATAGACTTTAATGGACGTCTGCGAATTTTGGGCGAAGCGAAATGGGTCAAATTTCGCCCATCCCTACTGATTTACTGATCCTTGACACTTGTCTGTCCTTGACTAGGGATGTCGCGGACTGTTCGCCGGCGAACTTGTTCGCGCGAACATCGGCTGTTCGCGTCCGCCGCAAGTTCGACCATTCGATCGCTAAAATCGAACGATTTTCGTTCGATTCGAACGAAAATCGTTCGATCGAACGATTAAAATCCTTCGATCGTTCGAATCGAACGATTTTCGGATGTTCGAAGTTCGCGAACTGTTCGCGAACTGTTCGCAATTTTTGCCGGTGTTCGCGAACGGCGTTCGCGAACACATTATCGGCGGTTCGCTACATCCCTATCCTTGACCACTGCTGTTTAACTGCCTGAACCAACCTTTGCCTAGATCCTGGCTTTGTACCACGCTGACTGTTGATTCCAGCCTTTTACACGACTACTCTCACTCTTTCCCTGTTCCTCCTGTCACATGATCTGCTTCCCTTGCCTGCCCTGAACCCTTGGCTTGGTTCTGTCACTTTAAGACCTGGCGGCATCCGAGTAACAAAGGGCTCCTCCAACGTGAAAGGCGGCTGTTATAGGCACATGTGTGATCCGTGACTGGAACCTTGGCATTTGTTCTGGGTTTTGAGATACCGAATGTGACAGATGGCCTGTCATAAGTGCAACCTGAAGTACAGTAGAAGTAAATTCCCTGTCTCCCTAAAATAAAGGCAACACCCACCCAAAAAAATAAAGAATATAATAAAATAATAAATTCTGTTCCATTTTTTATACCTGTTATACAGGTATATCTGATAATGAATCTTCCTGTAATTTGGATCTCCATTTTCTAAGGGGCAGATTTTTCAAAATGTGAGTTTACATAAATAAAAACTCACCTACGTTCTATTAATTCCTATAGGATATTTACTAAGTTTTTGATTTTACTGACTGTTACCTCTATTGCCACCTCAGACCAGGCGAAGTGCAATGGAGTAGATAGGACTTACTTGAAAATTTGTTGAAAATTTTTCTAAGTCCCAAAAAACGCTGGCGTCTTTTCCTTTTTTCAGGGTGATAGCCTGCAAAAGTGCGTAAATTTTTTTTAGGGTACCCGGCTTCCCCCCTACATTTCCTTACATATGGCACATAAACTATACAGTGGGCACATGTGTAGGGCAACATAACACCTCTATTTTATTTTATTAAGGTTCCCTGGCCTTATGTAGTATAATGTATTTGCTGCAACATAAACGTTCATTGCACTTTAACTGCACGTCGTATGCAAATTACCCAACGCTAGCGTAACTACGAACTGCTGATCATATTATCGCTAGCGCAACTTTGCAAGAGTTCCGTACCCTGTGTGCAACTTCGGATCTTCGTGAATAAGCGTTGTCCAGACGAATTTATGCCTGGCGAAGTGTTGCGATGTGTGCAAAGCCATCGCTGGCGGATCTTCGCAGGTAAGTAAATTTACCCCTATGAGAGATGTTCTTCCTGTAATTCTGAGTTTCTGGTTAATGGGTTTCCTCATTAGGGATCCCGTACCTGTACAAACAAATATAATCCTTCCATAATATCTTCCACAGAATTTCCGTAATTCGCCTATTTGTGGCTTGAGGCAAATAGAACATTAGTAATAACCAACTAATTGGCTTGGTATCATACAACTCCCACAGATGGTTTTGGGCAAAGGTATTTTATAAAGCAAGTTAAAAAAAGCAGATACCATACAGCCCCATTTCATGTGCTCCAATCAATTCTAACCGCTATAAAGTCTCCTGAGTACAAACCAATTCTGAGTGTTATACCTGAGTTATGGTTTACAGTTATAGGATGATTACAAGAAAAATCCTGGAGTGAGAATAAAAGTCACGCATTATCTATACTATAAAAGGTTGTATATTGCTTTATGCATGTTTAAGATCATAAAGCATTATAATAATCATAAAAGAAACACTCAATCCATTTGAAAACTTCTGCTTTCAAGCTGACAGAATTTTATGAAACATAAGGTGCATGTTGGTTACATTTTCTTTAATGCTTGGTGTCAATGATAAAACTGGCATTTTGTTACACAAGTAGCATTTATCCTTAAACGTAGCACCCGCAGTCCGAAAGAAACTACCAAAAAGATCAATAACAGAAATGACAATTAAATAAAGGCATTACATAAAGAAAAACATTTTGCATGAAAGTAAACTGACTTCTTTTGCTTAAAATTTTCATGAGACTAAAAATAATCTAACATCAAAAATGCGTTTTTCTAAAAAAAAAAATCAAAAAATCAGTTTTTAAGTATTTTTATTGTGTCCTTTGTGGGCATCATATGTTTTAATTGTATCATCTTTTTTACTGTCTAATATTAGAAAATTATAACATGTAAAAGACAGCAAATACCAAAAGCAGGGAAAGGCCCCTATGGGCAGCACACTGCACTAATGTAAATTATGGCCAGACAACATTACTTGTCAGAGAGGATTATTTCTGCTTAGTGAATCTGCAGGGGCCCCTTTGCTTTACCACTCAGAACTGACGAGAGAGAGAGAGAGAGAGAGAGAGAGAGAGAGAGAGAGAGAGAGAGAGAGAGAGAGAGAGAGAGAGAGGAGAAAAGAGAGACTAGTCATAGCTATTAGTAGCTTCTGAGGCATTGATGTTTGAGCGCACTTCTAAACCGGCTTTTGTTGAGAATATCTGTGTACAAAGCATGCGCTGTCCCAAATCTGCTGTTACTATGAGAAATGAGGAGCTGCTTTTCAGGTATGTGATATTCTCCTTTGTTTTAACTGTGCTGTTTAGTTTCTTTGAATGGTCGAGCCTATAGACATGCTGTGCAATAAGTAGCTCTCTTTGCCGTGGAAGGCTGTATTCAACTGCTTGACTTAGCACAAAGTGAATTTTTAAAAAAAACAAGCTTATCCTTTATCTTGCTATTAATGCATTGTTGATATTGCACAAAAATAATCAGACAACAATGTTACAACTCTACGTTAGAATGCGCTAAATACTGTAAGCTGGATTTAGCCTACCTAAACATTAGGGCTGAGTTTCATTTGGATCACTTGATAAATATATTTTTCATTGGCTCTTTTGTATTGATAGACTTTGTAGAGGGGCAAAGAACAGTATTGTCTAATTATATTGTAGTGAACAGAAATTGTATAGGAATTAGCATTCAGCGTTGAAAAGGCAGTCTTTTGTTTATTTGTTAGCAGACATTGTATCACTGAATACATCTTTTGGGCTGACATTGGGACATGCAAACAATAGAGCTGTCAAAGTGGCTTAACACGAGTCTGGGGCAGCATTTTATTTCCTTCCCCCTATACATTATTTTACCACTGATAAAAGCTTGCAGGGTGGACACAATGCTTAGGTTATTAAGCATCATCTGTAATTTTGTTTGCTGCCTTTTCACTCACACTTTACCACACTGAGACCCTTCTTCTGTTATTTTTTTGAACTGCACTTCTTGCTTTCCCATTAATTACTTAAAGGAACTTCAAGAATTCCTATATCTGTACTAGAGGCAGCAAATTGACAGATATTCATCAGCTTGCAGTTTTTTTTCTTTTTCAGCTGTTCCTTACAGCTATGATTACAAGTTTGAATGATGTTCCTAGATTGACAATGGGCACTTAAGAACAGCATTGTACATAATGACTAGAACAACCAGGAGCAAAAGTCCCACTTTAATAGCAGAGAAAGCAGACCAGGTCATAGACATTTTTTTCCTCACTATGTGAAGGTGACAGGAGACTTGACAGATACGTTGGCCAGTTCCAAATTAGAAATACATTAATAAAGCAATATGTTTCACTTATGTTCAATTATGTATAGGATAAAGCATGGTTAGCTTCTTCCAATAATTAAATGATAAATATAGCATTTGCTTTGAAGGACAGTGTACAAAATCTTTCTTCCATTTAAAGCAAATTATATCCAGTACAAAATGTACTTCAGTCTATTCTGGAGGCAATGTGGCTTTTTCTTGACAGAAATTTACTAACTAACTTGGAAGCATTTATCCAAATTACAAAAACTGTTCACAAACAGTTTTTTTTTTAGAAGGACTATGGAATGTGACTAAATCCCATAAGTTTACAACATGCTACTGTTAGGGTTGCCACCTTTTCTGGAAAAAAATACCGGCCTTCCTATAGTTTCGGAATTTTTTCCTATTAATAACATTGGCATCAAGCATCATTTTTACAGGCCAGGCTGGTAAAATACCAGCCAGGTGGCAACCCTAGAATATTTTCAATATTTAGGCAGTGGCTGTATATGCTGTATGCTATATTGTAAGGTTATAAAAGCAGGATGTGACTTAAGCCATTCACTTTGGATATGTTGTGTACTAGTGTTTAGTGCTTTATATGTGTATAAACTTGGGAAGCTTAGCATTGTCCGAAATTTTAAAGGTATCACAGAGAAAAGCTTAAAATGCTGTCCCCAAATGACCCGAAAATGTAGGGAAAGCATGTATGGGTTTGTTTACAGGGGATAAGGTGCGTATGGGGGGGGTGGAGGAGGGCTTTTCCTTGATTTACATCAGTTCAGATTTCTTGTTTGCTCTTGCCCTCACTGGGTGTATTTCTAAAATGAATGATGATTGTATATATCAGATGCATTCATTTATGTTAAGAGATTAAGTGAAATATTGCAGTTGCACTAAAGGCTACATGAACATGCTTGCTTTTAGTTTGATTATTTGCAGTTCAGTGATTTTTCTTTTTTGTGATTATTATTACATTATTAAATGTAGAATTACATTATGTGTTCATAAATGATAATTTGCATAGATAGAAATGTGAACAATAGATACCTTTTTATAACTGTGTGTGTTGCAGCTTCCTTAGTACAGAATCGACTTCATTTATTGCTAGGAAGCAGCTGCTATCAGCAGCACACCATTCCATTGCCACCTACTGAGAGGGCGTACAAGGTGGCTCATTTAAAAGCCAATTCAAATGCCACTTCATGAATCAGTCAAAAGATATTGCTGAGGAGAGCAGACAGCTGCAGAGCTTTGCTAAAGAGCAAAATGTCTCCTGTACCCCATGCATATGTATCCCCATTTGGAATTACCCGAATCAACTGCTTTGTTACTTTTGTTATTCTACCTTGAATTTATTTTTGGAATAATTCTGAATGCTCTGAGTGATGCATAAAATAGAGAAATTAAAACACAGGAGAATTTTAAGAAAGAAAGAATTATCTATAAAATTGCCTTATTGCAATTACCTGTTTCTATTTCTTACTGTATGTATGAAATTATTCCAATAGCCCAAACCAGTTCATCGAAAATATAATTTTTATAGCTAAGCAGAGCTGGCCTCCTTTCAGTAATAACAAAATGACCTTTGCAGCCAAAAGGCTTGAATAGCAGAAATTGGAGAGTAGGGTGCTGGTTGCTAGCAAGCTTGTCAATATCTGTTGTTATGAAGGCAATGAGTTATCCAGTTCAGATATTGCAGAAAGGACAGGAGTTGATCCTTTGCTGATTAATAATAAAGAAAAGTGAAAAGAGCGAACACACTTTCATAGGTGGGAAAGAAAATTACCTTTATAAGAGATATGGGCTACTTTGCAGTAGAAAAAATAAGAGAGCATTTGTATCTGAAATTTATGCTGTTTCTTTTTTAGGGTAAGAGTGTCCTTTATATGATTGCTCTGTCTGTTGCCTGGATATGGTGGATCTAATTTAGCATTTGGGCTGCATTTTAACTCAACTTTACTTTGTAACATTGGTTATGTTTTTTACAGTAATCTTGACTGGTCTGCAGAAGGTTAATTGTAATTACTTGACAACACCTAGTCAATTACACATGCCAAAATTAATTAACACCTTTGTTTCCTACTTTGTGCATACAGGCACTGACAGTGTGACTGATTATACACAGCAATTGTCCATGGGATAGCATTGCCTTAGAATAACTGTGTTATGTTGGCTTTATTCCTGCATTAGTCATTATTATCCTCATGTCATAATGCATTCACACACTCATTGTATTGCAATAAAACTCAAGTGCTTCTGTTATCAAATTGAAGTGTATAAGATTGCAAACTATACCGTTGGGGCTCCAAAACAAAGAGGAACATCAAATTAATATTCATACCTAGAACTTTGCAGCCGGTTGAGATTGGGCTTGGATGCTTAGAAAGTCATTCAGGAGTGAATCAATACTAATTATTGTAATCAGTCGGGTTAATTAGCTGAAGATGCCGCTGATGGAAAGTTCATTGCTTATAGCCCTGAAAACACCTCACTTGATGAGACCTGAAATAAAATGGCAGGATATATCATGAAGTGGGAAATAATAGTTTTTATTTAAAAAAATTGACACCAGATGCTAGAATTGTGCCGTATCAGACGGGTGATGTTGTCAGCCAACAGGTTAAACATTTAGGCTGTGTTCTTTGTTATGGTAATGCTGCCTATTCCTTTGCCAGAATAAAGCTGGTATTGTTCTGGGGACCAATATAAATTACTTGTGTTTTAAGCCAAAAAATGTCAAATAACTCTAGAAATTAGGCGCTCTGCATTGCAGAGGTCACTGTGTTTAGAAGTTCATTCAAATGCATATTACTGCTGGCAATTTAAAGTAGAAATGTTATTTCTGTGATGGATGTCATTGAGCAAAAGTGACAGAAAAATATTTTTCATTTTATTCAATAAACATGTAGAATACAGCCGCATGCAAATGGAGAAAACATCATGCAATCCCATACAGGGTCTCAGCAAAGCTATTGTATACAGATTTCAGGGGGACTGTAACACGTTTGTACTATACCAAGTGTAATTACTGAAGGAAAAAAGCTTACTTTACATTACTGGCCCCTTATCTGATACATAGCCTGGGAATTATTTGTGAAATATAACTGTGATGTTTCACCTAAAAATCCACATATGATTTTATGAAATCATAACTATTTGGAAATTTATACAATGAACATCAAAATAAACTCTGGGTTGGTAGCACATAGAAATAATGGGGATTTCCAAATTCAGCAGGGACAGTTTCCTTTAAAAAATGTAAACAAAATAATACAGTGAGAGTTTCTAATCTTGTTTGGATTAGATAGATGTGTGTAAACTGCTGCTTTGAATGGTAAACATATTTATGCAAGTAATATTATAAATATGTATACCCAGGGCTCCTAAGGGGGATATATATATATATATATATATATATATATATATATATATATATATATATATATATATATATATATATATATATTTATATATATATATATATATATATATATATATATATATATATATGCAAATATAGGGTAGTAATGCACAACATTTTGGGATTTATTTGGTCTACAGTCTGTTAGTGTGCCTATTCAATGAGAATCATTTCCATATTCTTTTATTTTTACAAGGGACATGTTAGCTCTTATTAGCCATCACAAAATATTAAGCTAAGGCTTTCCTTGTGAAAGACTTGGTTAAATCCCTAAAGCAACAGGAGAGTCCTTTTGTTCTTCCATTCATTTATGTTTTTTGTTTTTCCCCTGAGGTGAAGGTTAACGGGCTGTTGAAAGGCGACTTTAATTTGAACTTGTATTTTATCTTTCTACAATCTTATATACATGTGTCAAATTTTCATAATAACCCACAGAAGTCTCAGTTAGTTTTCATAGTAACTATAGATGATTTGGAGTATTGTAACTTAATTTCATAAAATAACAGGGAGCCTTTGGCTCTTGTTAAGCCTGGTTGTTGATCGATTTTTTAACATTACTTGCAAAATTGCTTCAATCTCCCTTTCCTTATATCATTTGCTTCACAGTATAAATATTACCCTTTTGTTAAACTCTGATTTAATAGAATAGTCTAATAATAGTTTTAGGTGGCATTGCTACATATTCTGTATTATAGCACACTAGGCTGATTCCTTAGCAGAAGGGTATAATTGCAATGCTAGTGACCTGTAGAAATCAGACACTTTTAACCTTAAATAGATAGGTACTATCAGTTACTACCCTGTTGTGTATTTTTCAGTAAATCTGCCCCAAAATGTTGTAGACCTTTTCTATATAGCATATAATATACTAGAAATAATAACTTTTCATATAAAATGATAACAATAGTCATTTTAAATTATATACTTAAAGAGGAACTCCGGCTTCCAAACCAAAATTTGATATGGAACACATAACACAAAAACCCCTAATATACCCATCACAGTTACCTGCTTCTTCAAAAAGTATGAATAAATGCCATTTTCTATGCTGCAATCCAGCTGGTTAACAGTTCTTCTCTTTCTGCATCATTTGTAATCCTGGAAAAAAAAGGAGGGACGAAAACACAGATGTTACAAATTGTCACAACTTCTCCACAGCATACAGACAGCATGCAGGAACTACATAACCCACAATGCATTGCACTGTGATGTTCTGTTGCTTATTGAAATCAAGTGTGCAGGGAATTGTGGGCCTTGGAGGATGCAGTCTAAGGACAGCTGGCTGTTGATACAAAGTAACAGTAGTCAGCCAGCTCAGCAAAGTAGTCAGAAAGATAAGCAGAAGAGCGGGTAGGCTAGGAACTGTCAGAAACCATTAAAAAAATCATGAAAAGTCTGCATTTTTTTTAATTGATGCATGTTGCAAAGTTGTTTGAAATTATGTTCACTATTCAAAAAGCTTAAGCTATGTTTTTGTGGAATTCCCCTTTAATATGTAAAAATATATTTTTATTTGCTCAGGAAATACAGCCTATATATTGCGGACGTGCCCAAGAACAGTTCAGTTTGAATAAGGCTATATAACTCTTCAGTTATATTATTCAGTATTGCTAGGAAACTTACAAAAATTGCCATATGTGGCAATAATGGGAGCCCCACCAGAAATGTTCCACAGTGTTAAAGAATGCCTACTGAATCATATATTCCTGGCAGCACAACAGACTGTAGCAAAGCCCTAGAATGCCCTTTCCTAACTATGCCATGTTTAAAAACAAAACTTATTACACACTTCACAAATGAGAAACTGCCCAGCCTTATCTTCAATAGATGTGTTTAAGATGTGAAGTGTTTAAGAAATATGGCAGCCATGGATAACATATAAGTTCAGTGCGAACATGCCTACTTATCTTCTTTCAATTTAGATACATTCAGAACAGGTATAACATTTTAATCTTTAATTTGCCCTTTATTCCCCCGGTTAATCAGGATTTATTGTGTTAGCTTTTCAATTGCTACAGCTATTAAATTGTAACTTACTAATACGATAAACATTGTTTGTTTCTGTGCAACCATGGTTATCGGATACTCTGTATGCCATTGTGATGAATATGATACTTCGTTTTTTGGCATTTAAAAAAAGTAATGCATCCAATAAAGATTAATTGTGTCTTAATTGGGTTTAATTATAATGTACTATTTTATTATAATATACAGAGAAAAAAGAAATAATTTTTTAAAATTGTAATTATTTCATTAAAATTGAGTCAATGGAAGATGGCTTTTCCATAATTTTGAGCTTCCTGGATAACAGGTTTCCGGATAATGGATTCCATACCTGTAAAGTTATCATTTAGCATCAGTGCAAATGGTGTCAGGACAGATTGATAGTACTGGAACAAGGTAGAGCAAGCGCACACCCACGGCAACCCCCTTGAGATAACAGCCTGGTGCTCAGTGATAGAGGATACGGCAACCTCCAAATTCAGCCAAAGAATAAATATACCGGCACACAAGGCTTATTTGCAGGGAAACCCTTGCTTTAATTCAAAGTGCGGATTTGCAACGTTTTGGGGCCACACCCCTTTCTCAAGCTTGATACTTATGTTTTAGTAGAAATACTGTATTGTACCCTGAGCTTAGAAGTCACTTTTGAGGCATTGGGTAGCAAGCAGCCATTTATCCATGAAATTTGACTTTACAATGTCAAAAAAGTCTACTGAATACAGGATTTGAACAACAAAACCACTTTTGTTGAGTTACAAAATCAACATTCATAATGTTTTATGGATTTACACAGTGGAAAGTGTTTAGATTAGGATATAATTAAATGAGCCTTCATGAGCTTTCAAGTCTGATGTGCATTACATTGCAGCCAAAAAAAACAATTGCCTGCTGCAATCCCAGTAAATCCACGCACATTTTGTATTAAGAAAATAATAAAATAGTTTTTTTTGTTTGCTTTATATGGGAGGTACACTCTGTCCATTTTTTACGTTATCATGACAAATTATAAACCGCAAGTGATTGTTTGCACAAACTGACTTATGTGTCAGTCCTAAAATAAGTAACTGCAAATGGCATCTTGCGATGAAGAATGTCACCATGTCTGAAGTGACATGAATTATCAGGGCAGCATGAGCTGCTGGCACTGTGGCCCATTTCTGCTTGACCTGTAGAATGATGGCCTACATGGGATTCTAGGAAATCATAACAGTTTAAGTGTGTCAGTACTGGCATCTTTACAAAGCAGCTAAACTTGGGGTCCTTCTCTGCAACTGCTTGAATTGTTCATGCTTTAGTGTCTGGATGTTGAAAATAAGGAAACATCACTATTTTTATTATCTGTGATGCCCATGTAAAAGCCTTAGCAATGTTCATAACAGTAGATTTATTATGATACATATACATTTAGGTACTTATTTTTTGCAATTGTTTGTATGGGAGAAGGATACATCTTAGTATTTTATCACTAAACACTTAATAATATTCTTACTCCATACAGTATATTACTGTAGCCTAAACTAAAAACCAACATCCTGATCTGGAAGGCGTGTGTTTTTTAAAATTTCAAAATATTGGTACTCAAGTGGACATCCAATTTCAAGATCTAAGAAATAGTATTAGTAAATGTTAATAGGAAGAACATGAAAATGTACAGATGGATAAATGCATATGGACTGGTATAAAGTAGTGGTACTTTCACTTCCAAAGCGCATGCCAGCATCTTATGTGTCTTATACTGTATCTCCCATTCATCCTATTTAGCTTGAGTTAATAGGTTTATATGTCTTTCTGGCATATTAGTCTTTCTGTTGTTTCCATGTTTAATGGGGTAATGTGCAAAATCATGTCCAGCTAACCATGTTTTCTACTTTTCTACTATATAATAGAGGAAAAAACATTTTCTCTGACTAGTAACTTGCATGCATTAGGGCAGGACAAAGTCTGCACTTACACATCCTTCATTTGTGAGTGATTTATGTGCAACACACACAGCTAATACTGCACTCCCTGTTTGATCAAAGCAGGTGTTAAGTAAAGAACTCTATAGAGCTTAGGTAATAAAAAAAAGTTTGCCCAAGTGCAGTGATACATAGCAACCAATCAGCAGGTAGCGTGAACTGGTCTCCTGTTTAAAAGCATACATTTTATGGGTTGCTATAGATTACTACACCTGGGCAAATGTAGTGCCTTTATTACATATTGGAGCTTGTGTTAAAGCATGTTGCTCCAATATTCTTCAACCAGCAAGTAGGGTGTGTATGATGCTTTGAAGGAGAAGGAAACCCCCTGGGCGCAAAACCCCTCCCCCTCTCCCCTGTGTTGCCCCCCTCCCTCCTCCCCCTGGCCTACCTGTCCCCCTGGGCAAATGCCCCTAACTTGTTACTCACCCCTCTGTCCACGGAGTTCACAGTCGCCATCTTCTCCCACATGCGTCTTCTTCCTGCTTTGACCGGCATCTTCTGGCACATGCGCAGTAGGAACATTTCCCGGGTCGGATCTACTGCGCATGCGCCAAATGTCACGAAGTGAAATCGGGAAACTTTGTGACATTCGGCTCATGCACAGTAGATTGCATACTTTTTTTTTTTTTAGACTAACACCAGATATATTGCATTTTCTTACACCTCTCTGGGACAGGTGTAAATTATAAAAGTCAATGGGACAATATTAGATGATGAAAAACTTCTGCAGTTTTTACATTGCAACAATTCTTTTAAAGCCAGAATTTAAATTCATACAAATATAAAATATATAATCCCAGGGCCGGGCCAAACCAGCCAGGTGCCCCAAGCAACCGGGCCGGCCCCATCGGCCCCTCCGCAACCCATGCGGATATGAGTGTGCACATGCGTGGATATATGTGTGCGCACACATGCACGCTGATTGCCAAGATCACTCCCATTACCGATCGAAGGTGCGCACAGGTGTGCAAACAAGCGCATTAAGCCGGAAATTGTAGACCTGATTGGGGTAGGCAGCAGTGAAAGGTAAGTGCCTGGCGCCCCTTAAGTTTTGTGCCCTTGGCACGTGCCTACTCTGCCTACTCCTAGTTCCAGCCTGTATAAACCTAATATAATTAAAACATTTTTATAAATACATGTGATTTGATCTATTATGATTATGACTTTAAAGTGCTGATGTTTGGTGTATATTAAGCACTGCTTTTTTTTTACACACCAATATTAATTTGCCTCTATGTACGTTCTAACTATATACATTTAGCTAGGCAGAATACCTAGCCTTCAGGACCTATTAATATGCAACCATGTATTGCAAGAGAGACAACCAGTTACCCTGGGATTCTTCCAGCTGAAAAATACCATATTGATGTTTGCAGTCTCATCTCACTGTGTATTCGTATACTGCTGAGATGACAATAAAGTTTACTTTGACAGTGGATGCCTATAAAGTGAAATGATTAATAACACTATGAGCTTTTTAATGATAATGATGGCACTGTTCAACAATAGTTATGATAAATTACACTTACATAGATTAAATACACAGTGAAACATTGAACTTCATTTTTTTTTATTCCATTCAGATTCGACACAACAGATTGCTTGGGGCTATGTTATTTCTGAGGTCAGCGTGTAGCAGTAAAGTGCTTGTTCTCTAGCTAAGCATAATAACTATTTTTATGGAACCTTTTTTTTCCATGAAGATATAATTAGCATGAGTTACAAATTAATACAAGATCCAGGTTGTTATAGAAGCTTTTGTTTTTATTAATTTAATTTTATTAATTCATATTGTAGGCTTGGATAATGTCAGAACGGTTGAAGGTTTGAATTGAAGAGAAAACTTTAACTTACTGCTGAGATGTAATTACCTTTTTCATTATCACCACTACCTGTTGTTCATTAGCTTGTCTAGTCAAATGGATTTTAGAAGAAAAAGGTAATCCATACATTTTATCAAGGAACCTATCTAGTGGGCTATAAAATCAGAACAATCCTACTTGTTCCAAAACTCATGTAATCATGGGATTGACTGTTCCACAGCATTCATTACTGTGTTTGCAACTGAATTGACTTTGCTATCACCCATCTAGTTGTGAAATAGTTCTTAATTGTTTTTCTCGAATTGTAACGTTTGATATCTTTCCTATAGACTTTACATGGTCTGTTGTACAACTGTGATAACGATGGGACTTAATTGATTATAGCAGAAGATACGCAGAACTTAAATTTAGAATGCAAAATGCATCAATAAGGTTATCTAGTAACCATTAAAGAATTCTCATCAAGACTTTCTGCAAAATGTTGTAGCTTACACTTGGGTAAAATAACACTGGAACCATCCTAATCATTTTTTTTATCTAAATAGCAATGATGCCTAATTTTTACCCACACTTGGGGGCACATTTACTAAGGGTCGAATATCGAGGGTTAATTAACCCTCAAATTCGACCCTCGAAGCTAAATCCTTCGAATTCGAATATCGAATTCGAACAATTTTGCGCAAATAATTAGAAAGATTGGTCGAAAAATTGAACGATTCGAAGGATTTTAGTCGATCGAACGATTTTTCTTCGATCAGAAAAAGCTTAGAAAATAATAATAATAACTAATGGGGAAGGTCTCCATAGGCTAACATTGTAGCTCAGTAGGTTTAAAGTGGCGAAGTATGTAGTCAAAGTTTTTTATTAAAGAGACAGTACTTTGACTATCGAATAGTCGAACGATTTTTAGTTCAAATCGTTCGAATCAAAGTTGAAGTCGTGGTCGAAGTAGCCTATTCGATGGTTTCGAAATTTGACGTTTTTTTACTTCGAATCCTTCACTCAAGCTTAGTAAATGTGCCCCTTGTTGTATCTAAAAAAACATGCATTTGTTTGGCCTTAACTGCTAAAACTTTTTTTCCAAATACAAATTTCGTTTAGTAAATCGCAAAATGGAATGGTGGCATTTAAAAACTTTAACTGAATTTACTTAAGTTACATAACATACAAAAACGTTTTCTACCCATATGATGTTTCTAGATATTAGCATAATTGTACTCCTTCATGATAAAGCATATCAATTTTGCACCAGAGACAGCCTGCACTAGGCACAAACCACTAAGAAATTACACATACAGTACTAGTTAGAATTGGGCTCTGTTGGCCCTAGAAGTAGTGCCTTATCCCTTTTATTTCATGTTGTGGCACCTGAGTATTGGAAGGCTCTTACTAATGAGAGGAGGCTTTCATACAAGGAACGGAACATGCAAATAGACAAAAGGTAGAACTAAGCAGAAATCTTTTAAAGGAGTCTGTAAAAGGTGCCTTAGACAACCTTTTTTTTTAGTATTAGCGGGAACGTGTATTCAGCATAAAAGTCATTCATACTACTAATTATTTTGTAGATTTTAGTTACAAATGCATCAGGAATGCACCATAATATGATTTTTTGTAACTCTCCTTTTAATGTAATACTGTCTATTGTACTTATCAACTCATTTTCAGGATCATCACACGTGATCCATGAGACAAAATTAGTTCCACTCGAAGGAAGTCTCAAATAACATTTTATGCCGTAAAACAGTGTAAATTTATCAATCTACTGAGTAAATCACAAATCATTCTGGAAACTATTATTAAAACATTAAGAAATTGACTGACTACCTGCTTTTCAAGCATAAGAAATAAGAGCCAATAGTGTGTAATGATAAATTGTTTACTTATTATGTGAAATAATGCACTCATTTTAGTATAACGTTTAATTGACACCACTTTGATCCACTAAACAGATACTGTCAGGAAAACAAAGCCCATAGGACATAAGTATTGTTATCCTAGAAGGGTTATTGTAATTGACTGCTTCATCTGACATTGTGCCAGTTAAATCCCTTGCTTACAATACACATTTAACATTGCTGAACCTTTAGGTAACATGAAGACAGGGGTGACTTACTCCATCACATGTAACTTTAGCTTATGTAATTTATTTCATAGGAAAAAATATTCAAAATGCTGTCTGCCATTGGCATTCAATTACTGCGGAAAAGTCTATCGAAAATAGTCATATAAATTTGATTAAAATTGATTGTTAGTAGTAATGGGCGAATAAATTTGGCAGACGCAAATTCGCTGCAAATTTCTGCGTTTCGCCACCGGCATCAAAAAATTTAGGGCACGCATCGGGAAAGTCTCTCATGTCAAAACAGTGGCGCGTCAACACTATTCAGACACCCATTGACTTTAATGCTGGTGTCAAAATTGACGCGTGTGTCAATTTTCAAGTTTCACAAATTTTTTGCAGTTTCGCAAATTTTTCAGTGAAGCGAAACTGGAGAAATTCGCCAATCACTAATTGTTAGTGAATAACAAATGTTTCACCAATTTTCACAATTGCTTGTCTGGATTTTCCATCTGTTTTGTCTAGTTAATAAGCACAGCACACCTTTTTAGTCAAAAACTTACAAACAACTGATCCAAAGATTTGTCACTAAAACAAGTTTTGAAACAATAACAATCTTTTAACTTCTGTTAAAGTAGGAAAACTTAATTAAACTAATTGGATTTAGACATTTGATAAATAAGGGGCTGATTCACTAAGGGTCGAATATCGAGGGTTAATTAACCCTCGATATTCGACTAGGAATTAAAATCCTTCGACTTCGAATATCGAATTTGAAGGATTTAGCGCAAATACTGCGATCGTACGATCGAAGGATTATTCCTTCGATCAAACGATTAAATCCTTCGAATCGAACGATTCAAAGGATTTTAATCCAACGATCGAAGGAATATCCTATGATCAGAAAAACTTAGGAAAGCCTATGGGGACCTTCCCCATAGGCTAACATTGACTTCGGTAGCTTTTAGCTGCCGAACTAGGGGGTCGAAGTTTTTTTTTTAAAGAGACAGTACTTCGACTATCGAATGGTCGAATAGTCGAACGATTTTTAGTTCGAATCCTTCGATTTGAAGTCGTATTCGAAGGTCGAAGTAGCCTATTCGATGGTCGAAGAAGTAGCCCAAAAAATAGTTCGAAATTCGAAGTTTTTTTCACTCGAATTTAGTGAATCGGCCCCTTAGTGTCTGAATATTCTTATTTTTACTTTTTAGTCTAGCACAAACAAAGAAGTCTGCACTGTAGCATAATAACATTGAAAAGCTAACCTCTTCATAGATTGTCAACCATGAAGTTACAAGGTAACTTGGTAGTGTCAGTAGTGTTATCCTGCAGCTGCTTTGGCAGTGTAATAATGGCCAAAATACAAGTCCCACTATAATTTTTTGCAAAAGCATTGCAACTACCTATATGATATAAATATGAAATACATTTTGGCTCTACCAAATCACTTTGTACCTCATTTCATCAGTTTTGGTTTAGTTTTAGCATCTCTGTACCATTTCAATATTTCTTCTGAGCTCTTCTCTTATTTTTCTGTTGCACAAGGCAGCACCAATTGTTATCATTACTTTATATTGGATCCCAGCATTGGTGAGCATTGTATGTTTTTTTCTTGCTAAAGCATCTCTCTATATCTGTTTTACCTGAACTATGAACAGGTACAGTGTAGAACTGGCCCACTGGGATACCACGAAGACTCTTGTTGGGCCTAGGTGTCAGTGGACCCTCTTGCTTCTAACCATTTGGCCAATTTCATTGTTATTTCATTACCTATTTCTTTATGAGAAAAAAAGAGACTCAATATTGGAAGAACAGAGTATAGTAAGTAAATATAAAAGACTAGGAGAATAAAGAGGAGGAGTAATAGTTTGGAAAGTGGGCCCACTGTCTAAGGTTTTCTGGTGGGCCCCTGGCATCCCAGTCCAAAACTGAACAGGTATACCACCAGTCACACCTCTTTTCAGTTGCTAAATGTAAGTAATATATATCTTACATGGCAATATACACATTCTAGTGGTAAGTAATAACAAAAAAATAGTGAAATAGTTCACCAGCAACTATTTCTCCTTCTCCAACCAACTTTATCATTGGCATTATGCATTCTTTCCAAAACTGTTTGAATTTGGTTCTGGTTTTTATTGTTTGGTATGGTGTCTCTGGCTTCAATAAAAGCAAGCTATAAAACTACAGTGAACAATGACATTCTTGACATTACTTATTTTTCCCACTTTGTGAAAATAGCAAGGTGCATAGATACAGTATATGTTTGCTGATATTGTAAATGCCCATCTGCGGAATGCATTTCACAGTCATGTGCAAATACCCAAATCCACAACATCTGTGTTCAATATCATATACTGATCTGATGCTTCAAAGCCCTGGACAACTATAGGCTATTATAGCTAATATTATAATAATTTTTATAACATGATGATATAGTATTTTTTATATCAGAGGTTCCGATAGTGCAAATTTGGATATATTTCATTCATAAGACCATATCGCTGTACAAACAAAAGAAAACGAGAAGAAACTGTTCTAAAAATTTACAAAAATGGGGGCATCTTGGTTAGACATTGAGGGGGTTATTTATCAGGTCGAATTTTAGGGCCTTATTTATCAAAATCTGAATTTTTCTGAGTATTTAAATAAAAAAAAGTCTGACCAAACTAAAATCCACGACAGGACCTTATTTATTATTAAAAAGCACAATTTAATCAGATCGGGGACAAACTCAATAAAATCAAGCGACAATTCAAATAGTACAATTTTTCAGATTTTTTCCCCTGAATTGCTCTATCTTTTCAGGCTTTTGCCTGAAAATCTTGAATTTTTCAGATTTTTACCCGAAAAGCCTGAGGTAGTCCAATTTTCAGGCTAATTCCAAAGCAGACCACAGAAACTTCCAAATAGGAGAGGGACCACTTCCACTGACATTTACAAACACGATAGGTCTTGAAAACTTTTAGTTTATTTTTCCACTAAAAATTCTGATTTTACATTAAAAAAACTTAAAATTTTTGGCATTCAGACTTTAATAAATAACCTCTTTAGAGTTATGTGAATAGTTTTAATGCTAATAAATTTGAATGTTTTCTCTTGAATGGGAGGTTATTTATGAAAAAATGTCTAACAGTTGATTGAACAGGAACCACCCAAAAATTCTAATCGAATTCGAAACAAGTTTTCAATAAAATATGAATGTCAGTAAGTCTATTAACATCTTCAAATGGTTCAATGGACCTCTGCCATTGACTTCTACATGAATTTGGCAGGTTTTAGGTGGTGAAGTATCAAATTAGAACTGTTTCCAGGGTCACCCATTAAAATTCAAGTTGGTGGTTTTAAATTCTAACTTGAGTTTTGACCAAAAACCAATTTGAAAATTCAAAGTCTAATTTACCATTCGAACCATAGTAAATCTTTCCCTGACAGTAATATTGAATATTGGCTAATTCTAAACAACAGTTGTTATACCCCACCCATATACTTTTGTCATATCATTATTTAGGTAGCATTCACAGTTAATTACTGTATGTAAAGATGTAGTCCTAAATATACCAGATGGTATAACCACATTATAGTGCAGTATGTTTGTTTAGTGTTTCATTTAATGTATATTATGTATAATTAAGAAACTTCTTAAAACAACACGTCCATGCATTTGAACCATGAATATATCAATTATAGAAATTATATATATATATATATATAGATATATATATATATATATATATATATATACAGCTTGTAAGACTGTTGCACACACTTCAAAGAAGGATCATGCCCTGGTGCCAACAGAATATATGTATATAAAATTTGTAGAAAGAAGGCTGTTGCACGCAAGGGACTTTTGTCTGAAGATAAAAAAATTTTTTATTTAGATCGACGTTTCGACCCACACGGGGCCTTTATCAAGATGATATATATATATATACACAGAAATATTTAAAGATCTCAATGAATATATTATTATTATTATTATTAACATGTATTTATATAGCGCCAACATATTGCGTAGCACTGTAAAGTAAATGTGATTATACAACTACATCACATGAATTACATATATAGAATATATGGAGTAACAAACATCACAATCAATACAGGTACAAAGAGGTGAGGAAGGCCCTATGCATAGGCATACAGTCTAAAGGGAAGGGAGTAATACACAAGGTGTGGGAGTGGGCAAGATCGAAGTAAGTGGGTGAGAAATGTGGTGTTGCGTTTGGTAGTTAAGCAGAGTGAGGGTAGGCTTCTCGAAAGAAGTGCGTTTTCAGAGATTTTTTGAAAGCAGAAAGGTTGGGAGAAAGTCGGACAGACCGTGGGAGAGCGTTCCAGAGGAGGGGTGCAGCCCTTCCAGAGTCTTGAATGCGAGCATGTGAGGAGGTAATGAGAGAAGAGTTGAGTAGCAGGTCAGTAGAGGAGCGTAGTAAGCGAGTGGGTGAGTATATAGAGATGAGTTCAGAGATGTAGGGTGGAGCAGAGTTGTGAAGTGCTTTGAAAGTCAGTGTCATTAATTTGAATTTGATTCTGAAAGGTAACGGAAGCCAGTGCAGGGATTGACAGAATGGCGAGGCAGAGGAGGAGCGGTTGCTGAGGTGTATGAGCCTCACAGCAGTGTTCATTATGGACTGGAGAGGTGACAGCCTCTGGAGGGGGAGGCCAGTTAAAAGAGAGTTGCAGTAGTCTAGACGCGATATGATGAGAGAGTGAATAAGAATTTTGGCAGCGTCTTGGGTGATAAATGATCGTATTTTGGATATGTTCCTTAGGTGGAAGTGACATGATTTAATAAGTGACTGGATATGAGGAGTGAATGACAGGGCAGAATCTAGGATAACCCCAAGGCACCGGGCCTGGGGAGAGGGGGTGATAGTGGAATTGTTAACTATGATGGATACTTCGGGGATGCTACTGGTGTTGCTTGGAGGAAAGAGAACCATTTCAGTTTTAGAGAGGTTTAATTTAAGGTAGCGTTGCGACATCCAGGTAGAGATAGCGGACAGGCAGGAGGAGACGCGAGTTAGGAGTTCTGGGTTGAGATCAGGAGATGAGAGATAGATCTGAGTATCGTCAGCATAGAGGTGGTAGTGGAAACCATACGAATTTATTAATTTGCCAAGGGAGGAAGTATAGAGGGTGAATAGTAATGGTCCCAGGACAGAGCCTTGAGGAACTCCAACAGAAAGAGGTAGGGGAGAAGATGATACTCCATTGTAGGAGACACTGAAGGAACGATTGGTGATGTAAGAAGAGAACCAGGACAGGGCTGTGTCACGAAGGCCAATATACTCCATTATTTTGAGAAATGTTTAATTGATGCACTTCATTGTATGTTTTATATGCAGTAAATTCAAAAGGTATGTTTAACTCCCTGTTTTAACACTCTACAGACATAAGAAATGCAGTTGGTACAGAATTAGGTAAGGTACACCCTTATATGAGTGCACTGAAAGATTTGAAGAATAATACAGAGAACTAGTGTAAATGTAATTGCCAGCATTCCAAGTTAGTTAAAGCTTGCCTGGGAAGGAAAAGAGAGATAACACAAATACATATTTCTTGCTCTCCACATATGATTGTAGTTTCCTCTCCAATATGGTTTTCATTGGATTTGTGCCATTGCTACCACTGTATCTGACATTAGGCATCAAATCATGTAACAAAATAAAGAATGCTGACTATGTAACTAGCTTATGTTACACAGTGGAGATGGCATTTGCTATGGGTAGAAACATTATTTTTCTTTTTTTTTGTTGTATGGTTCTGCATATTTGTATTGTAGTTTGGCATTCTTTCCAGATGCAGTACCATATACTGTACAATGTATACGTGGAATAAACCCATCCAAACATATTTGCCAAAAAAAAGTGAAGCTACAGTACTTTAGGGAGGGTAGCACATAATCCAACCACTTCTTTGCATAACACTCTCTTTGTTAGAGTCTATAGCAATGTGTTTACTTCTGGGCTGGCCTATCAGATTTATGAAAATATACCGTTGTCAAGATATGATTCCGAATTAGCATTCCAGCTGAAACAAATGCTGAATGCAACAGAGAAATGTAGCTTTGCAGAATTTCTGATTTCCCAGACATTGTTAGTTTTAAAAGGCTCTATTAATGTCTAGATCTGCTTCTTAGAATATATTTCTAAAGAATGCATTTCTGCTGTATCGGGAAGCCAAGAAGGTTTTATCCTCTGACACACAGCTTTTAATATATTTAGGCTTCTTTTGAATAGACACATGTACAGCAATATTTTTCACCTAAGACTTAGCTAATAACCCCTTCAGAACTGAAAAGTTCTATAGCGACATTAAAAAAAAATCACACCAATATTCTGAATCAATGTACCACTGGTATAGCGGGAGAGGCAGAGGGATAGATATAGACAGACAGATCCTTTTACTTAAATAAACACAATATATACAATATATATACAGATGTTACATATAGAGATTAAAATGACCAATTAGTATTAAGTAGCAAATTACACTTACTGAATATAAGTATTATATTCCCCATTCTAAAATAGGATTTTTCTTTCCCATTGTGTTTGACCCCAGTTATAGCATCTTTTTAAATGTCAACAGCAAAGGTACATTCAATATATGACACATTAGTTGTTAAATAAAACAGTAACCTATGCACTAGCAATGCTTTCTGTATGACCTACTTACATACTACTTCACCCTCCCTGTGGTATGATTAAAAGCTGCTTTGAATCCACCATTCCCTTAAGGGATTTGAGGCTAGAATTTAACAAACTGCTGAGAAGGCTTAAGTCAGTAAGAGCCTGGGCTTCCCTGCAGCTTCTTCCAGCTAATTCACATGTAATTAAAATAAAATGCATTTTTCAAAGAAACCCATGTTTTAATGGAATATTTTAAATACTCGTATCAATTTCAAAACATAAATCATTTGTAGCATTCATATTGAAAATAATATATTTGCCCATTTAATGCTGGAGGTGAAGTTTTTCCAATTAATAAAATTGGATTTTGGTTCTTTGTAACAAGGTACGTTTCGGTAAGCTTTTTGGCTAATAGTTTGTGCCTACTGGTGAAAAAAAGACTCATGATCAGAATACCTATTGTAAATTATATTTCACTCATACCTTTTTTTGTTAGTATAGAAGTAGATTTTTGAGGTGAGTTCAGTTTGAAAGTATTTTTATTGTTTTGGAATTTGAAATTGACACTCATACATTCTGAGCAATAACAGTAAGATAATTACATGGAATTGTAAATCATGTTAAATACAATATGACTATGAAGATTTCATGTTAAATACAGTTTGCAATAATTGTTCTTTTGACAACTGCCATATGGTATATGGAGGATATTATATACAGGTATGGAACCTGTTATTGAGAATGCTTGGGACCTGGGTGTGAGGAAAGTACCTGTCGGTTTAGCGTAGGAGCAACAGGGATGCCCGTTGCACCCAAGGCAGGGACCCAGCGCCGATGTGCACTCTTTTGTGTCCTAATAAGAAGTGGCGTGCGTGCCTCAGCCGCTTCCGGGGATATGCATCGTTGCACGTGACTTCATAGCTTGTTGCCCAACATAGGTCTATTCCTGGGTGCAATCTCTATTTTTTTCTAATCTATTCTTGACCCTGCCTGACCCTGATCAAGTCTTGTTTGCTGCCTGTCCAGACCCTTGCCTGTGCTTTGACCATTCTCTCGGATCCTGTCTTGTTACTGCTTTATTGGTATACCGACCCGGCCTGTGACCTTGACAACGTTCCTGTTCCCGATTTTTTGTACTGGCTGCCTGTTTTGGTATTGACTCTGCCTGTCATTTGACCATACTCCTATTCTCCGTTCCTGTTGCACATATGGTTCCCTTGCTCGCCCAGAACTCTCTCCTTGGTCCTCTCACATTAAGACCTGGTAGCATCGGAGTAGCAGAGCGCCCCGCCTGAAGTGAAAGTCGGTTGTTATAGGCAGAACAGTGAGCCGTGACCAGAACCTTAGGGTTAGTTCTGGGTTTGGGATACCTAACGTCACACTGGGGCTTTCCGGATAATGGGTCCTTCCTTAATTGTAGTCTCCATACCTTACGTCTGCTAGAAAATCTTGTTCTGCTTCAAATAAGGATCAAGTACAATGTACTTTTTCATTACTACAGAGAAAAAGAAAATATTTTTTAAAAATTTGGATTATTTGGATAATATGACGTCTATGGGTGATGGCCTTTCCGTTATTCTGAGCTTTCTGGATATTGGGTTTCCAGGAAACTGATTCCATACCTGTATAGAATGTATGGGTAGATTTATCAAGGGACGAATTTCAAGTTCATGGGAGTTATTTAAACTCCCCGTGAACTTGAAATTCGTCCAATTGCAATTTATTTAAAAATCGAATTTTTGAAACTTGGGTGAATAGGTTCAACCCGCAAACTCGAATCGAATTTGAATTGAATTAGAGTTGAATTATATTCAAGTTTTTTCTCAGAGGAAGGCTGCAAACAACTTCAAATTGATCCCAGGATGTCTTCCATAAACGAAAACAGCAATTTGGCAGGTTTAAGGTGGCGAATAGTCAAATTCAGGTTCTTAAAAGGCCACAGTGTATGATAAATCTCAAAAATGTCGAATTTTTAAAAAGAAATCAAATCGAATTTTAACAATTCCCTAGTCGAATTTCTTAGTTTTAGCCATAAAAAAATTGAAAATTCGAATTCGAAATTCGATTTTTCACCTCGACCCTTGATAAATTAATTTATAGAAGCTCTTTCACAAATTAACTCTCACTTTACTAATAGACGTATTCTTTAAAGTAAGTAGACGCCTTTTAGGAATTAAAAACATTATATGGATAATAGTGAAAAGCAAAAGTAGCATATTTCTATTTGGCAAAAAATTTGTGAAATAGTGAAACTTACATAAATATGCATTTTGGGAAGAAGAAATTACATTACAGTTAAAGCATTTTTAGCTCTGTAATACAGTATTTATTACTTTTCCTTTCCACTATGCTACAACTGCTCTTCATTGAAGATGTAATGCTAGTTTCATTCAATAGCAGCCACTCATAAAGACAGGGGTGTGCTGAGAAGGGCTCCAAACCCATTGGTTTGTTTGGTGGGTAAGGGGAGCACAATAATAATGTTCACATGTTTCTAGGTTTTTTTCTGGTGCAAATGGTCACTGATTTTTTTCCCGCCAAAAGAGAATACAACAGTGCAAAACTGTACCGGGTTTAAAGATTGATAACATCTAATGGATTATAAATGTGCCATTTTGTCTTCCTCAGTTAAGGTAAGGCAGATCACAAGCAACTGTTGCAATACCAGCTGGTTATAAGCATACCATTGGCATTAGAGAATGTATACATTTGGCAGAGCTGAAGCAACAATAATTGCTGCTACAGCCTATGTACCTGAACATTAAAACAATGATTATAAAATAAAATGGGTTTTTTACAATTACAGCTGAAAGTGCAGTTATCTTAAAATGAAGCATTTAAACATATTGATACTATTCATTTAAGGTACTTACATCCAAACACAACCCTGTGTAGTTAAGTACTAAGTCCCTTGTGTCCGTTCTGATGAAATGTGCACAATGGCACCTACTAAAGCACAGGAGCTCTGGATTGGTAAATCCAGATCGCAAAGCAGGGCCGCTCCTGCCACGAGGCTAGGTGAGAACCTTGCCTCAGACAGCACCGAGTGGCCAGTTACAAGGGGGCGACAAAAAGCGCCTCTTTAAAATCAGAATTTCCAGGTTTTAACCCAGCAGCAGCCCCAGAATCACCCCTGATGCCAAGCTAGTAATTCTGGGGTTCCCACAATAGGCACAACTGACATGCACCAGCACCATCTTTACAATTTTGAATGCAACTTGCATCCAGTTCTTCAAAACACATTTTAAAGGAGAAGGAAAGGCATTTCTACGTGGGGGTGGCAAAAGTTAAGCACCCCCAAGTGATTCTTTTTACTTACCTGACACCCAGCCCGATGCTCCTATCAGCAGAAAACTGCACCATCCAGGGGGACAACTTTTGGCACCCCCAAGTACAAACACATTTCCTTCTCCTTTAAAGCATTGGGTACAGTTGTGCTTGGCCCAGATATGCCTACTGCCATAATTATTCTGAAATCCAGTGGGGAATAGGCTGTAATGTAGGTAAAAACCATGGCAAGTTGCCTCTGAAATTGCACAAAGCACTTGTGTTCATTTATAAATGATTATTTTTAAACCCTTGCTTCTTTTATACTCTGAATGAACTTTGTGTATAAAGAAGACATGCAACTAATGTATTTTGGATCTGTTCAATATTTTAAATAATATAGCAAAAAGTATGTTTTGCTTAGTGTAGTGTGTAACCGCAGGGACTGATGCATATCTTTACTGTATGAAGCAGTAATAAAAAGAGCAATAAACTGTAATTATATAGAAAACAGAAAATGACCATGAAAAAAACAATATTTTCACAGTTAAACATATCTTGATTTAGTGTGGTACTGACATTTGAAGACACCTGTGGAGGAGGATTAGGCGTCTGTTTGTTTGTGACTTTAGGCAAAGTATGGCATTAAGTTGCATTGTAATAGGCTTTATGTGCCTCTTTTTTGCATCCATTAGTGGCAATACTAAGATAACAACTATTTTTCCTACATTCCCATTCTATTAAAAATTTCCAAATTCCATATATGATCTCTTACTTGGAGGAATCAACGGGAAATGTTAAATTTTTCAGCAATATAGGTTAGGATTAATTTTAACTTCTGACGTTCATATCTGACTGCCACAATGATCCCACAAATGAGTAAATGGTAAAAGCAGAAGATGGGTTAGCAAACTGCAAGCTAGTTAAAAGTGGAGTAGTATTTGCTATCCTGGACAAGTCTCAAGCCAGCAAAGGGATAGCTATAACAATGTTCCCTTCTTGTGTAACTAAGTGGGGGATGGTGACATTATTTTGGAACACATGTGAGGTGTGCTCCTAGTTAGTCTAGAAAACATTTTTTTCAGGTAAATGTTGAAGAGGCTATACATTGTACCTTAGTTGATGTACAAGAATATTTTCTTTATGAAGACGTCATATAACCAAATAAATAATTACCCACCCTCTCTTTATTTGTTCACCAATTTCCATTAACAATCATTTTAAAATTCATGCTCCTTGTTTTCCATATTCAGTACTTACACAAAATCATTTGCCTGCCAATGCTCAGTAGACTTTATCTATAGCAATATGGATTATACCCACAAATGACACATCATCCCTATCATAACATTTGTACCAAAACCCTTTGCTTAATTTTAATTTTCTCCTTTTTGTGACCCTGGGGGAAACTTCAATTGTCTTCTCTACTCACAATGTGCTTGTGTTTTACTTTTTCATCTTACTTATCCACTGTGACTTCTAGAACTTTACCTTTTTGTCTTAAATAGTGTCTGTTCATTCCTTTCTGTGTTTCTATTATAATCCCCTCCACAAAACTCCTACAGTATCTTGATTTATTGGACAATCTGCAATCTGTTGTTTAAACTGCAAATTTAGAAGAGACCAAAAATACCAAATGATTTCTATGTTGGCAAATTCAAACACCTTTTCTGATTTTTCCGCTTAGCTTTATCCTGTGCCTTAAAATTGTTAACCATTCCTTTTTAACATAAATTCCTATGCTTTGCAGATCCAAAATCAATCTTCATTTGTGTCTTACTGTACTTTTCTATATAGTTTATGAATGATTTCTAGGTTGGCCCCCTTTTTCACACCTCAAAGTGTAGGGTGCCTGCTGCTTTTTCAAGTGTAGTTCATCCTGTCTTCGGGAAGCATCATACAGATATTTGGTTTTTAGTACTTTCCTACCACTGCACTACCACCTTGAAATTCAGTCTTGAAATTCTAACTACAGTATTGCTGTTTGAATTCCCAGTACAATGCAATATATGATAATTCTCCCTTACTGGATCCTTTCACATCCTGTTCATTACCTCTTTTAACTTGGCCACATTTCATATTGTTTATCCCTCAAACACAGCTGCAATCTTTCTTTTCATGTTTAGCGCACTTGAGTCTAAACTCCTGAACTGCCCTGATATTGTATCTGAGAGTACAACCACCATTTGGAGAGAATATTCATACACTGTAAACGGTTGGGATAAACAGCGGTTATACCTTTTTGTTTAATGTTCTCTTTGCATGAGTAGGTTTATTTGTTATCAGTTTTTATGACTTTGCATTAACATGAGCAAAAAGTCTTGTGTGTATACTGTATATATGCACCGTATAAATCTTTGTGTATTTAATCAGTTGAATTTAACACTGTTTCTAAGCTATACTTTGATTCAGGGATGTGGAAAACAATGCACATTTTGTAATGTGATGCTTACTGAGATGTAAAATAATAACAGAAAAATAAAGTGGAACCTTTCCATGCCTTAAGCTTATAACTGAATCTTCCATTAGTCTCAACATTTTAACATATAGCACCAGATTATAAGAATCAGTTACTTCCTTTTTTTCATTTGACTATCTCTAACTAATACATAGATCATCTTTGCTTTTTATGAAAAAAAAACCACTGAAAGCTAATCAGTTGCCTAAAGTGTAGGACCATATGCGCTTTACAGTGTGGTTCATTTCACACAAAACTTGCACTGGTTGTTTGGGCAAATACAGTGCAACTGTAGAATTCAGCAGCTATAGGTTACTACTTGGGAGTCATTACTCAAACAGGGTGCAATCTTCAGCAGTTACCAGATCCAGTCTCAAGTATACTACTAGGAAACAACTGTACAGTAAACATGCCATTCCTAGGTTGGTGGACATCACCTGGGTACTTTAAAGGAACAGTTCAGTTTAACAATAAAAACTGGGTTAATAGATAGGATGTGAAAAATTAGAAAAAGTTTCTTATATAGTTAGCCAAAAACTAAATGCTGGAGTGATTCGGTGTCTAACATAAAAGAATAATAGAATAAAAGAATAATAGCCAGTACACAACTTCCAGCTCTCTAATTCTGAGTTAGTCAGCAAATTTAAGGAGGGTGGGTGCACATGGGACATAACTATTCAGTGAGTTTGCAATTGATCCTTAGCATGCAGCTCAGATTCAAAAGCAAACAATTATGGCCCATGCCCCCCCCCTTCATGTCTCTGATTGGTTACTACCTGGTAACCAATCAGTGGAAACCAAGGGGCAAATTCACTAAGATGCGAAGTTGCGCCAGGCGCAACTTCGCCGCACTTCGCCAGGCGTAGTTTCGCCAGGGCTCCGCAAATTCACTAAAATCCGAAGTTGCGCACAGGGGTAGCGTAAGGTTGCGGAGTTGCGCTAGCGTTGATTCACTATATAAAGCGAAGTTACGCTAGCAAAGGCTAATTTGCATACGGCGCGAAATTCAAATTTCAATGGAGGAACACGTATCTGCACTACAAATGCCTAGAAAACCTTCAAATCAGCAAATAAAAATTGTATTTTGCCCTACACATGTGCCCACTGTCTAGGTAAGTTGCCATGAGTCAGGAAATGTAGGGGGGCGGAAGGGGAGCCCCAAAAAATTTTCGATCTTTTTCAGTCTATCAGCCAACATGTAGAAAACACGCCAGCGTTTTTTGGGACTTAGAAAAAAAATTTACTTTTTTTTAAACAATCCCTATCTACTCTATTGCGCTTCGCCAGGTCTGAGGTGGCGAAGGAAGTCTAGCGTAAAAGGTAGCATTCAGTACACTGCGCAAGTTAGTGAATTTGCGTAGTTTCGTCGCTAGCGAAACTTCGCCCGGCGTAAGGTTGCGAAGTAACACTAGCGAAACTACGCTAGCGTTCGGCGCTTCGCGGCTTAGTGAATTTGCCCCCAAGAGAGCTGCAAAGCTGGAATTAGTGTTCTGGCTATTATGTTAAATATCCAGTCACTCCAGTCTTTATAGATTCAATTTTTGGTTAACTCGTAAGTATTGAAAACATATTTTATTTTTCACAGTCTATCTACTGAGTTTCTATTTTTATATTGAACAATTCCTTTAAAATGTCACTTAATGGGCCTACCTACCTTGAACTTAGGGGAATGTATTGATTTGCATCAATAAGAATATAAATTCCCATCTTGCAATCTAATATTCTTTCTTAAACTGTTATTGCATTGCGTATTTTAATTTCGCAGTTCGAATATTATTTCCGCACTTTTAACAAGTGTTTGAAGGTGTCGTATGTAATCGAAATTTAATAAAAGTTGATAACGGAAAAATATTCACAATGTAAAAAGATATGCCTCTGTGCGAACAAATTTTGCTTTGCGGGAATTTAATATAGCTTTTGCGAACCCGGAAACTGTTTAGAACCACTTCTGAGAGTGGAAGAAGGTTTGCGAATTTTATAGTTTGCACCAGTGCACAGTGAATGTAATAAAAAAAAGTTGTTATGTTTGCTTAAAAAGATTACGATACCTTCAAGCACTTCTTAAAAGTGGGCAATCCGCAATGAAAATTTGCAATGCGCAATGAAAATTCGCAATTCACAATGAAAATTCACAATGCAATAACAGTTTAAGAAAGAATATTACATTGCAAAATGCGATTTTTTTTTTATTCTTATTTGTGCAAATTGTTTTGCTCTTTGCGATTTTCATTACATTCCCCCAGTAATCTTATCGAGCAAACAACTTTTTCAGTGAGAAGTTTTATTACATTTACTGCACATTGGCGGAGACTATAACATTCCCAAAATTTCTTCCACTGTCGGAAGTGGTCGCTAAACAGTTTCTGGGTTCGCAAAAGCTATATTTAATTAGCGCAAAGCAAAATTTGTTTGCACAAAGGCATAACTTTTCGTATTTTCGAATGGTTTTTCCGTTACCGACTTTTATTACATTCCCAGGCACTGCATGCAGCCCTAGCACTAGCTAACATTATTCCCAACCCTGACTTTGCTTCTGCTTTAGACTCTGGATACCCAACAATCCAATTAAACACTCAGTAAATGATAGGTTCCCATTCAATATTCTTTATGCAGGACAATTAAAAGGAACAAACTACACAGGGATGACGATCAATTATATCCCTTCAATATGTGCTTATTTATTTCATAATAATTCAGTGTTTCAATTATAAGAAATGATTGTTCTGAATTGAAGTATATAATAAGATGAAAACATTTGACATTAATAAAGAAAAAAACACATAATTGATTTATGTGCTTCTCTCACTCTCCATCTCTGGATTTATATACAATTCAGCAAAGATTTGCCTAAACTCTGTTCCCCAAGGGCAAGGGCACCTGTACTCCTCACTGGATTCATATTAATTAAAGTCTCTAGGGATTTACACTGGATCATTTTTTATAATGAATTGTCACACAGACAATAACCCAGGATTTATATATGTTGTTCCCTATGTGCCTATTTGAATGCTGTCTAGAGTTAAATACAAAATAGTCCCAATTTTAATACACATTCCCTATACAAATATGTTCATTGCTGAGCAACAGTTTGGTGTGTGTGTTTTCTGAGCCTATGCAAAAGCATCAATTTAATTACCTATGTTTCTTATTCACCAAAGGTTCACTAAACACATAATATCTCTTTTGTTCTAAACTGAAGGTTTCCTAAGCATATCAGATTAATGTGCAGGATAGAAAAGCATAATAGAATATCTCAGTTAATTTGGTTGCGGTATACTGTGGAGGATAGACCAGCAAAAATCAAGCAGGTATTTTTCCATTTATTTCTTGTATATTAGAGCAGTGTGAAATTGGTGAATTATTTTCAAAAGATTGGTGTTCAATGTGCTCCTTTGTTCTAATCAGCACTAGCATAATTTCCCACCCATGTGTCTCGCATTGGATAAAACACATGCTATGTCATTTATGATGATTTATCAAATATGCAAACTCATTTTTTTTTGGCCAAGTGGTTGGTTAAGCTTTCTAGTGTAATGTCTGGACTTGATGTCTGACCAGTAGATTTGTTTTGAGAACTGCACTCTGACATTTACATCTTTGATGCACTGCAGGGAGCTATCCGCTAATGAAATCAGCAACTGCATCCAGAGTATTGAGCTGTATTGTGATCTGTGCAATACCCTGAATGAATGACACTCTCTTCACACCTGTGGTCTATGCTTCTATGTGATGTTAATATTTAAGAAGGGAATGAGGCCTTGAAAGCTGGGCTGCTAAATCCATATTGACACTCTTTTCTTCAAATTTCTGATGGCTCTAATTCTTGTCCAAAGTCTTGATTTCACAAAAAAATCGTTTTTAATGGAGAACACCGTTGTGGCTCCTATGTGTTCCTCATATTACAGTCATTTTGCACCCACTCTTTTGGTTCTGTACACACCAATGTACATTAATTGCAGTAGTTACACAGGTTATATTTCTCTTTATGCTGGAATCTACCATTTTTTTGTGTAGGTTTGGCTGAAGGTATCACTCTTGCATATAGTACATATACTTCTACACCCTTAAGGGCAGAGGCTGATAAGGAGATTTGTCACCCATGATTATTTATGCATGACTGAGGGTGACAAATCTCCCAAAAATGGCTCTCCATTGAAAATAACTGAAATTGCCTGTGGTAAAATTGCATATAATCTGCATATGTAATTTATGTATTGTGAAGTTTCCCAAAGTTTCCTCCCGACTTCAGTAGAACGAAGTGATGCTTTGGTTTTACCTTCCGATGATTTCAGTTATTTCCAGTGAAGGGGCATTTTCAGGAGATTTGTCGCTCGCAGTTGTGCATTTTTATTACTGTCGACAAATCTCCCGGTCAGCTACTGCCCTCAAGATACAGAAAGAATCAGTTTTTAAACATTATTGTGGGAATGTAATTAAAGTCACAAAGAGCAAAACAATTCGCACCAATAAGACTAAAAATCCACATCTTGCAGTGTAATATTGTTCCTTAAACTGTTATTGCATTGTGAATTGTTTTTTTTAACAATTTAATTGTTTTAATTGCGCATTGCGAGTTTTAATTGTGCACTCTTAGGAAGTGCTTGAAGGTGTCGTAATCTTTTGGAGCAAACATAAGACTTTATCAGTAAGAAGTTTTATTACATTGACTGCGCATTGGCACAAACTATAAAATTTGCAAAAGGTCTTCCACTGTTGGAAGTGGTCGCTAAACAGTTTCCAGGTTCGCAAAAGCTATATTAAATTTGTGCAAAGCAAAATTTGTTCGCGCAAAGGCATAACTTTTCGCATTGTGAATAGTTTTTCTGTTACCGTCTTTTATTACATTCCCCGTATGTGTTTAAATTGAGAATTGCCCCCCCCCCATTTCCCCTCCCTAGTTCTAGACTGGTAATGATTTGCTAATTTTGACATTGGACTATTATTTTATGGAGTTGTGTTTTACTGACCATATACAGTAAATAAGTATTCACTTGTTCACCAAATACATTGGAGTTTGTTTCCCAGTTTGGCCACTGAAGCTGCTAATTTGAGCTTTTTGCCCCTCATTCATTGGCTGATGTAACTTAGAACATACCTGTATGTATGGTTTGTGTGTGAGCAAAATTCCTTCTATGAGCTAAGTACTTAAAATTACAGTTTTTCTATTTTAGAAATATATGTTCAGTGGCACATGCACTACAGGTACAGTATGGGACCTGTTATCCAGAATGCTCAGAACCTGAGGATTTCCACATAAGGAGTCTTTCCATGATTTGGATCCTCATACTTTAAAGGGATACTGTTGTAATTTTTATGGTGTAATTATTACCATATAAAATGTAATTCCTGAACCAACAAGTATATTTGTTTACTTTTAATATTGGTGTGTAGGCAGAAATCTCAGGTCATTTTGCCTGATCCTGTGCCAGAGCACTTTGTGATGCTTTCAGGCAGGCTATTGTTCTGCAGTGTACTTTAATATTTACTACTGTGTACTTGGATTTTTGCTACTGAGTACTGTTCTTGTATCTACCAATGAGTTTTTATCTGGTCTTCCCTATCTTCCCTTTGTTCTATTGTTCGGCTACTGGGGGGGAGGGGTGATATCACTCCAACTTGTAGTGCAGCAGTAAAGAGTGACTGTAGTTTATCAGAGCACATGACTGGGGCACCTGGGCAACTGACAATATGTCTAGCCCAATGTCTAATTTTAAAATTAAATATTTAAAAATCTGTTTATGCTTTTTAAAAATGGATTTCGGTAGCAGCACTCAATTGGTGTGTTTTTTAAGTCTACATAAAATAATGTTACATGAACCCTATAGGATTGTTTTTCCTCCAATAATGATGAATTGTATCTTAGTTTGGATCAAGTACAAGGTTCTGTTTGATTATGACAAGAGTTAAAGGGAACCTTTTTTTAACAATTTTAGTTATTTGATTATAATAATGTCCATAGGAGATTACCTTCCTGTAATTTAGAAATACATTTTTCTTGAAAATGTTTTGTGTAAATGAAGGTTTGTATTACATATGAGCTGTTATATGTGATAATTCTTATTAATTCTTATTGAGGACCCTTAGTGCATCAGGCAACAGGCTTATTTATGAATAAAACTTAAAGACCACATTTTGATAAATGGCAATGGATCCTTAAAGCTAATCAGCAAGTGAAAAAAGAATGATCCAGGTTGCAATACCATCTTTTTTGTAGGAAGTCACTAAGCACAAACCAGCCATTGTAGCCATTTGGTATTTGAGGGCTTGTATCTATTAAACAGTACCATATTTTTTTTTTTTAACTCAGGTGAGATTTTTATTTGGTACAGTCAAAAGAAATTACACACATAGGCATGTTAAACCGTACAGAATCATACAATGTTGTCAAGTCATAAAGAGCAGCGGTGACACATCAATACAGAAAAACAAGTTCTCCCTGTCTCAGAACATACAGTAAGCATAAGAATTTATACATTCTCCAGGATCCACAGCTGCCATATTTCCATACATTTGTCAGAAGTATTGTTACGCCTAGCAATTAGTTGTTCTACATTACACATGTTTTGAACTGATTTTTCCCAGTCCGCATATAGAGGGGGGAGCTGAGATTTCCAAACTTGTGCTATGAGTCTACGTGCTTGAAATAGAATTTTATGTAGTATATTTTTTGCAGGGCGAGTCAGCTGGTTAGGGGGGTCCATACCTAAGATATACCACTTGGGGTCAAGTGGGATCTCAAAGCCTAGGATAGTGGTAATACGTGTTTGTATCCTGGCCCAATAATCCTGTAATACAGGGCAGGACCAGAACGTATGTAGTAAAGTTCCCTCCGCCGCATTGCACCTAACACAAGTATCCGGAATATCAGGATTGATCCTATGCAACCGAGATCTGGTATAATACGCCCCATGTATCAAGTACAGTTGCAAAATTCTGTATTTATATATGGGTGAAATAGACAGAGGGGTTAACAACACCTGGGCCCACTGATCGTCAGTTATATAATCAATGGAGCGCTCCCATTGCGCCCTTGCTTTTATAGATGTTTTCCGCAAAACCAAATTTTGTAGTTCTTTGTAGAAAAGAGTGATAGAGTGCCGGGAGTTCTCAGAAATCAGTAGTTCCATTATGGAAGAGGTACCAAATTGCAGACGTTTGGATTTATTCAGTCTATAAAGCGCAGCCCTCACTTTGTGGTATATTAGCCATTGAGAATTGGGCAAAGAATAGGACTGCCTTAACTCACTAAAGGGAACCATACCATTGTCGGACCAAACCTGGCCTACAGACCATATCCCCGCCTGGATCCACTCTTTTGGAGAGGACAGCTTGTCTAGAGGAGCAAGTTTACTGTTATACCATAAAGGGGTTTGCAGTTCTAGTACTACTGGATGGACCAGTTGGAGAGACCGTTGCAAACAGAATTTTTGCGATTCTACCAGAGAGCAATCACTCACCAATTGCTTTGTCTTATACAGGTTCAGGGCCAGAATGGCATAGAAAGGGGGGAGATCAGATTTCAATAAACATTGCCATAGCTGAAATAGGGCGTCCTCAGGCAGAGCACTTTTCAGAGTACGGGTTTGTGAGAGTTGGGCCGCGAGGTAATACAGATACATGTCTGGGAGGGCCATGCCCCCATCATTTTTGGGTCGCTGCAGTGTTTTAACGGACAGCCTGCATCTGGTGTTCCCCCAAATAAATTGCCGGAAGAGGGACGCTAAGTGGGCAAAAAAGGGGGCTTGAATCTTAATAGGCGCATGCCACAGTACATAAAGAATTTTCGGGGCAATCACCATCTTTATAAGTTGTATGCGCCCAGTCGGACCCAAAGGGAGAAGTTCCCATGCCTGAAATTTAGCTTGAGCCCAATAGAGTAAAGGCGCAACGTTAAGAGTATAATAGGACGATACAGGGGTAGCAATGTGAATTCCCAAATACGTAAATTTATCAACCAAATGTAGTTTTGCACAATCCGGGTTCAGGGGGCCATTTAAGGGGTCTATTGGAAAAAGTGTAGATTTAGAGGGGTTGATTTTAAGGCCCGAAATACGTCCAAAGTCTGCAGTTAGCGTCAGAAGTTCCGTCAATGAATCGTGTGTGTCACCCAAGTACACTAAAGTGTCATCTGCATACATTTGCACCTTCTCCTCTCTGTAAGCCAGACGTAGGCCAATGATACGTGGATTTTGTTTAATTGCTAAAGCAAGAGGCTCGATGGCCAAGGCGAACAATAAGGGGGACAGAGGACACCCCTGGCGTGTACCCCTAGCTAGAGTAAAGTTCTCAGTTTGTGAGGCATTAAGTCTTAGGGATGCCACCGGGGTCTTATAGAGAAGTTGAACTAGCGAAGTGAAATGAGGGCCAACACCAAATGCTTTAAGGACACGCCACAAGTACACCCATTCAACTGTATCAAAAGCTTTGGCAATGTCCAAAGCAGCAACTGCTCTCTGACCTATATTACAGTGGTCTACAGACAAATTAAGCATCAGCCTTCTAATATTGTGCGCGGTGGTTTTGTGGGGGATAAAACCGGTTTGGTCCTCAGTAATTATGTGGGTGATAACTTGGTTCAGTCTCCTGGCAAGGACCTTCGCAAGGATTTTAACATCCGTTGTCAAAAGCGATATTGGCCTATAGGCCTCAGGTGAGGTTAAATCCTTGCCAGGTTTGGGCAAAAGAACAATCGTTGCCTCATACATGGAGGCAGGAAGCCTTTGGACTGTAAGGGAGTTATTGAAGGATTCCAAAAGTTTCGGGGCTAGTAAATGGGCATGCTTTTTATAAAATTCAATCGGAATGCCGTCTGAGCCCGCAGCTTTACCTGCAGGGAAAGAGTCAATGGCCTCCTGTATTTCAATTAGTGACAAAGGCCGGTCTAAGAACAGTTGAAATTCTTCAGTTAGGGTAGGAAACCTCAAACCATCGAGAAATTGGTCCAGCCCCTCTTCCCCGCGTTCCAGTTTAGAACTATAGAGATCTGTGTAAAAAGTCGTCATGATTTGATTAATTTCAGTGGGGTCTGTGGTGATTACCGAGTCAGCTCGTTGGAGTTTCGCTATTGTGGGGGGAGTAGTCTGCGCTCTGCTGAGGAGGGCCAGCATTCTACCCGCCCGCTCACCTTGCTCTAAGATACGGGCTTTGGCAAACAAATGTTTGTATTGGGATTTTTCCCACATTGCCTTTGCATAATTGCCCTGGGCCAGCTTCAATTGGGCTACCAACGCCGGGGAAGGGTTATCTGCGAGAGCGGCTTCTAAGCGCTGGACTACACCCTCCAAAGCCTGCTGGGCTTGTCTGGATTGTTTTTTGTAAGAGGAGATTTCTTTGTTCAAGTACCCCCTAAGGTAAGCTTTAAACGAGTCCCAAACAATGTTAATGTCAGCGGAGCCCTGATTTAACTGAAAAAATTCTTGTATAGTGGCCGCATGTTCTTTGTCATTGTTAAGGATTGAGAGCCACAGAGGGTGTAAAGACCAGCGAGGTCTACTCTGGGTACTTGGCAGAGTAAGTTGTATCTCTAGGGGGGCGTGGTCAGTGATACCCCTAGGAAGGTACTCCACTAAATGTAAGTCAGAGAGGGCTTTGTCATTGACAAATGCCAAGTCTATCCTGGAAAGCACTGAATGGGACAACGAGAAGCAGGAGAACTGTCTAAGACCAGGGTGAAGGAATCTCCAGGCTTCGACAAGGCCCACATTGCTAGTAAGCGAGGCTAGATTGGATTGAGGGTCTGTAATGTCACTAGGACGGATACGCAATCTATCCAAGGCCGGGTCCATCAGGGAGTTGAAGTCCCCAGCAGCTATCACTTTGGCATGGGGAAATTGAGCTATGAATTGAGTAAGTTGGGAAATACATGATGAGTCATATGGCGGAGGGATGTACAAATTGGCTATCACAAATTCTTTATGATGAACATTTGCATGTACAAAAAGAAATCTACCCCTAGGATCGGATTTTAACGATAGGAGTTGGAAAGGAACCTGCTTGGAAATTAGGGTAGCAACACCAGATGAGAAGGAGCTGTAAGTAGCATGATAATGCCAACCAACCCAGGGCTTTTTGAGTCCGAGTATTCTCCTACCCTCCAAATGGGTCTCCTGCAAAAGAATGATATCCGCCCCCCTCTGTTTAACATAGTTGAGCACTAACCTACGCTTAATAGGGTTATTAAGGCCACGGACATTCCAGCTTAACAATTTAAGCGTCATGGGGGATTCCAAAACCATTGGATAAATGTGTGCAATTGGCCAGTCAACATAATGAAAAATAAACACCTGAGTCGAACAAAAAAAGCATTAAACCCGATAAACATTCCCAACCCACACCCACCCCTTCTACTTTGGTACCCAACGTTAAGTAGAAATGATCCCATAACAGATAACAATAGATATATGGGGGTGTTAGCACAACCGCTCAATCAGAGCTGTGAGAAACTCGCACAAATGAGGCCCGCTTCTGGGACCCCGCTCCGTCCCTCAACACATAATGTATAGATAACAGGTTCTGCACAGACGATAGACAGTAGAAAAACATTGCATTCAAAGTAACATAAGTCCCGTGCAATAGGAAGTTCTTACCCACATGAACTTGGCAGGCGCCAAAACACAGCCGAGCCTGCTGTGCACAGTAAAAGGAAAAACAACAAAGAACAGTAGGATGGTCATCATGGTGAGGGAGAAAAAAAAAAAAAAAAAAAAAAAACCCCACCCCCCCCTTCCTGGAATAGAGTTAGGAATATGCAGTACCTGACAGGTAAACCAAGCACAGTCCCCGGGCATCAGGAGTATGTCAAGCAAGAAAAGGAAATGTCCACAGGAGCAAAAATCCCTGAAGCAGTGCAGAAACCAACTCGTACAGCATGAGGTAACGATCCAACGCGTATCGCGTATGAAAGACAGAGAAGGTAACCAGTATCCAGTGGTAGATAGTGAATATTTAAACAGGGAAAAATTTGGCTTGCCAAGTACAACAAGGGAAAACAAGCACCTTCTGCAGGAGGATGTGTTCACCAGCAGCTGGCCCGGTGTAGCATAGGGGGAGAGAGAGAAAAAAAAAAAAAAAAAAACCCCACCAATCTTGCAAATATCAGGGATATGCCGTTCCAGGATATAAAATGGCATCAGGTGCAAATATCATGTAGGCAGGATAGGAAGTCGAAGTAGAAATCTTACTGTTCCCGCTGTAGGCGATCCTGGCCCTCCTCGCCCGCATGACTGGGCCTACGGTCCAGCCAGTCTCCCAGATCCTTAGGGGAAGTAAAGAAGTGAGTGGAGCCATCAGAAATCACTCTCATCCTGGCGGGGTATAGCATTGCGTATTGTATATTCTTCTGTCGCATGCGTTTCTTGCAGTCGATGAACTGTGCCCTTTGCTTTTGCACTTCGGCCGAGAAGTCAGCATAAAGAGAAATTGTACTGTCCTGGAATGTGAGCGAACCCTTCTGCCTAGCCAGCTTCAATAAACCATCACGGTCACGGGCATTCAAGAGTCGGGCAATGAGTGGCCTAGCAGGAGTTCCAGGGGGACCACGTCTAGTGGGAACTCTATGAGCTCTTTCAATCGTGAAGGCCTGGGAAAGGGATTGCGGCCCAAAGGTAGCACGCAGCCAGTCTTCCAGGAAAAGTTCAGGGGCATCACCCTCCACATTCTCAGGAAAACCTACAAACCGTAGGTTGTTCCTGCGGATCCTATTTTCCAAATCATCTGCTTTCTGTTGGGCCATTAGCAGGGATTTCTGTAACTCTTGTACGTTACCTTGTAGGGGAAGACAGGAGTCCTCTAGATTACTGATCCGCTGCTCTGCCGCCATTGCACGCTCACGCATTTTCTGCATATCGTGTCTTATAATGGAGAGGTCGACTTTAATTTCGTCAGTTTTAGCACTGATGAGTGAGGCACAGGTGTCTCTAGTCGAGCGAATTTCCTCCAGAACATCTCTCAACGATGGTTCGGCCAGCTCCTGGGAGTTCTGATCCGATGCGGTAGTCGGAGAGCTAGGCCCTGAGGAGGACGCGCCATTTTGTTGTTCACGGCCTTCCCGGGCAAACTTCCCCAGCTTCGCGGCTGCTTCCGACGCCCTTTTTTGCGCTCGATTTTGCCCCATTAAGTGGCGTGGTGGAAGGGGATCCCAAATGTGATCCACGATGCAGGGAAATAAAAGGTCTACCGACCTGTTTCAGGATAGTAACGCCGTCAAGGGACGGAGCTCGCCAGATATGCGACCGCTCACATCAGGTAGGTACCCACGCCCCAAACAGTACCATATTTACATGAATATGTAGTCACTGGTATGGAGACATTTCCAGATTCTTTCAAGTGTATGGGATTAGCATCTTCTCTAGAGTATTGCAAGAACATCAAAGCATATAGACTACAAGTCTAAAAAGGAGAAAGAGAAACAATGGTATGACTTAGAAGTGGCAATATGTCAGCTGTAGAGTTGGGGGCCCATTTACTTAGCTCGAGTGAAGGAATAGAAGAAAAAAAACGTTGAATTTCGAATGTTTTTTCTGGCTACTTCGACCATCAAATTGGCTACTTCGACCATCAAATTGGCTACTTCGACCTTCGACTACGACTTCGACTTTGAATCGAACGATTCAAACTAAAAATCGTTTGACTATTAGACCATTCGATAGTCGAAGTACTGTCTCTTTAAAAAAAACTTCGACCCCCTACTTTGCCACCTAAAACCTACCGAGGTGCCATGCTAGTCTATGGGGAATCGTTTGTTCAATGGATTAAAATCGTTCGATCAAACTATTTGCGGTAAATCCTTCGACTTCGAATATCGAAGTCGAAGGATTTACATTCGGCAGTCAAATATCGAGGGTTATTTAACCCTGGATATTCGACCCTATGTAAATGTGCCCCCAAATGTAGCATTCAATTTTATTAACTCTCTGTCATTTTTACTTTAATTTTTCAACCTGACCCACAACCTGCATTCTTCTTCTTCTATATCAACAATATGTAACCTTGAGCAAGTAATTTTAAGGGAGATTGAAATTGGGGGATATTAGAGGGTTTGCAGCAGTCACAACACTATCCTTACTATCACTAAATAGTTTTAATATATTGACACACTTATCAAAGATATATGTGTCACTTCGTCAAAATTAGTGATAAGCGAATCTGTCCTGTTTCACTTTGCCGAACAATTAGCAAAACTGAAAAAAATCGTGGAATTACAAACAATTTTCAACAATTTTTTACAAGAGCAACACTTTTTTCTCAGTCCAAATGCATTAAAGTCAATGGCCATTTTTCTTGTGGTGACTTCTCTGTATCTGCGACTTTTTTGTCCAAATTGTTTTTATGGCGACTATTTTATCATTGCGAATCCATGCCTGGCACAATAATTCACTCATCACAAGTTAGACAGGGCCAGATTCCACAAAGCAACAACCCTAGGCTGCATGATCCCAGTTCCGACCATTTGCGCACGCACCCCCTTCCCCGAGGCCACATGGTCCAAGTGCCGACTGATTACCATGCGCAGCACCCCTGCACCCAGTCCCCAGTGCTCCTTAGGATGCGGCTGGGTGGCATGCTGCCCCTAAAATTTTGCCGCCCTGGGCTTAGACCTTTGTGGTCTCACACAAAGGTGGGCCTGTAGTCTGTGTTCCCCTGCTTTGAACAGCTGACCATCAATGTGGTCTATGTGATGTCAGAGCTCAGTACCACTGGCAAATTGCAAGAAGGAATTCCAAAAGCACTGAAACAAATCATTCCAGCATTGGATGTAAACTATTAAATCTAGGGAAGGGGTTCTCTCTCATTTGCCATAGGGTTGCTGGCAGTGGGAGTTGACATTCATATTTCAGAGAATATGAGAATTTCTGGGACAGTTGACAGTTGTAGTTAAGCAACAGCTGGCAAGAAACTATAATTCCCTGCTTTAAGTAGTATCAGTTGATTTTCGTGTAGATACAGATACTGGGATTTTGCAACATGTATTTATTGCAGTCTGACAAAAGTGGGGTTAAAATCTTGATCAATTACAAATATAGGAGTCAGATTCTTGAATGACATTATAATCATCTTTGTACTATTACTGTGTAAAGTACATGGCAATACCCTCTCTAATTTTGACACCATGTACTGAATTGCACATAACATGCCACATGCTCTCATAGAAACACACATGTGCCACGCAGAGCAGCACTAACCAACATAGTGACATAAAGTAATTATTTTTCAAATGTATGTTGGGCTAACATACTAATATGGTATAAATCTGACCCATCATAGTAACCCATAGCAACCATCTAGCAATTAGCTTTGATTAGTCTAGTGCAGTTAGTATAATGAAAGCAAATTTCTGGTTGCTATGGGTTACTGCTCTGAAGAATATTTGCACCACATTAGGTGTATATAAGTATATTGTTATTTAAACAGTAACTTGTTTGTGCAGCTGTTGTTATTTAGCGATGAAAAATCATTTTCTCTTCTCAACATCTTATGTGACTTTGTTATAATAGTAACTTTTAACTAACTAAATAACAAAGACAGAAAAAAATGTCACTTTAGTACCAGCCTCTCGGTTTTTTTCTCTCCCTAAAGTTCAGTAACTTTGCAGATGCTGCAGAGATTTAGCAGTGACTAACAACTAAGAGATCACGTACAACACACACAATGTATCTGCTAATGATGTAAAGAGTTATATAAACGTGTTGCTGGAATCACACCACATGGCATCCATTTTCACATCAGAATCAGTGGCATCTTTATGGTATCAAAACATGAACACCTGGGAAGCAGAACACACAATGACACTAATGCTTTGGCACCAATGTGGTTAATCAATGCCACTAGTACAATCACACACACTTGTGTTTCAGAAAATATTCAGGTGATGTACCCCAAGAGTTATTATAGCAACAAAATGCACAATTAAATGATAAAATGGTCTCATCTTGCTGAATTTTTTCCCACTTAAATATAATGATTTATTTGCATGTTTGTGCCAGTTTATTACATTAGTGCTCTGAGGTTTGGCGTTGTGTGCCAAAATTATTCCGCATACGCACATTTTGACACCAGCACTACTGTTATATACTGTAGTATAAAGTGCACAGACCGCATGTGCCATTTCTCATGGCAGTACAAATGATCCCTTACCATTAAACAAAACCATAAGGCGGTTAGACTGATGCCAAATAGGGGCAGTTTTGACTCCGTAATCGGCTACCGATTATGGAGTCAAAACTGACCCTATGTGGCATCATGGTTTTGTTTTATGCTAAGGGATAATTGTACTGCCATGAGAAATGGCACTTGTGGTCATAAAATGTTTGGCAAGCTTTATAATCTAGCTGTGCACTTTATACTTTATACTACTGTTTATAACTTTTACTGAATAAAGCAGTGATAACTGGAAAGCCTTTCCTAGACTCTCCATTTCAAGTGCAGGTAAAGGATCCCTTATTCGGAAACCCGATATCCAGAAAGCTCCGAATTATGGAATGGCTGTCTCCCATAGACTCCATTTTATCCAAATAATCCAAATTTCTAAAACTGATTTCCTTTTTCTCTGTAATAATAAAACAGTAGCTTGTACTTGATCCCAACTAAGATATAATTAATCTTTATTGGAAGCAAAACCAGCCTATTGGGTTTATTTAATGTTTAAATGAATTTCTAGTAGACTTAAGGCATGAAGACCCAAATTACACAAAGATCTGTTATCCAGAAAACCCCAGGTCCCGAGCATTCTGGATAACAGGTCCCATACCTATAGTGTATATATATATATATATATATATATATATAAAATAAAGAAGAGACCAGCAACACCAGGGTTTCTGTGAGTAAAAAAGTGTTATTGCATATGTAACCGACGTTACGTTTCGGTCCCCATTGGGACCTTTCTCAATGGGGTTCACCTTGAGAAAGGTCCCAATGGGGACCGAAACGTAACGTCGGTTACATATGCAATAACACTTTTTTACTCACAGAAACCCTGGTGTTGCTGGTCTCTTCTTTATTTTGTATACTAATCTTACCGAGCACCCAGGTAAAGGACTTGGAACGGAGTGCTGTCCACTACAACAAGATATATATATATATATATATATATATATATATATATATATATATATAACCAATAAGGACCTGCAGACCAGCACTCCTTATATAATGTAGTTTGTTTTTTACATATTGTACAGAAGTCCCTATCCTGAAAACCCCAGTTCCCAAGCATTCTACATAACAGATTCCATTTGTGTGTGTGTGTTATTTTTTTTTGCATGGACCATGTTGTGACATATCTAAGAAAAGTTTTCAATCTTTAGTCACGCTATAAAATAAATGTGAAAGCTAATTCTTGAAAGGCTAATACATACCAGTACATGACTAAAATTAGCTTTCTATAAATGGCAAGGCCACTTGTATGTTATGTACTTTGTTATTCAAACAGAGATGAGTATTGAGAATTGCACTATGTTTTGTATGAAAGCATCTGTTTAAAAAGCCCAAGGTGAAATGAAAATAAAATATGTGGGAAAATAAGAAATGGCTTATAGAGTGTTATTCACCCTCTTTTTAAAGGGTGCTAATATGGCTTTAATATGAAAATATGAATGAAGTAATGCTGTATTATCTGCTAAGAAAACCTCTCTCCTTTTTTGGCAGTATAACAAATCATGTCATTACAGAAGTGGGCATACTGTAAAATCATTTTCACATTAAACACATAAAAATGCAGGGCTCTATCTTTCTATCTATCTACAGTATCTATTTATATATTCTGCAATCACAATTTACTTCCATCTATATATATATATATATATATATACATAAAAATATACATTTATGTTAATGAGACATCAGAAATGTCCTGATTATAAGAGAATGCACGAGGTGCAGGGGTTAAATGGAGCTGCAGTATGAAAAGAGCTCCGCCTCCCCTTTCAGCACCTGGTACTCTATAGACAGTTGCCTCAGCAGTAGATTTCAGAAGGGATTGGAGGAAAACAAGAGGGGGTGAGAATGTGACAACTGCCGGCTCTGGCTGCTGCCTTGGGGAGGCCTCCCGCACCTGTCCCTGCCTGTCTCTTGGCCAGCACTGTTGTTGAATCAGACAAGCAGAGAAACATTCTTATTTGCCAGAGCAGAACGGCGTGCAGAAGCAAGAACATGACTTCTTCATTCAAGCTGGATTTTCTTCCTGATATGATGGTCGATAGCCGTTTGCTAGTTTCTGACAGAATGTAAGTACAGCGCCAGCTTCTATCTAGAACAGTGCTGTGCTGCATGCAGGCTCCAATGCTCATGTTTTTTAAAAAAAGGCAACAAAAGCAGGACATCTCCACCTCTCCATTCTGTACTTCCTCTGGCTATATGGAGTTTTAGGAGTCTTTAGCCTGTACAAATCACACATTTAAAGCCACTTTGCATATCTTAATAATGTGCTACTTAATAGTCATATAGCTATTGCAGCCTATAAATTAAACACATTTATATACATATTTTTTTTTCTTTTGCTGGAAATGACATTCTTTACTCTGCTCTCACCCGTGACCTCAGTTAAAATGTATATTTTAGGATGTGCCAAATCTTAATGATTTAGCCCCTATTGTGCATTTAAATAAAAAAAAAAAGACGATGGTTAATATTTTTTCTTCCAATTTTTTTTTTTTTGATAATTAAACCCTGTATCACTTGCAACAGCCATTTGATATCTACATAAAGCTAAGCTAGTGATATTTAATAGTATTATATTGTTCTGCAGGAAGAGTGTAATATGGTATGTTCTGGGATATTACAAACTAAGCTGGGATTTAAGCTGGAATGTATCTGCCTTTCTACTTTATAGGAAGACTTTAATTAATGTTTAGGAGAAAAGGTTTTTTTTCCCTTTTGCATTCTTACACAAGGTCATATACAAAAAAAAGTATATAATTAGTAGTTAATAAAAACCCCAATGAACCCCAATCATTTTAGTAACTGGTAAACTTGCTTACAGGTTATCTAATCATAGGTCTTCAGGAAAATAAATCCCACAGGAATGCAATATGTAGGTTTAACATATATCTATAAATATAAGCAAGTATATGTTCTAATAACTGCCAGCTATGATTCATGTTTATGCCTCTGTGCAAAACATAAGAAGAGCCATTGAGAGTTTTATGATCAATTTTACTGGAAGCAAACTTTCCCCAGTGGTGCTTGCTGCTTTGCTAAGCACATTGGAAAAGGAGCCTTTGAGTGGTGCGATTCAATACTAGTCTATTGTTTAAGCTGCTGAGTAGGGATGTAGCGAACTGTTCGCCGGCGAACTAGTTCGCGCGAACTTCGACTGTTCGCGTCCGCCGCAAGTTCGCGAACGTCGCGCGACGTTCGCCAATAGGCGTTCGCGTCAAAATCGGTCGCCCATTCGACCATTCGATCGCTAAAATCGAACGATTTTCGTTCGATTCGAACGAAAATCGTTCGATCGAACGATTAAAATCCTTCGATCGTTCGAATCGAACGATTTTCGGATGATCGAAGTTCGCGAACAGTTCGCGAACAGTTCGCAAATTTTGCCGGTGTTCGCGAACGGCGTTCGCGAACACATCGGCGGCGGTTCGCTACATCCCTACTGCTGAGCTATGGGGATGGGAAGAAGAAAGCTTTCATGTGTTAGCCAACTCGACTCATACAATCCTTGTTGCCAGTAATGTAGAGGATGCTAAACTGTTTGTTCCAAATGATGAGTTCACAATCAGAGCCAAGCCACTCTGAAAATAAAGGGTTTTCAAAATACTGCCATTAATGTGGTTCCCTACGTGACTGTGAAGAAGGTTTCTTCCAGTGTATTTGTCCATTTAGGAGAAAAGGGAGAAATACTTTTTTTTTAACCTTGAAATGAAGCAGTTAAATTCCTAAACAACTGCACGTGTGACTTCAGGGAGGTGAACCTTAGGACATCTAAATATCAGCTCACCCAATACATTTGCTTTTACTGTAACAATTCACTGCATGTGATCATCTAGTCTGAGCAGGATAATTAATAATGATTGAGTACTGTACTATAGGAAAATAAATAGAAAATCAATGATTTCTTAAGCAAATGTATAAATAAATTTCTTATATACTTCAGTGCACATTATTAGTGCTGCCCCAGGAAATATTTTTTTCTATATACTGTATGTTATTTCTTTATTATTAGGAACATTTTACAAATCCCACTGATAATAACTGTTACCTAAATCAGAAATATTTTGGAATTTTCAGGATGACACAACAATTGCTACACTGTCCACTTCTAAACACGAATTGCTTATGCTTTAGGCTATTGCGTTAATTATGCTATAGATAATAAATGCCATTTTGACAAATAACCCACTAAACAAAATGAGAATTTTAGCCAAGTTTAAAAATATTAATGATCAGCCTTATAGATTTACAACTTTTAACTTTATGTCTATAGATACCTTTGTGTGGGAGATGACACATTGTTTATGCTTCTCTATCTTGAATAAATGATTACATAAGATGACTTGTGCATCACTGTTCCTTTGAACTGGTCTTCTTATTTTTTTGACAGCAAGGCATTCACTTGAATATTGTCTAGAATCTTCCCATAAATAAAATATTAGAGAGAAAAAGAGAGAGAAAGAACATTATCATCAGTGCTGGTTCTGTTTAACATTTAACTTATGGCTTGGATACTGTATGTAGTTAATTCAACATACCCAAATCTTATTACATGTTTCTCACCTCACTATTTTATAATAGTTTATACAACATTGAGACTTGGTAAATATACAGACTTGTATGTACTTTATGTTGATATTAGCATTCTTACCTTTATTTGTACTTTGGGGAAGTGAGGGAACATTTCTCTTTTTTGGAAGATGGTTCAGTGAATATATACAAAGATGAGGCATCATATTACTCATATTAAGGGATGTTTTTTGTATCCATGTTGCTAAGGCTAGTACAGTAAAATTTTGCATTCGTTAACATGTATAGTATGTGTTGCAAAAAAATCACATACAGGTACATAGTGAAAATGTTAGTCCTTCTCCTTAGCATTTTATTGACAGGTCCCAGAAATCTTGCCCCAGTTTTAACCATTGTTTGTGCTGAATAAAGGTTGGAGGATAAAGGATAATAACTTATGAGGTGACCACTGGGACTCTAAATCATTAAAAGTAAAATAATAAATATATTTCAAATATCATAGGAAAGCAGCATGTTCCTCTTTTATACTCATTCTGCTTTAATGCTGCATAACCTAAGAGAATCATTGTAGTGCTGATTTTTATTACAGAAATATTGGTCAGCAGTTTTTGATTACTTTACTGTTTTCTTTAATAACAGTATTTCAAGTCAGCCTCAGAACGAAGGTTTTGCTATTACACTCGCTTGTCAGTTAAGCTAATGTTAAACATTTAGTGCCAATTGACTTCAAACTGCAATGGTCACCTAAAACAAACCTCCCTAAAGAAGTTGTCCTAAGACTAATGCGAACATTAAACTTTGCTGATGATCTGAATAGCTTTGAAGATCTATAGCTTCAGGGAATGCTTCATTTGTCATCTAGACACATAACTCTGCTGTCTAAATTTGAAACTAGTGCAGTTTGCCCGGAACACTGGAGTAAATATGTATCAGTAGATTTTCCTTTTGCCGGTCATGGTAGCTTTAAAGCTTGTGTTCCTCCATAATTGTTATTATTGATTTCTCTTTTAACTCTGTGGAATATATCTTCATATAAGAGTTTGGCAATGAGCAAAAGGTTTTAGACTCCAGCAGTTGCCTTACAAAGGGGGATCTTGTTGACAGTTAACTGTCATCAAGTTAAAATGTATTTTTACATGGTGTGTCATAAATTTATATTCTAAGGCAGGTAGTTGAAGACCAAAAACTATACATCTGCCCTAAATTGCAACTCCCAGCACCCCCTCAACATCTTTGCATGTTCAGTCACTGGAGGGACAACAAACAGTTTCCCATAACTGATCTATGCTTTTGCCCATGTTTGCCATATGAGATATTTTGTCCTGCTCAGGAACCAGCTTGCAAAAACGTTGACAGGATCGCTGTGGTACTTCATTATCTTAGATTACAGAGATGATCATTATCTTCCTTACGAGAGAATAGCCTTCTGTAATAGTGTTGCTAATCTACCATACTGACTGCAAATATTAGAAGCAACTACCTGGTCTAATGGGCCTACATTTTATGCTTCTAGTCTTGAAATAAAATCATTTATCAGCTTTATGACCATAATGATAAGCATGAAGTCAAAAGGGTTCAGTAGAGCATGTTTTTTTATCCATGTGGCTTGTGAGACTTTGCAAAGAAAGGTACTGCAAATGATTGGATAGTATTTCTAACTGTTTAAATGTAATAACACGATGAGATTCAGATTTTAATGCATGCCATTAAAATATGACCCTCAAAACTGCAACAATCCGATTAAAATGTTCTGCAGGTTAAAACATTTTGCAGCAACGATTATGAACATATGCATGTATTTGTAGAGAGATTTACTGCACTGCAACAAACACATATAGACATAATGAAAAAAGCATTGTTACTTCTGCTAGGGGAGATATTATTGTTCATTATATCACAACTGTCATATGTATTGAAACCTTGGCCACCAGAGCTTTACAATACTTCAGTGGCTTTTCTTTCATCTTAGGTGTTAAAATGCTATTTCTCTTGATGAGTATTTCTATCCACTCCTTTTCAAAGAAGCTGAGACATTCTCAAACACATTTTTGTGAATAATGATATAGGTGACATTTATCCACTAAGTGGGATCTGTCTCCTGTGTGAGAAAAATCTTCTCACCTTAGTGTTAAGACAAAGAGCTGTCAATAACATTGATGAAAGACAAAGAGCTGTCAATAGCATTGATAAAAGGACACTATCATGTTAATTTAAGCTTGCATTAACAAGAATGTTTAAAAAAAAAGTAATATATATGATCAAATAAGTTTTTTATTGTTTTTATTACATAATGTTTGTAGCTGAGACCATGTCCAACCTTATAGGCATAGGCACTCAATTTTGTTATATTTTCAAATTAGCAAGGTAGGCATTTAAAAGAAGAAGCAGTTGGATCACATTTATGTAGGTGTTGACTTGCATACTTTGCATTACATGAGTACAGAAAAGAGACCGCATTTAGGCCTTTTGCTGGAAGTGGCTTACAAAGCCTTTTACGACAGCTAAAGCATTAATATGCTTATTATTTGAGTGTGCAGAAAATGTCTTTGTACTCAAATAATGTTAATCTTCAGTGCTATACTTAATTGGTTCACTTGGATTTTATGCAGCTGCTTCAATCTGCAAAGCCACAATTTTCCCCCAATGACCCTAAATTTACACATATGAGGAACAGGTCCAATAATAAATTTAATCATTTCCGCTCACATTTACTTTATCAGACTAAATTGCTAAAACATCTGATGTTTTAAATTACAGACTGTTCATGGTATTCATACATTTTTAAGGAATGTAAATGTAAGTATTTTATTAGCCTTGATAGGACATCATTTTAATTTAAAGGTGTGTGTTTGTAATACACAATATGCAAGCTTGGGTATAGAATGCTTACAAAGAGAATTGTCTTTGCACCCATGTGAATAAGATCTCTATAAATGTGAATGCATGATTGCTACCAACATTCCAACTCTATACAGGTGGGTTACTCAGTATCTTATCTCAATCAATTTTTTTCTATACAGGCAGATTTAGCATACTATGAGGTTGTATGTTACTTATGCATTCTCCATAATGAAAGTAAAATGTTTGTGTATTCTGAAGGCAAATAAATAAGGATTTTAATTTAGGTTTGTTAATATTAGAAACTTAGCTTAAAACTTATTTCAATTTCAATATATTGTTAATTGTCTCCATGAGTGAATGCATATTTTTGTGTTGTGGTTACTGGCATGCAATAGTTATCAGTAAATGGTTTTGTAGAGTTATTTTGTGTAAATCCCATTTACTCCTCCATTTAGCAAAATAAATCAAAGCCAGGGCACAGGAACTGGATTATTTTTAATTAGGGTGGAATACATATAATGGCACAAAATCTGTCTCAATGTTTAAAGGTGACTACTACGTAAAAAAGGTTTATGAGGATCTATGAACAACTCAAGCTTGTACAGGATAAATTAGTCTTTCCATAAATATGTCCTGTAAGTGTCTAAGGGGGTCATTGCTCCTAGTGACTTTATACTATGGCCAGCGCGTCAGTTTGTAATGGACCTTTGTAAACACACAAGCATATTAAGTTTGGATTGTAAGCTTTCATGAGCAAGCCCCTCAGTATTTCTTTAGATGGTAATTAATGTCACTTCTTATGTAATACATCAGGGTTTCTGTCTACCTTTATATTTCAGTGGTCATGCAATTTGAATATGTATACAGTACATGCAATAGCAAAAACAAATTGTCTCAAAGTAAGCATCCTAACTTCTACATTTCTAAAGGCACAAGGACATCAATTTATATGATAAATATACGACTACTAATAAAAAACAACTTTGTAGAGTCATGTAATGCATAACATAACATTATTGTGCAACACAGGGGAAAATGTTCGCTTTCTATGTCTTGTAATTGTGCATAGACTTGTACATCAGTGTCTGTGTGATGTAGGCCATTTTTATACCACCAATTTCTGACAACAGTCAAGGTTATTTTATATCAAGTGAGTGATATTGAAAGGGTTTCCAGAAAAAATAAAAAATTGCATGAATGACCTATTACTACTCATAATAGCTTTTCATTTTCACAACTTGCACTGGTAGCAGTATACCTAGAATTTTTTTTCAATAATTTATATAAGGTATTACAGTTTACTGCTGTTAGTACAATGTGAAACATTCTAATAAGCCATAGTTAAGCTATAGGATGGAAGCATTTACTAGTCTTCATTTGAGGCATACATACAGTACGTTAACTTTAATGAGTTACTTATGAACAAGTGTCTGTTACTGTATTAGCTGTTTTTTAAATTGAAATTATTCAGTACCAGTCATTATCAGATTCATCAAGAATCCAAAGACCTTTTAAATGTTCAAAAACCAAATTTCTCAATAAAATTAATTTTTTTTCTATAACACATTGTAATAACCTATGTTATGTAATGACTAATGAATGTATATGGTTCCTGACTTTTACCAATAGACTACCTCTGTAAGACAGATCATGTGAGCTAAAGGTGCGGCAAAAAGGCTCCCCTTGTGAGAGCCCAAATTAAGTATTTTTAAGCCAGAGCTTCTGCTCTTCAAGCAGGGCTCTTAGAGTGCAATTGCACTCTCTGCACTAGCAACAAACTGTCCATCCTTGGTCATAGAGCAGAAAAGGGAAGCCCACTCCTGGGCTCAAAATCATCTGTGATTCCTGCAGAACAGTAATACACAAATGTATAGCGTATTTAGAAATCTGTGTGTAAAAATATGCTGATCTGAAAAGTAAACTGTACAGCTAGGGTAAAGGGGTGCATATACAGCAGAGCTTGAAGCCTGAACTTTGAAGCATAGAGAAAAGACTGGCCTGTCAACAATGAAGGCTCACTTCCTATATAGCACACGCAGATGAATATACGTACAATAGTTAAGCCACTTTAGACTGGCATATTATTTTACACCATTTACCCTACATAATGTATACTGTAACAGCTGTAACCTACACTGAGGGTTCCAATGTGATGTATATTGCCACAGGTATGCACGTGATACACATTAAAATACTGAAGTAGGAACACATAAGATTTTAGACCTTCCATTCCACCTTGAGCTCTCTTTGTCAGTAAATATATGGTAGCTGTGTTACATTATATGGATTACCTTGCTCTTAGCTAAACTACTCGATTCAGAGTACCACATGGATTTTCTGTCCCTTGTGAGTTCTGGCAAAGGCTATCACTTGAGTTTAAATTTTTAGATATTTTGCCATAGGCCTAGGATTTAAAATGATGAGATGCATTTCTGGCTTTGGGATTTCTGCAATATGTTGTTAGCATTTGCTGAAATATTGCTAAGTACATTTCCTTAGTTTCGGTAAGAAGGCTGTAGGATATCTGTGCATCGGCAGGAGATTTAATTCCCTTACTGTCCACATAGGCATAGCAGAGGAGCTGTCACACTGTTGGATTATTTTATTTATAGCTTGATTTTGCTTATTTAAATAACACTTCATCATATTAAAAAGCTTTCCAATGTTCTTTATAATTCTCTGACAATGTACTGTTTTAGAGTTATACTTATAATGGGAGATGTGACAATTCAGGCTTCTGGTTTGCAATAATGGAATAGATTAGCACATTCATCAGCAGCCTGTAGAAAGTCCTGATGACCCATGTATTAGCATAACTCTGCACTTACTTTTTGTGCCAGATAAGCTTGTTACAGCACTGACTACTAACTGCATATATCCACTGGAGACAATAATGGTACCTTTAATGCCCATTAATATGCATACTGGCCTAATTAAGTTTTTCTTAGTTAGGCACTGTTTTACAATCAACTAATTCTGACAAATCAAACTTATATATATTCAATTTTCACTCCCGTGGGATGAATATTTCAACCGCAACTAAATAAGTACGTGTACTTGTCTAGACAATATTGGATTTAGCGGCTATTATGGAAGTATTTATTCTTCCAATTTACCTTTAATATGATGTAGGTGATGATAGTCTCAGACTATTTGCAATTCATTTTAATTGATTACTTTTTGTTTTTTTTAATTATTTCTTTTTGTTCATTGTCACTTCACTTTGGAATTTCGGCAGCTATCTGTTGCTAGGGTTACCCTAGTAACCAGACAAAGATTTGAAGCAGAGACACAAATAAGAATAAGAGAGGGTCTAAAAAGAAAGATAAATAAAAAATTTAACAATGACAATACAACTGCAGCCTCATAGAGCCGGGCCAGTGACTCGATTTGAGTCAAATACTGTAATAAAAAATGTAAACATTTTTAGAATATGCCATTTTATAAAATAGGTAAAAGTGAACTACCCCTTTAAAGGTGTTGTTAGATTCCTGTTATTGGGGTCCATTGAATTGCAAACATAACTCATCATCAAATCACATTTTCCTTAGTTTTTTATTAAACACTGTAAATGGTCATTGCTGGCTTTTAAGAGCTTCACCATTTGAGGCATTAGCTGAATTATACCCCACATGCCTAAATACAAATTTGAACCAAGCAGTAAAAATGAGCTTCTCTTCTAGAAGAGAGTCAGTTTTCATGTGACGTTCCCTTGAGCTATGGTTTAATCATGAAAGCATGTAAGACTGCACGAGTATCATGTATAGGAACAATGCTGGGGGATCATATTGCAAGCATCCATGTCTTCATGGTCATAAATAGAGAGGTGAACATTTTATGTGACACACAGGGGCAGATTTATGGAATAACAAACCGTATAATCCATAGGAATCTTACATCAGTTTGCTATTCAACTTGATCTCAAGTTATTACACTTTATAAGTACAGGAAAGTATTGACATATTTATTATATCAGTGTTTTTGAATGCTTTGAGCAATCAAACGCTATTCTTTCCTATGGAATGTAACACCCCATAGTATTGTTAAGCCCCTGATAATTAATGAACATTGCAGTAAAATGAATGCAGTGCAATTTACAGGGAGCTTAATAATTCAGAAGATCTTTTTTTTTGAATAGGATGAAAAAGTAGGCACTTGCAATATAGGAAGCAATAAAGTAAATTACATTGTAATAGATTTGAAAAACACTCAGTATGGAAGGAAATGGTGTGGGGTAATTTTAGAAGTAGGTTTTGTATACCAAAAACAATGTTGGATCGCTGTATATGTAGAGGAATTCCTAAAGCAAATATATTGTGAAATGTGCCCTGACCTAGTAAAAATACATTATGGGGTTAAACCTGTACCTTTTTTTAAAAAAAACTATTTAATGCTGAGGTATGACAACTGTTTTTTTTTTTTAAATGCCCTAGGGAATCCATTCCTGTAAGCTGTCCTCCTCTAAGATATTTTGATAGCAATTCATATTCAGAACAAGCAGTTACAGGAGTGAAGATTCTGTGATTCAATATTTATTTCATACTCAGAGGAAGGACTAGGAAAGGAAATGTTAAATATTGCATGTAGTTAAGTGAACTTTCTTATTTTTTCCCAAATACATTTTCTTGGATTGTTAACACGAGAAAGGTCCCAATGAGGACCAAAATGTTACAACGGTTGTTAAGTATAGTGCAAAATGTAAGTATTGAAAAGAATAGTGGGTTTAAATCCAAACTTAAATTAGCAGGCTATTCTTAAGGAAAGTCATGCGACCACAAACTGCAGGTTTAGAGTGTAGCTGTAGGTAATGTTTGCATGATTAACTCCTAGGATTCAGTTTCATGTTCAGAATAATGCATGTGAAAGAACAGGCAGCTGTCTCCACTAAAATGGATCCTATATCCTTCTTCAAGCCCCTCGCTGTATTTTCACTTAACCTAACAAACCCTTGCCTGTTTCTGTTATTTTGTTACACGATTTCCAGTGAACTCTTTCATTACCTCCCCTGAATGTCAAATAGCTGATTGGGAGTTGTTACTTTTGTTGCTATGGGAACATAGCAATAGGGCAAATACAAGAATTTCTGATAATTCTCAACACATTTGCTTTACATTGTTTTTGAATGGATTTTAAAAATGTATGTAAATAAAATGAAAATGCTGAAAACAATTGCAATGCAAAATATATCCAATATACATATTATGGAGTTGTCACTTAATATAAATACATCCTTTATGAATGTATAATTTCAAATGTCTTTCATATCTAGATTTTAAAAACTGGGAAGGGCCAACAAAATACCCTTCTTGTATCATGTATCCACTTTACGTTTAAACTATATATATACAACTTGGCATAAGTATATTTAGGTAATTGCATGCATAGAACAGTACAAAGAGCTCTTTGCACCTAGAATAAAAATCATTGGTTATCAGGACAATGAGATCAGAAGAGGGCCAATGTATGCAACATACAATAGCTAACTGATAATCTTTTACAAGTACCAGTTAAAAATTGCATTTTAATTATTATTGTGATATAACTTTCATGTACTAATTGTTTTCTTCCATTCAGCCAAGAGCAATGGCAATTCAAGTGAAGTTTTGGGAAGTGCAACAAGTGTGGCATATTGAATATTATCTTTTCCAATTGCTTTCACTTTAGCCAGAACACAAACTTTGCTGTCTGAGTAGGTTCAATTGGAGTGAAGTTTGAATGTCCCTTGTGTTTATTGTTTTCCTGCTAGTCATGCAAGCATTATCTATAATTATATTTGCAAGCCTGTACAAAAAAACCCATAGTAAAACACAATTTCTTCCATTACAGGTATATACTCATTCCAAAACCTCATTAAAATACTTTTTCAGAAATGGCACCTGCCATTTTATTAAAGTAGAGAAATGCATAATATTAAATAACGAGTCTTATTTAGATATTATCTAGCAATCATCAATCTAGCAAAGGTTTTTAAAGAGATGAAGTGTAAAAATGAAAAAAAATGTCCCCAGATAAATACAGGTATAGTATCTAGTATTTGGAAAGTAGTTAACCAGAAAATTCTGAATTATGGCAATAGCATTTCTCATAGTTGCTTTTTTTAAAAAACAAATCTTACATTTTGAAAGATTTGATTTTTCTTTTAAATAATGGGTGTAGGTAAAAAACATGGTGCCTTTGTTTTTACATCTTGAGCCTTCCTGTTGGATCAATGCATCTTGTAAAACAGTTTCCATCCGAGTATTATGTAGCACATAAACATAGCCAGCAGGTTAATTGTTTATCTTTACAAGTTCTGAGTACTTGATAAAAAAGCTGTATTACCCACAGTATATGTAATATTATTGAGGTTTTATTTTAGCTGATATTTACTCACACTCCCTGGCAGGTAAAATAGGACTACATTTATGAATATATAGGTGCACAATTCAGAGGAATGTTAAAAGAAAGAGGGGGACAGATTAAGGTTAAAAAAACATTATCTATGAACGTATAGAAGTGCAGGGGGTGGTGAGGAAAAAAACAAGGAAGGAAAAACGTGACCTTAAAGATTGATTTAGAGTTGGCACTTGTCTAGAATGTTAGTGGTCTTGTAAAAGTAAAATGAACAATTTATGGCATTATTATTAGAAATTAGGGCTGCACCAAACTTAGGGTTTTTTTTTGGTTCAGTAAATAACGAATCTTGAAGGATTTAACCAACTCCCATACCAAATCCAAACCCTAATTTGCAGAAAAAAAACCCTTCCATTGTGATGCCATCTAATTTAATTTTATGGTATTTTGGATTTAGTTCAGACAGACTGATATCTTTTATTTGCTTTCCTTAAGATGTTTAAAACTTTAACTAATAAAGTCTGCTATGGTCAATATTTATTCAATACCACATAAAAATGGAAATGCTTTTGATACACATTTTGATTAAAGTCCTACTAAAAGGTTGCATGCATAAAGAAGCTTACTGGCACTGATTCAAAACTTTTTAAATTTGTAATATTTAAGGTGCTTACAACTTATTTTCTTAATGTGAAATCAAATTTTTTAGCAATACATTTTGTTATTCCAAAATAAAATTGCATTATTTCTGTTTAACACCTTTGTTTCTGGCTACATTCCCTAACAAAAGGCATAAGTAATATATGTTTAATGAAAAATCAAACCTTTAGGGGATTATTTAATAAGCTCTGAATACCCGAAATTCCCCAATATCCGAAAAATTTGTGATTTTTTTTATAAAATCGGACTTTTAAAAAAATCATGAATTTTTCAGAATATAAAAACAGGGCATTTCAAACTTGTCGAGGTTGCATAAAAGTCAATGGGAACAGTCCCATTGATTTTTGGTTGTGTCTGGGGTTTCTGGCAATTTCACAATGTTTTCAGAGCTTTCGGTGAAAACTCTGAAAAATTCTGAGATTTCGCGGAAAATTCACGAAAAAATCGTGAAAATCAGAGCTTTTCCCGCAAAGGTAAAGGCAAAGGTAATAATAAATAAGCATTAAAAACCCGAGCGGGTTAGATCGGAATTTGTAGCAGCCGATATTGAGATAAATTCGGACCTTGATAAATAACCCCCTTAGTGTTGTCACACTCACTGAGGATCAATAGCCGTATTATCTTCTTTGCTAAATTGGCAAATGGACACAATAACAAAGTACAAAAAATAGGACAAACATATGCTGAGAGAAAATGTCTTCCTGTACCAGTCAGTGCCCTCATTTTTTTAAATTCCTACATGAACTGACTTAGAAAGCATAGAAATATTTAACTCACACACAAAAGCAAAATAAATAAAAAAAAAAGTGAAAACTCTCTGCTTTTGTAATGTAAAGGCATCATTTATTTTTAACAGAGAGTAGCTAGGCAGAATAACGGTACAAGAAACTTTAAATGAACCTTTTGTGTTTCAGTTCAACTGCTTGTTATGCAGTTCAGCCTTGAACATTAGTGTCTCAATAGACCATGTAATAGGTAGTCAAAGACAGCTATTGCACTTGCTATTTCTAAATGCTGCTGTTAAGAGATAGAAATGGGAGCCTACAGATCATTGATAACAATGCTTTCCTGTATTCTCTTTGTTTAGAGGTATACACAGGTGATGTTCAGCAGTTGAATATCAAAGTGTAGACCAACAGACAGTAGAAAAAAAAGACATTGTAAGTTTCACATTGATCATGAATTGTTTCAACTTGCTGCAGGCTATGTCCTTAATTAATTATAATAAAATGCATGCATTACAACTTACTAAGGTACAGGTAAAATTTAAGTATGTTGGCAATTAAAGTGTATTAATGATAAAGATAGATAGATAGATAAATAGATAGATAGATAGATAGATAGATAGATAGATAGATAGATAGATAGATAGATACTCGGAAAATTAATAGATTATATTAAATAATTTTCATAACACTTAGGGGCAAATTCATCAAGGGTCGAATTTCGAGGGTTAATTAACCCTCAATATTCGACTGGGGAATGAAAATCCTTCGACTTCGAATATCGAAGTCGAAGGATTTTGCGCAAATACTTCGATCGAACGATCGAAGGAATAACCGTTTTTAATTATTTAATTATCCTTCGACCAAAAAAAGTTAGGCAAGCTTATGGGGACCTTCCCCATAGGCTAACATTGGGTTCGGTAGCATTTAGGTGGCGAACTAGGGGGTCGAAGTTTTTTCTTAAAGAGACAGTACTTCGAATGGTCGAATAGTCGAACGATTTTTAGTTTGAATCCTTCGATTCGAAGTCGAAGCCATAGTCGAAGGTCAAAGTAGCCCATTCGATGGTCGAAGTAGCCAAAAAACACTTTGAAATTCAAAGTTTTTTTTCTTCTATTCCTTTACTCGAAGTTAATGAATTGGCCCCTTACAGTAGTTTTGAAAATGTAGGAAAAATTATTTTTAAGTGATAAATTGTGATTCAAAAACTGATCACAACTATAAAGTTGTTAAAACCAAACAAAAGAACATGACTTGCATCGCCAAAAGAAACAAAAAAAAATCTATAAAAATTCATTGTATTTATAATTCTTTTTTACTGTGTGCCATATAAATCTTCGGACCTGCTCTGTCTAGAACCAGGGACCTTATGGTAACTGGCTTCCCCTGTTTGCACCAATTAATACTTTGTAATTTCTTGTTAATCATTTTGATAAGCACTTTCTCTCACTGCCTCTACCACTTTTAGTTTCACCTGCAGGCAGATCCCTAAAAAAGGTGCTTTTCCTGATAACTTATCTGAGTTACTGTCTGTGGCCTACCCATGTTCCAAAGCCTTGTATCCTGAGTTCCATAGTCCTGTGTAATGAGTCCTGAGTTGCTGTAGAAGTGTGTTTATGCCAGTCCCAGTCCTTTACCTACTAAATTATTGGTTTTGACCTGTGTTTGAGCTTTGTTGTTGCTTGCCACATGCTCTGACCTCTGGGCCAATTAACTGACTTGTCTTCAGTCTGCCAGCTGACCCATCGCCTGATTGATGGTCTTGCTTTCACCCTGCCACCTGCCCTGATATTTGGCCTCATTTACTGTCTGCCCTGACCACAGAGCTTATTCATGGACATGCCTTTAACCTCCTACCAGATTCATGGGTTTGCTTTCAGCCTGCCACTTGTCTGCCCTGACCTCTCTTCTCATATATGCCTATTTACATACATACCTGTGGTCCCTATTGTTATTGCTGCTTGCCTACTGTTTTCCTAAACTCTGATTTATGTTCGTCGTGCCAATTTCACACCTAGGCTTCCTGACAATCAAACAAACTCTTGGAACATAAGTTGTGTATTAATTGTATTAATAGAAAGAGAAAAGGCAGCACTAATGTAAGTAGCATATTGCTGAGTGTGCTTATTAATTTACCATACTATATCACATACAATGGTGCTTTTTCATGTTTAGTAAAATATCTGAGAGATAATATATCTTATGGTTTTTATTTGGGGCCCTGCCATTGTTACTGTATCACCACATTGTGGTGCTTGATATCCATACATTCTGAATGTTTACATTTTAATGTTTTCTATACTAGATCCAACAAACTTGACATACCTTACTGGACATTTGTCAGCATAATAGAAAAACATTAGCTGCATCATTTTTATTTATTATTTCTTCCTTTAATAACTACAACTCCCAAAAATAAATTTATTAGCAGGCAGCACTGTTGGAAGCTTCTGCTATTGTCTTCTTCCTCTCATGTCAATTACAACATGAGAGATGCCAAGTTTGAAGACTACAGTAGACAGAAGACAATTAAATCTTAAGATAAAAATATAAAAATGCAGCTTTAGTCCTTTAGATAAGCATTCTTTTAAAAACAACTGGTGGCAATTTAAGGGATCTTTTGTAATATAGTATATCTTATGTTATTAGAAATAATACACAAAGCATGTTGTAAAGGGGCTGATTTATACTTCTCAGTACTAAGAAAAAATTATGTGATTCCATTAAAACATAAATCTTGACCTTGGCACAACCCCTCAGATGCCTCTTATTATGGTCAACGGACCTTGTCAGCTCTGTATAGTTCTTAGAGCATGTGCCAATGTACTGAATGTGATTATGTGTTTTGCAGTACAATGTTCTGTTGATTTCAGAGAGATCCGCATTACCTACATTGCTTGATGCAATTAACAATGAATTACTTTGGGGAAGTTCACGTTTGAAATAAACGCTATTAAATCTGTGCACAGACCATTACAAGTCAACAGTTTACAGACTGGTCATGACCGCTATCTTTTCCAAATGCATTAATGAGCTGTTTAATTAAGGGATGAGGAATTTTACAGCCAGTGATCACCAGTTTTGTTGTTTTAATAATGCTAAATTTGAGATCTTTTGTCTGACAACTTCATTAAAAATGCTTCCTCACATAATAAACTAAAATTCTACCATTATACCATTATAGTAGATAAAAATTTGTATAGTTGCAGCCTTTTACTGTTGATTTTGATTAGGATGTATGGGAAATTATGTTTTAGAAAAAATTAGAAAGTTGCAAGTCTGGCTGTTTTCCATAATATGCCCTTTGAACTCCAAAGCAATCATTGTACTATTGCACTGCATCATTTTGGTGCAAAATCTCAAATATACATTGATCTCAAATGTATGAGCTTTCAGCTATTTGTGACGAGAAATCCCAGCATCCTCAGCAATATGTAGGTTGACTGTAGGGTCATATGAAATGTTTGCTTAGTAGGGGATCCCATTCATGAAATATGGCATTAATACTTCAGCTTTGTCCCTACGACACCATTATGGGGAGTGTGTTGGTTACAGGTATGTAAATATGCTGCATCCAAGCTACAATGCAAGGAATGATTAATACCATCCAGACAATTTAATCCTTAGGTCAGATCAGAATAGCTGTCAGGAACACTAGAAAATGATTTCCTTTAAGTGGAGATACAGTACTTGAATCTGTGGTCCTTAAAGATTTAGTCATTTGTAATTAGCAAACTTCTGACAGAATTAACTACATTTTAAAACTGTATCAGCTGATACATGAAATGGGGAAAAAGAATGAGCAATACCAGCCTTGGATGAATTAGTAAAAGTATATGAGCTGTTAATAAGAATGCAGTTCACTGTGTACCATTTATAGCAAAATAGCAACTTTCTGTTTTCCAAGTATGAAAACTGAGCAGTTGGGATACTGGATACTAGTGGGCAGGTTCTTGCACTGGTAAACCCTCATAGATTTCTTTATCTCTTCGACCCAGCTGTCTGGCCCTGTTGGCAGCAACTGAATCTAGTAGCAACTTTGCCAGCATGTGGAGTTCACAGTAAACCCTGATCAAGCAATACATGGATGACTGGATGTCTATAGTGACCCACTGGTTCTGGTTCCGGACTTAAGTGCTACTGTCATTAAAAGCATCAGCTGCATTCTTGTGTAATATGTTCTTTGTGTGATCAGAAAAACACATTTGAATGTTGACTAGGATATAAATTCTCTAACCAGAATGCCAGCGCAATCCAGACATCTGCCTAAAATATCTGGTTCATTTTTGTATTAAAACGTATTTTCTTACTAATGACTAGGGATGTAGCGAACTGCCGATTTGGTGTTCGCGAACGCCGTTCGCGAACACCGGCAAAAAATGCGAACGTTCGCGAACAGTTCGCGAACTTCGAACACCCGCTAAAATCGTTCGATTCGAACGATCGAAGGATTTTAATCGTTCGATCGAAGGATTTTCATTCGAATCGAACGATCGAAGCAAATCGATCGAATGCTTTTCATTCGATCGAATGCTTACAATCGTTCGAACGAATGGAAATCGTTCGATTTTTAGCGTTCGAAGGAATTCGAATGGTCGAATCGTCGAACGATCGAACGCGAACTCAAAATGCGAACGTTCCCAAACGTTCGCGAACATTCGGCGGACGCGAACGGTCGAAGTTCGCGCGAACTAGTTCGCGGGCGAACAGTTCGCTACATCCCTACTAATGACATACTACAACAATACAATGACAATCTCTACAAAGGGATCAAAGTTGGAACCAATTCATGAAGGAGTTTGCTCAACAGGATGACATAATAGTGTGTACTATTTATTTGACATTGATATTTTTTTTATATTAATTTAAATTGACCTTATTATATGGAAGTAAACTATTTGTATATATGCTAATTTTTCTTCATTAAACCAAGTTAAATTTAAGCAAATGCCAATATATGCTAGTTTGTATGACCACGTTATAGAAATCATAACAAGAGTGCTTCGCAATTCTAGGGATTATTTTTATCAGCACAATACAGGTTAAATCATCATAAATACTAAGGGTCATGTTTAATTCAGTTATATAGATTCAGATTAATTTCCCACTTGTACTTTTGGCTGTTTATTTAACTGTGCCCTATCACAGTAAGAGGGGAATGGAAAATACCCAAAGTACCTTTTAACCTTACCGAATGAGAAAATTCAAACAATGATCGTCAAGCTTTCTTTGAACAATGAAAACTCAAATCTCTTCAGCTACTGAACTCAATAAATAGTTGACCAAGCAGGACACAGCATTAATATCAGCGTATGGGTTTCATCTGAAAGGAGCAACATTTCTTGCCACACAGGAAAAACACTGATATTGTGTACACTTTTTATATCTTGGGATTGTGGCAGATTTTCAGGTACAATGAACAAAAGTAGTTCAGGAGTGAAGGCTTAACAAATCTGGTTAGATACAACTCTCCTATGTGCATATTGAAAGAAGATCCTCTATAGCAATCAATGTCATGGTTACATTTTATAAGTGTAACGTAATGATTTTGCATGACAATTACTCTTTCTCTGTGAAAAAGACTGAAATTATATTTGCATTTTTTTCAAACATCTGTATATCATGATACAGGTTTTGTGTGTTCAGTAATGCACCTGCTGCAATCACTTCCCTGTTGTCAGTTTATATGTTGTCAAATGAACCCACCCTACCCCTTCTTTGTTTGAAAATATACTATTTATTGTATCTGAATCTGCAAGGCAAAACTAAGCAACACTTTATATAGGCTGCCTCACTTTACACAAAGCAGCTTGTGTTGCACATTGTTCATGTATTATAACATGGCAGGTAAGTCTGGCCTGCTCCATGCTTGCTCTCAAACTAGACAGGAAGTAGGAAACAGGAACAGTATAAGGAATTATAAGACAAATGGCAAAACAGTTGGAATGCCCTTAAGCAAAATGTCCACACAAACAGAGGTTACTACGATCAGAATGGCTGAACCATAGATACGATTACCAGAAAATAAGGTTTTGTTATAAATTGATACAACCTAAATCAGTTGAGCAGTTTAAAAACTAAAGCCATTAGTTTGCAACTACCTATCCTCCTTGCTCTAAAGGCTTTCAATCTGCTATGCACAAAAGGACTGACAGCAATATGGTGTGTGCATTATGCAGAAACCCATTATTTACAAACCTCAGAAATATGGGAATTCCTTTTGTTTTATGTTTAAGCAAATCATTGTTTTTCTAATTATTTCTTTGTAATAATTGAGCAGAACCTTGTACTTCTATTGTAACTAAATTGCATGAGTCCATTTAGGCAAACGAAAACCATTGATGTTGAAAATGTTGAAATGTTTTTTAATAGGCTTAAGGAATGGTGATCCAAATTACAGACTAGATCCCCTTTGTTAACGTACATACCATCATATGAAATAAAGGTGCAAATAATGTTTTATACTAGTGCAGTAACCATATAAACTAATAAGATATTTGCAGATGACCAGTAAATGCTTCCTGCTAATTGGATTCAGTAAGTGAGCAGACTACTAGTAAATCAAAAACATTTTATGAATTAACCCTATTAGTATATAATATGCCAACAAGCCCAGATTTTTTTTCTGGTCATGTAAGCCATGGCCATGACTTACAAGTAGATATGTAAGTGATGTTTATAATAGTTAGTTTCTATGGGTTACTGAGACAAGAGCAAAGGTGCATCTGTTATTACATATCAGACGTGCACTTTACAAAATACGCTTTATAGCAAAAGTAATATTATTGCCTGTGTCTCCTTTTAATCTATGAAAAAAAAAAAGGAGTTAATATTTAATGTCGGAATGCATTTGAAGTTTAAGTGACCTCTAATACTATTTCATCTCATGGATTGTGGCAAGATTTACAGTATGAGCAGACTATTTTACTTTGTTATGTACTGAAAACTTATATCATTAAATAGTGCTTCAATTTAAGCAAGCTGCAATGCTACATCCCATTAAAAAAACAATTATTTCAGCAAGGCAATGTAAGATTAATGCTGCATTAGAGGAAATGTTATCACAGTATCAGCAGATAAAACAATGAGCAATTAATACATGGTATTGTGTGTGATTATATACTGCTGTCATTGTTTTTTTCTCCAAAAAAAAGCTTAAGGCCGCCAGTAGATGTTTTAATCTTGAATGCCTGGCCAAATGTTAACATCCAGTAGAGGGAAGTCCAACTGATTTTCTCAATATAAACAGGATATTCTATAGTATAGAGTAGTTTATAGTACAGTCATTTTCATTTATAACCACAAGTTCAAAATGTTTAGCATGCGTTGACTTCATTCACATAGGTACTTGCCTCCATAAGTTATTCTAATAACTTGTTTTACTGCCAATGAGCCTGTCCAGCCTATTTAGAGAAATGACAGGCAAGCAGACATCTTGAAACAAGGGAAGCCGTGAATAACTACCAGCTTTGACATGGGATAGTTTCATGATACCACTAACTAGTTGATATAAAGAAGCATAAATGAATTGGGCCAAAATAATTGTTTTCTGTTATGAAAACTGCATGCTGTAAGTGACCCAATTCTAACACAAATACAAGTGGAAGTGCATCTATCACAACTTACATGCAATTTGCCAGGAAATCTCATACACAGGATTTAGTAAAGTATGTCCACAAATTCACAAAGTATAGAAAAATAATCTTAAAAAGTATGCCTCCTGATCCAGTGTACAGACAATTAAAGGGGAACTATATGAGCTTCAACACTGAACAATGGATTAGGGTATGATATAAAGAATATGACTTAGAAACAAACCAATATGAAACAATGCAACAAGCATAACTAAAGACATGTAATGAGAGGGTGTAGAGTATAAAAGCCTACAGTCATAGGTTCTGGGGAGAGTGAGCAGAGAGCCATATACCACATTCTTGTTACAGAAGTTACATTAGACCTCTAGCTACAGTCCTTGGTTGGAATTCTACATTCACTCATATATATCAATAAATGATAACATACTGTACATTTTCCTCTTTATTCCTTTAATAAAGAAACATGTATGGATACAGCCTGATCCATTACACCAGCATGTTAAATTTATGGAATATGACTGAAAAACACTTGTTTTGAACATATCAAAGGTTTGAATAGTGTTAGTGGAATATCTCATTTTTGTTTCCATCTCAGGTATCCGATCTATACCACAGTAGGGTCATGAAGTTTTGCTGAACTGAGCTTTCTATTTATCCTGAATGACTGCCTTTTTTTTTTTTTTACAGCAAATCTACTTGGGAAACAAATGCATAGCTAGCCCCCAGCACAATGATTAACACTTCAGCAAATGTGTTTTTAATTCAACAAGGACGATCATGAAATTATTCTGCTATGTCAGTGAGGAAAAAATGCTGCTTGGAAACTAATGCAGTAAAAATATGGGATGTATATTGTGAACTTCCAAAGAGTTGTCAGAATGGCTGTGATCATTAGACAAAAAATATAGCAAGCACTCATCCCCTGAAGCCAAGAGACATTTTTCCATGCAGCTGTGTGCGTTGTCAGACTTTGAAAAATATGAAATATGGGAAACTGTGAATTATGTACATAGATAAATAAGATTTTTAGTGCAGCGTATTGTTTTCCATAGTTGGCAGAGAGGCCTTGCTTTAAATTTGCTCCCATTATTTATGGTGTTTTTGTGCTGTTAAGCCAGTCACATAGTGTCCTATCCCTCTTTTAAAAGTAGTAGCATATGGCAAGTGAAGTGAAGTCCCATATTGTTTTAATTTTTGAATTGACATTGATGCTACATAATTTTTCAGACTATGTACAAATAGGAAAAATACGTCCATCCACATGTATGTCTGTCCATCTATTCATATATTTAAGTACATATGACAAGGAAAGATGAGCATTTGGAAAATTTGCAACATTTGTAGTTACATTAGTAAGCTGTTATGATAAGTATTTTATTTATAATAGGTATACTTTTTTTTATACCTATACCTTTATATCCATTCCCTGTTAGTAGCACTTAGCTACTGGTGAAGTGTGTATGGGACTAGTTCCAGTTGTCCAACATCCAAATTCTAAAAATTTTTGCTTATTGTGGAGGCTGTGCAGTTCCATTACTCTTCCATTGACTTTACAAATATATAATCTCTTCTAAATAGTGATGGGTGAATCTGACCTGTTTTGCTTTGCCGAAAAAATTGTGAAAATTCATTGAAATGCATTGACGTGTGACAAATAGTCTCGCGATTTCTTGCAGTGTCAATAGTTAGTTGGTATTTTGTTTGAAGGGATGTTCTGTGTTTTATAGTATATATGATTTCTGGTCCGTGAACTAGTTAAATTGTGCATCACTGGATTCATCAATAAAAGAATATACAGTTAATTATTCAACTGGGAAATAATGGCGTGATAGGTTACCAGACAATTTCTTCATGCAAGTATTCAATTTGATTAGGAAAAAATCCAAGGGGAATATGTGACCTTTTAGATGTGACAAATCTATATGTCTGAGTGAAAACACCTTTAAATAATATAACTCTCTGCTTGATATATATGAAAGGAGAATCCTTTGGCGAGACCAGGTTTAGTATCATTGATTGCCACACAATTAAACTCTGCAGTAGAAAGTTCACACAATCATTTACTCATCCACATATTTGTTTGCACTGCAATGCAATTCTTGTGTTCATATTTTTCATTTTCTACACATCACAGTTTATCAAGCAATGATACAATTTGAAAAGGGGGAAGGAAAAATATATGAAGTGATTGTGACTATTTTCCCCCTAACAAATGTGAAGTAGTGCAAAAAGTAAGAATCAATGTGAAAGAGTATTTGGTCAATTATAACATTATAGTAACATTATAGGGGTTGCAGCGAACTGGGCTAGAGGTCATTGTTTCATAGAAGCATAAACAAGAGCGCATTTTTTTCACAGTTCAGTTTTATATACACTGGGGTTCACTTACTAAGGAATCATATCTTTGTCATTTCATAACAATAACACTGTTGCCCTCTCTACCAGGATTGATCAACCAATAGCTGATGGAAAGTTTAGTTCAACAATATCTATATGGTCCTCCCCACCAGGCTTTATAACCTGTTTGGCTCTACATTATGTTGTTACTGCAAATTATTATAATATACTATAATATGAGTATGTATGTATGCAAGTGACCAATGAAATATTTGTAACCATTTTAATGTCAGTAAGTCAGTGAATTTGTCTGTCCAAGAACTTCACCTTTGATTCGCAAATATGTGAAAGTCCTTGGCAAAAGTATCTTAAGGCTTCTTAGTAAATAATTCTTTCTGTTTCACCCTGCCTCTGATCTGCGTAATAGCCTTAGATGTATCTTGAGTCTCAAGTATCTGAAACTGGTGACTCTTTTATTAAACAAGGTAAGGCAGTAGAGAGTTGACTACACTTGAAATCTAGGACCAGTAATAGACAATGTGTTGAATTCATGCTGGCTGTTTATAAGGCTCATTATAGGGAGAAAACTGTAAGTGTAGCCAAAATGAATCCTTTTGTGACCCTTTAGTCTTGTTTATGAACCTTACTGTAAGTTAACAAATACTACCCCTGGGTAGAGGGTTCGTCATACAGAATCCATTATCGTTGTATTTAGATGCTATAAATTATTTGAATGTATTTATTCCTGGATGCAACATGCTATTTTTCAAACAGCATTACAGTTTGTTTTGGCTCTTAAAATACAAATCATAAAAGTGAGAATATTACACCAAAGCTGAGAATTTCCCCTCTTGAGCTTCCAACCACATTTATGTAGTTATTATTTTATTTACAATGATATTGTTTAGCCTTTTCTGTCATACATCCTTTTGGGAGTAAATGGCTTCTGCCAGCAACCTTATCCTTGTGTTTAATACCTTCCTCTTGTTTCTGTACACCCAATTTTCCCTGCTGTTTTTCTCATTACTTTGTCATAGTCCAAAACACTCCATGCCTTGCTGTTCTTTTCCTTCTTTTCCATTCTTTAACTGTCAGTGCTCATTGCTTTACTTCTCTTTCCCCTGTGTTTTAGTTTTTATTTGCTACGCATTTTTGCTGTTTTGGTTTGCCTTTCTTTTACAACTCGCTGACCTCTCTGTAAATTCCTTGGGGTTTGTTTCAACTAGATAGCCCAATTCTGTTTTTTATTTGCCCCTGTTTTCTTTTATCCTGCATAGAAAAAATGCAGACAAAACACAGATGCCATTATTATTTGCCCCTTGCCTTTGTACTAATCAACCACTTGGATCAAAGTCCTACCCCCTAGGAGCTGTCTAGTTGTTATGTTTGGAAGAAAAATAGCAACATGGGAGCCTTTTTATAATGATGAACAGTAGCATAGTGGAAATAAGCTTTTCTCACAAGGTAGGGCAATGTAATGTAATTACAGAGCAATAAATCATCTTAACTGCAGTGCCATTATCCTTCCCATTGACTCCAGTGCATTTTGGTGATAATTCTTTATTTTGCAAATTTTTCTGCTGTTCCAAAAATATATTAGCAAAGTCAAATGGCCCAGTTTCACTCATCAATATTCATGGCTGGATGACATTTGGGGCAATGGTGCATAGGGAAATTGTGAGTGTCTGTGATGTTTAGTAACTCAGGAGTAAAGGCCAAACATTGCCCAACATTGCTCTACAGTATATACAACAGGTAAATTATACAAAAAATAAGCACTGGAAAAATACATAAATATGTATAATCTCTAAATAAATAAAAATAAATGTTTTTCTTGAGACAGAACTTAATATAACTTATCAGACAGTAGTCAGATATACAGTATACATCTATATATATTGCCTGAATAAGAAATAAACAGGAAAGAGAATCATTGACATTGCTACAATACATAGGGAAAGAAGTTCACTTTGGCTTTTATTGTAAGAAGTGCAAGTGTTAATAAAATAATCTTCAAAGACAGAGCATCTCTGTGATAAAATATGAGGAAGGAAGTATTAAAGTTTGCCTACGGCAGCACAACTAAACACTACAAATGACATACTCAGTCTTTTCCTTATATATTGTGCATACATTTGAAATGTGATTACTTTGTAGTGCTATTTGGGTCGTGTTTCAGCTTGTATATGGAAAGTGCACAAAGACCATGTGATATGATTAAATGTATTATGAGATCTATCTGTGTTGTTCATTATATGTGCAGAATGTGTGATTATTCTTCCCTGGACACCAAATACTATTTGTATGAATATACACATAAATTCACAAAGTGAACACAATATAATATGGAATATTGTCATACTGTTGGGAAGGTTAAGAATGTTACATAGCAATCTAGTCTCTTAATTATACTAGTTTAAAGAAATACATGTTGAGAATTCTGAAGACCATAAGAATTAATTGAAAACCCTCCACTGAAGAATTTCCTTGGCACTAATGGATCTTACCCATTCGGATGCCTACATCATGCTATTGATTAGTTGTAAAGCTCTTTTGCTCCTGATCAGAGATAGCTATTTCTGGAAGCAGCTACTCAAGGGACTCAACAAATGAAAGTGAAAAATGGATTCAAAACAGCCTGGAGATAATCCATTGTCTAGATCTGTATGGGCTATCAGCAAAGTGTGAGGACTCTTATCTTCTTTTTGTCAGTGAAATATAGAATAGCATGGCTTTCTTAATAAAAAAAAAACATGTAGCGCGAAAGGTAGACTCTGTTTTACAAATGCATCTTTTGTTATTTCCTTGTTAAAGTCTATAATTTCAGTCTGTTTTTTTCTATAGGCCTAAATTTTAATACAGAGTATCAGATTGCACTAGGGTGCATATATGGCATATTCTCATTTTTCAACTGATGGAGAAGCAGTTAAACCTGCCCCTGCAGCTTGCCATGTGCAATAATGCTTGAAACTGCTTGTCACCTGCTGGGGGTTTTCAGCAGGCGGAGAATAACCCACACACAGCAATGCAGTCTGTCATTTGTTTCAATTGCCTGTCACCAGAGTCAACTTCGATTAAAGCAAAAGAAGACACCAAAGAATGTGTCTGGGCAGAGAATATGCCTTGTTGGCCACAAGCATTTATAGTCAGAGTTTTGCTTAGCGTTTTGAATAGAACGAGACACTGTGTCAAATCTGTGTGATATGACACCTCTTCCAGCTATACTTACTTATGCCTCTATTTCTAATGTGGAATCAACATACAGTCAGAGAACCCCTGCTGTACTTCCTTTCTGTTTAGGAAAAGAGGCAGCCATCTGGTATTCTATAGAAGTCACTAAACTAAATCTTTCAATTTACTTACATGAATTCAGAAAAACAGCTCTCTATATTAAAAGCATATAAGATAAAAATGACCAGATCTCTGGCCTGAAGATTAAACATTCTTTTCCATTATGGATTTTGCAACATTTGTAGCGTTGGAATCGATGGAATATTTTTAGTAAAAATGTATTATTTATCTCTTGTTAAACATCATATAGAGATGCACCTGAAATCAGTGCTGTGTTAAAGGCTTGTCCTCTGACTTTGTGCTTGTTAAAACCCCTAAATCACATTGTTTTACTGTTTCGATCAAATTAAGCTTAGAATTGCCTGAAAACATCTGAACTGGCATGATTCGGAAGCCATTTGCCTGTTCATATTTTATGTGCATCAATCTTTTGGACAGACAGTGAAGGACTAACTCACTCTGCTCATGGGCCCTTCTGGCTAGCTTAAGGGTTTTTCTTCTTTTGTCCCTCAAATGACAATATTGTGCCAGTACAGATTGTATAAAGTCTCCTGAGATGGAAAAAACAAGGTTAGTTATTGTCATATTGTCTATTGAGATAGGTTCAGTTCATTCTCCTGCTATTCTGTACAACATGCTTTGTCATTAAAGTAATGCTATGAGTGAATTTCTTGTAAAAACGTGAGGGAAATAGCCACTAGAAACTCTAAGGGGTTGATTTAATTGGTCGCTAAGGTCTCATCTCTTAAGTTATTGAGAAGGGCTTATTCAGACTCTCTCTACAATTAACACATTTCTTCCTTGAAGGAAGGAAATTGATTTCATTATTTTAGTTTGACTAGTGTCAAACTAAAGTATCTAAAATGCTTATAACATTACTTAACTACAGTTTTTTATATTGTTCTTACTAAATTAAATATTTATAACTTGACCATGGCATTTTAAGCAGCACATTTTAAAGAATGAAAAATATTATATTTTTCTTTGTCCTTCATTGTGTCATTTAGTGTTCTGTAAATATGTATATTTTCTTTGAACAAGGCTGATTAAGGATAATATTGTAGACGTACACACACTCACAAACACACACTGCATATTTATTTTTAAAGGAGCAATGGAATTAAGCTATTTGCTGACAAAGATGTGGCACAGCAGTCTTGGATCAGAGACCTGCACAGGCCTAATAGGTTACACTGGCACCAGATCTCAAAAACCACAACCAGTATTATTACTTTCTCAGACATGACACGTATACAATATGCAACAGCTTTATCATCAACCCATTAGTGACTGATTACCATGATACCTGATAGTAAAAGGTACAGTTGTGCTTCCCAGCTCCCACTAAATATTTTTAAATATTTTACTCTAAAAGTATGACATAAGCACAATACAATTATTCAGTAATACTGAATAAAGATGTGATGTTCAATGTCTATAGTTTTGTGGTTAATACTTAGTAACTAGTGTTTAAGTGGTTAGTAGTGATGGGCAAATTTGGGGCGTTTTGGTTCGCCGAAAAATTCGCAAATTTCCTGCGAAACTCGCTGGTGTCCGTTTTGACGCCGGCTAACTACATGTCTGTGTTTTTAAATATTTTTGCATACTAGGTGCCTATTTTACCTCTGTAAGATAGGGAGCTTAGCTTTGTTACCCTCCCTGTAACTAGAGGGTATAAAATAGGAAAAGTGTGTAAAAGTATGTAATGTATGTAATGTATGTAATGTAAATGTAATTTTTTTTTAAAGTCAATGTAGATGGAAAGGTACAACTAAGATGCACATGTGTTCTTTAAGGCCATTTTATTATTGTATTCTTTTTTTATAATTTTAAAAGCTCTTATGTTTTCGATAGATGTAGATGACTAAATAATAATAAAAGAATTACAACGGTATATGTTTTATTTCACAAAAATAATATAAAAATGTTTTTTTCTGTTTGAAAATTGGGAGAAAGGAGAAATCAGAAGATTACATGCTGAGATCCTTATGGTATAGCATATGCTTGACTTGTTAGATAGATAGTGTGAGCTGAATTCCAGCTTGGCCTATTCTATCTATCATGTATGGTTGAAGTGTCAGTCTAAATAGTTGTTGGCGTTGGATATAAAATTCTTATTTCTCACTAAGTATGATGTAAACATCAAATATCTTCTTCCACTGTACAAAGTAGTATTGATAAAACTTTGCCCAACGGATGCAGTGGGCATAACAACTTATCATTGTTGTCATTCAGTTTTGGAAATCCACTACACAAATATACACTTACTAGTTATTTTTAGAAAAATACTATAATATTGTGATCTGCCAAATTCTGCTTTTGTTGAAAATGATTTAGTAAAAAAATGTGTGCTTTCCAGTGTCTTGCTATAATTTAATACAGGCTTAATACCTTATTATACTAGGACTATCTATCTTGAGACCTTTTGGGCTCTGTACCCCCCTCCCCCCAAAAAATGTTCTCTTTATTTTTATGGGGCCCATAAACATCCTTGCAAGATGAATATGAAAAAATAGCATTGCACTCTGCAGGTCAAAATCAAAATAAATATTTATTATTGGTTAAAAAAAAATAGTGGTATATATACGTAGCATTGTAAAGGCTTTTAAGTAGTGGATATCTTTCATTTGTATCTGGAAACCCACTGGCTAAACATTTTTTTACTGTTACATAAGATGCTTTTTGAGAAATAATCTTTGAAATTCCATGACTCCGCATTATAGATACCAAGCAGAGGAATCAACATATGGAAACTAGAATGTCAGAGTCAGGGACCTCCAGCTGGGATACTGTACTATTTCAAGCATCATAATTAGGGATGTAGCGAACGGCGGAAAAAATGTTCGCGAACATATTCGCGAACTTGCGTCCAAAAATGCGAACGGTTCGCGAACGTCGCGAACCCCATAGACTTCAATGGGAAGGCGAATTTTAAAAGCTAGAAAAGACATTTCTGGCCAGAAAAATGATTTTAAAGTTGTTTAAAGGGTGCAACGACCTGGACAGTGGCATGCCAGAGGGGGATCAAGGGCAAAAATGTATCTGAAAAATACATTGTTGACACAGCGCTGCGTTTTGTGCTGTAAAGGGCAGAAATCACACTACGTCACTCAGGTGATGTTTCTGGACACGGAATGTGAAAAAGCTCACACAGCTAGGTGGCACTTGGTTAAAGACTGGGCAAACAATGCCTGCAAGGGCAACGTATACAGTAGTGGATACGGAATATATTATTGCTGCTGTAAAAACATCACTCAGGTGATGTTTACGGACACGGAATTATTATTGTTATTTAGACAGAATGTGAAAAAGCTCACACAGCTAGGTGGCACTTGCATACCTCCCAACTGTCCCGCTTTTGACCACTCAACCCCCTGTCCCTCTTTTGTACTGGAAAGTCCCTCTTTTCTCTGAACTAAACAGCCAGAAAAAAAACAGTTTCTAACTTAATTAGCAACAATTTTGACTCTGGTTGGTGCTGGTTGGTGCTGGTAGTGGTGAACTACTAGGAGGAGCAGCACACCAGTCCCACTCCCCAACACAGCTAGACTAATAGCACTGGGCTCTTACAGTAGCAAAGTAAAAAAAACAAAAAAGAAAATAAAAGCAGTCCTTGCAAGGACTATTGGGTTACAAGCAGCAGTCAGCAGATGAGAGATCAGCAGCAGGACAGCTGCCCACAGCAGCTACATACAGAGCACTGCAGTAGAAGGTAGATTACTAGCCAGCAAAGCTACCTAACCTAAAATGTCCCTCAAATCCCTGCAGAGTTCTGTCCCTACAATACAGAGCAGTATCAAGTAGATTACTAGCCAGCAAAGTTACTATCAACTGTCCCTCAAATCACTAAACAGCTCTCTCCCTACACTAGCTCTTCCAAGCACACACAGGCAGAATGAAAAAACGCTGCAGGGCTTCAGTTTATATATGGAAGGGGAGTGGTCCAGGGGGTGTGGGAGTGGTCCAGGAGGGAGAGCTTCCTGATTGGCTGCCAAAAATAAGCGCCAGCTAAGGCGAACCCAAATTGGCGAACGTCGCGCGACGTTCGCGAACATTCGGCGGACGCGAACAGCCGATGTTCGCGCGAATTAGTTCGCGGGCGAACAGTCCGCGACATCCCTAATCATAATTTAGGCAAAGACTGAGAATACGGGAGATCATGCTCAAAATACTGTAGATATGTCTGCGTATAAGCCATCCACAGACAAGGCAATTGCTACAGCCTGATGACATATTCTCATATAGGATATCTGAACTTTCAGTGCACCAATTGAAATACTCTCCATGATAGCTAAAGATGTTAAGTGATTCTTTTAACACTATGAAAATAGTGTTGGTGTTGAAGATTGTTGAAGTTTGTTGTATTCCTGCAGTATTAAAAATATATTATTTCTCCCTGTAGTCTGGGCTCCTGATATTTAGAGCAGGAATGCCATAGCTAAAATGTTCATTCAATTAGAAGCAGATTCAAACTGACCTACATAGCAGTTCATTCATGAGATAAAGCAACCTGCAGTCATAGAGATAAAAGTCAGTTGATTGAGCTAGGCTTTCTGTGCACACTGCAGAATCCATGATACTCCTCTGGCTTCCACAAAATACTCCAAAGAAAAAAATCAAACTCATTTTAATTAGTAAGAATTCTAAAATAGATTTGTATTATTATTTCATAGGCAGTAAGTACAATCTCTCGCTTTTCATTTTTAAATTAGTAAGAAGCATAGTGCATTTTATCTCAAAAGATACCGCATCTGATGTTATATTTTAAAGGAAAAAGGTTCTAAATAAGTGCCCCCCTCCCCCCCCTACACACATATCTTCTTACAGTATATAATGTTGAATCTCAAGTATGTCTTTCTGGTTACAATGTACATTTCCTGTCTAGTTTTCCTCGAGTAACAATTTCCTTTGTAAAGGTCAAAAGATCTTATAACACTTTAAATTCATTGGATATAGTAACTCACCCCCCAATACCCAACTGGTATGGGTAAGACCCCTATATACTGTATATCCCTGTGTGTAGCACTGTTAATCAAATCTGACAGAGGTTACAGTAAGCAACATGTAAATTTATTTAATTGTTATTTCGAGAATGAATGTTGGGTTGCTTTCAAGAAAAAGTGGTAACAAATGATTACCACCGATACTATATTTCTTAAATTTGCACATTATGATATCAGAAATAGAATATTAACAGCATGTATTGCAATTTTGCTTTATAAATAGTATTATCTAATAAACACTCAGGGGCAGATTTATCAAGGGTCGAAGTAAATTCAAGGGAATTTTCGAAGTAAAAAGATTTGAATAAATTTTTTGGATACTTTGACCATCGAATAGGATACTACGACTTCAAATTTACTTCAATTTGAAGTAAAAATCGTTTCGAATATTCGACCATTCTACAATCAAACTACTGTCTCTTTAAAAAACTTCGACTTCAATACTTCGCCAAATTAAACCTGCCGAAGTACTATGTTAGCCTTCAGACATCGAAGTAAAATTTTTGATCGTACACTAAAATCGTTCGAATCGTTCGATTCGACAGATTTAATTGTGCGATCGAACGATTTTACTCCGATTGTTCGATGGCCAAATTTGGTGAAAAATACTTCGACTTCGATATTTGAAGTCGAAATATTTAAATTCAATGGTCAAATTTCGAAGTATTTTTTACTTCGAAATTCGACCCTTGATAAATCTGCCCCTTACAGTGCCCTTGCATATGTATGATAAGATCTAGGACATTTGCATGATAAGATGTAGTACATAAACTAGTTTGAACAAGGATTTGATCAAAGCACAGGCTTTTTGCATGATTCTACTCTTACATTATTGTAAAGGTCATTTGGTAGAAATGTCATGGTAGTAAAGAACACAACAGCTTATTTAAAAAGATATGACTTTTAAGTTTTTTTTCAAGTTACTATATTACAAAATCTTCCAGTTCAACTTGTCTCACATCTGTGTCTGTAATCATTTTAATTCTGTAAAGTTCAAGATTGCTAAAATGCCTTGCTACCATATTATTACGGCGCAATCTGTTTCTTCTGTTTCAAATAACAAGCACAGGTAGAAGGTACATTTCTTTCCTTAACTTGGAAAGTTAAGCTAAAGAGGTTTAATAGAAAAATTATTTATCCTTAATTATCTGGAAAGTAATTTAATAGCACCTTAATAAATTTGAACTCCTCACAAACAGAGGAATAAAAATCCAGTATGCCCTTACTTCCTCCTTGAAGTGAAATGAAATTACATGGAAGTTTTGCGTTCAATTCATGGTACACTTCTCTGTCATTCACAGTTCTTTTGCAGGCTAAAATGACCGAATAACTTGTTTTATGGAACATGACTGGGATTGGACCCTGACAGAGAATAAATATCTTACTTTTAAAATAATTAATACAAAATGAGTTGCGTATTGAGATCTATTTGAAAACACAGTGCAGCTTAGCCAAACACTCTATGTTGCAGTGATCTTCAAAAGACCTTTACAATAGGGTTTTGTTCAATATTTAGCTGCAAAACATACTGAATTTGTGAAGTTATTGATTAATATAACATTTTAAATGGGCATTGGTGTGCATTCAAAGTAGGATTTGTCCCACCTCATCACTACAAATGAAGTCAGTATTTATATGTGTCTCTGAATGAAGACACACACAGTCAGTATTAGTAATCTGGCTTTATTGTGAAGATTATTGTGATCATTGTTATCTTAAGAGAACATAGCAATACAACATATCAAATGTAGATCTTTTGTGTAATGCAACCATTTTGCAAGTATCTGCCCTGATTCACTAGCTTCTCCTCTAAAGTCATCTTTCAAATGCGGTTGTTTCCGGCAGTTTTACTAAAGAAATCTTTAATTGGAAGACTCTAGTTCCTCCTCCCTTTTATGTCCATGGGAATAGCATGATACATTTTCATTTGTTTTTCCAAGAATATTTGAGATAAAGTTGTTACCAGCAAATGCATTTTTTTTAATGATATGATTTCTCACAACATAAGCATATTTATGTTGCATTTTAGAACCCTTTATATTCCACTGAGTTTGTTTCATTTTAAATTGACTTGACATATTCCATTTAATATATTCTGTCTCTGATTACTTATTAGACAGGTTATTTTTTTAATAACACCTGAGGGGTCACATGCCTCAACAACCCTTCTGTTCTTTGCCTCCAGACATAGGACACCTCAGTGGTGAAGAATGTGTGCTGATGAAAATATCAGATGCACACTGTAGTGCTTCGGTCTATAAATAGTTCTACGGTTTCATTAAGGTATTTTTTATATCTCCATTTGTATACTGATATTATTGGCCACAGGCAAAATAACTTTATTTGAAAAAAAACAAGAACTAGACAGCATACCATTTAAAATGGATGGGAAAAAAAAGTCTGAGGCACCTTAACCAATGTCCCAATTCCAGCTGGCACTAGACTTAGTGGATGATGGTGACATCGTACTCGTACCTTTCATGCAGCTTATACAGCTACAGTCAAGTATTCAGTCTGATTCACCAAAGGTATATAATTCATACACTCATTTGCTTAGTCTGTAGTGATGGGAATGTGGAGATGCTAATCCTGATGGCGCTGCCTGTATTGGCACAGAAGGCCGAATCATAGTCACAAAACAGGCAAAAAGGTCAAGGCAAGTGGCAGGAATCGAGTTCAGACAGACAGAAGTTGAAATACCAGAATAGTTACACAGATTATAATGCTTTGGCAGCTTGGGGATTGTTATAAGGCAGGAAGGCCTTTTAAAAAGAGAATTGGCGCCAAAGTTTGAATTTCGTGACAGAACATTGTCATGATGTCCCGCGCATGCTCCAGTGCCAAATATTTCTGAATAAATATCAAGCTTTAGCTGACTTAATTTTACATAATTTAGTTCCCTCTGCAATATATAAACCATATAAACCATTCATAATACTATGCTGAGAGAGAAATTAAAAAGGTCTGGGATGATTTTGTGATCCCTGTGGTACTCCATTCCAATCATTTTAACAATTCTTTTTTTTTATAACAGCACTTTCCTCTCAATTACTTAGACACTTTGTACCCTGTTAAAACCTTCCCCTATTCCCAGTGTCATAATTTAAGCTGTTCTTTAGAAGAACATTAATATTATTAGCAAATTAGCAATTTTAAAAATGTGAATATTATATATATATTTCAAGGAAGGAAGTTGAATTAGTTTGTTATAATTAATTAATTTGGTTAAGATGCCTAAGGTGGTGGCCTTACTATGTCATGGAGGAAAAATGTTTCTACTCTGATGTTATACAAATTAACTTGTCTTTATTGGATCCCATCCATTTCAGATAAATCAGATAACAATTATTATGTTGCAGTTAAAAAAAAATAATGTAGATTTGAGTAACATACATGTGGTGTCATTATTGCCCAAGGCAATAACGGTCTAACACTGCTGGAATCCAAAGCTAGGATTTTTATTAAATACAGTATGTATCGTGCATTACTTCAAAGCATTTGCTCAGTAGATGATTTATGGAAAACCATTGAGTATACATGAAAATGTGACCTTTTTTTTAGTTCTAATATGTTTTATGTATTAAAGGAAACTGATTTATTAGATGTTACTATAACTGTATCTGCGGTTTAGCAAGCACATTTTGCCCACCACATGTTAAGGTTAGACAAATAATAGAAATTATTATTTAAGGGGGTCGGTTTTATTCTCATTCTATAAATTAGCTAAATAAAAAGGTTAACTGTCTGGTAACATTTAATTATTTGAGATGTATAGCTTGGTGCTTTTATATTGGTGACAATAAATTCTAAGTCCAGTGAAACAGTGCTTTCCCATTCTACATATAGAGGGAATGTGTAAGAATCTTTTACTGGATTTGGACATAAAAATGTGTCTCTAATACTTGTACCTTTATAGAACTGACCCCTAAGACTGACAAGTTCACACTGCATTACAAACCTGATGGTAATTTTAAGAGCCAAGATTACAATTTTTTAACAGGAAAAAAAGAAAGCCCAATAGCATACCGGAACTTTAAGCAGCTCCTTATGAAATTGACACTGCTCCTGTTTGTTGAAATGTGGCTTAAGTTCCACTAAGCAGGCAAACAGATTCATGAGAATGATGAACAATCTGTTTTTAAAATTCTGTGTTGATACTATATGAATGAAGGATGTTCACAATAAGTCATATACTGTACATGCTACAGTAATGAGACAATGTAATATGTATTGTTAGCAAAAAAAAAATTCGCAGACACCTTTGCCAATGTTAGCAACTATTTTGTGTCCTTTTTACCAGCAACTTCCTCGCAATGTTTGCAACCAAAAGGCTCTTACGAATGTATGCAATAAAATTTCGCAATCGCAAAAGGTTTTTTGAGCAGGTGTTAACACCTTTGCTTAGTGATAATGCGCAATGTTACATTCGCCAGTAAATGTTTTTTCATTCTCATAAATGCTATTTGAAGTAATGCTTGCGATTTTAATTGCATTCCCCTCGAAATGCAGTAAATGGAGAAATACTCTTTTGTTTATATTGAAATGTGCTCATTGATTGCTATGGATGACTAGATTGTAGCAAATGATGCCCAGGCCATTTAACAATGCTCAAAATTCATATGTAAACTATCTGATATGTTTGGCAATAGTATTAAGTAATCATTAATTTCCAAGTAATCCTGCTCTCTTTGCTAAACTACCAATAACTGGATGATAATTATTAGTGTTAGTAAAATCAAAACTATCAAGTAAAATAAAATAATCTGTCTGGTTTTAAGTTTTTTGTGTAATCTTAGTCAGCAAAAGCTTACCAAACAATGGGTAGCAGCCTTCAAATCCATGGGGGAAATTTACTTAAGTGGGCGAAGTGACTAACGCTGGCAAAAATTCGCCAGCGTGACGTCATTTTGGAACTTCACCAATTTACTAATGGGCGCTGGCGTAACTTTGTTAGCGAAGGAGATGGAATCTAGCGGTACTTCGCACCCTAACGCCAGACGAAATTGCGCTCTGGCGAACGAACATAATTACGCTAATTCACTAAGATTGAGATTTAACTGAATGTTACCTCTTGTGCCAAACTTGTCTTTGCCAGCTCAGACCAGGAGAAAGGCAATAGAGTAGAGAGGACTTGGTAAAAAAATAGTTAAAAAATAGTTGAAAAAGTCCAAAAAAACGCTGGCATCTTTTACTTTTGATAGGCTGCAAAAGATTGTCATTTTTTGGGGGGTACCCACCTTCCCCCCTACATTTCCTAACATATGGCACATAAACTATACAGTGGGCACATGTATAGGTCAAAATAACAACTCTATTTTATTTTATTAAGGTTCCCTGGGCTTGTGTAGTGTAATGTATTGGCTGCAACATATACATCCATTGAACTTTAACTTCCCGCCGTATGCAAATTAGCCAACGCTAGCGTAACTTTGCTTTGCTTGCCGCAGTAAGCTAGTGCAACTTCGCAATCTTTCGTTGTCCTGGACGCAACTTCAGATTTTCGTGAATTAGCGTTGTCCTGGTGAATCTACACCTTGCGCAGTGTTGCAATGTCAGCAAAGCCATCGCTGGCGCAATTTTGCCGGTAAGTAAATTTGCCCCTATGTATCACAGAAAATTTCTCTGGAGAACCATTTGTGTGCAATGAATCAATGAGATATTTATGCGATATGTGCTGCACTATATGTTTCAGATCCTAAGGAAGGCTATACTGTATGTATCAAACAAATCTAACACATCTCTAATCAAATATGACTTTGATTCATTATTCTTAAACTGTTCTATAGTAAATAATAACTAAGTGGTTAATAATAAGACTAGAGTCCATCTTTGTTTTGAGCCTAAATAAATAAATTTTAGATCCTCCAGTGAAGACAAATTTAATTTGAACTCATTTTACAGAATTCCGAATGAGCTGATTCTCTAAGAACGTATATAATATGATGTAGTATCTATGTGTTCAAAGTAAATAGCACAAATCCTTCAAGGTTTACAGTTAAAACAAATATTTTGTTTTCCGCAGTATATGACATGACATATTTCTGAGATAAGCAAAAAAAAAACTGTTTACATCTTTAGGCTACACTGAAAAGTGAAATTTAAATTATATGTTCCAAGTGAGACAAAAAAGTCAACAAGTAATAGCAGGTCTGGAACGTCAAATGCTGGATGCACAAATAACTGAGTTTGTCATTGACCCTTTGAGAAGGTTAAAAGAATGAGTAGTTTGTTCACTGGTATCAGTTTAAAAGAGATTTTCGAAGCATCAGGACGATTCATTAAAAAGAGCAAGTACATATTGACTATATTTCTTTTTTTCCTGGACCCATAGTACCATTTTTCAAAATCCAGTTTTTCCCAATTAATTTTTGTTTTAAATCTACAACAATGGTTCAAAGTATTCCTTTCACTTCTCATTGTTCATTCACTTTGATTTTTTTTTTCTTGTGGGATTGTGTTTGATTATATAAGAAAGTCAGTCAGCTTCAGCTGAACTATTTATGACATATACATTTCTTTATTAAGACCCTGCAGTTATCAACACTTTCAGGCATAAATATCAAACTTAAAGACCTCCAGCTTGCAGATTTGATGCATCATGATGTATTAATGTTAAAAAAATCAGTCTTCCAATGATATTTACCCTCAATACATTTGGCATAACCCTGATGACTCAAATGGTGGCCTGACAATTGAAACTGGTACCAGAAGGCAGAGCACAGCAGAATTATCATGGATTTACTACACCGCAGATCTTACCAACCAGACCTCCTCTGTTCCTGTTACTAATTCAGAAAATACCACAAAGAGTTAAAAAGGTGAAACAAATAGGAGTCTAGACTGTACTTTATTGCACAGTTGCAGAACTAAACAAGTGCCTGTAGAAATATTTTTGACAAAGCTCAGTGCAATTACGATGTATTATTTATTCTTGTGCTAAATCCCTTTCCCCATTGTCTCTAACAAACAACAGTTTTAACATGACTGTACGAAAAACAAAATAAATATTTTTAAACAATGCATTAGTTAGGGGCATATTCAGCATCAGTTCTCTAAAACCTACACCAAAATGCATATCTGTTAAAGGGGGTGTTTTCAGATTGTTCCCAGAAATAAAGACTTTTTCAATCACTTTCCATTATTTAGTTTTTCCAAAATCTAAGTTTAAAGTTGGATGTTCCTGTCTCTGGTGTTTGAGTCTGGCAGCTCAGTAATTCAGGCGCAGAATCTAAACTGTTACAATTTTGCAACATTTGCTTGATACATTTCTCAGCAGTAACTGTTGAATATTAGCAACTATTGGATCAAGTCTAACAGCTGTCTGTAATGAGACCAGAGATTCTGCTCAGCAGGGACACAAAACAGTGAAAAATTTGCAAAACACATTGAAATCAATGGGCATCAAAATTATTGTGACGTGCGACAATTTTGACACAAGCGACAATTTTATATGCACGACTCTTTTTTCCAAGTGCATTAAAGTCAATAGGCTTCCAAATAATTTTGACGCACGACAATTTTTATGTGTGCAATAATTTTTACACATGCAACTCTTTTGTCCAAATTCATTAAAGTCAATGGGCATCCAAATAATTTTGACGTGCGACAATTATTTTCCAATTTATAATGCATTTATGTGCGACTATATTTAGCTTTTCATTACTATACCATTGTTTCAAACATTGTGCCGACTTGGCATAAGCAAATAGTTCAAACAATATTGGAAAGGCCAAAGTGCAATTTTAATGAGGATAATTCTCATTGGATTTGTTAGCACAAAGATACAATGCATTTCTTCAATGTCACTTGAGCTAACTACTATATTCATGAATTGCTGGTTGAATGTTCACACTGCCATACATGAGTGCATGGAAAAGCTTCCTTTAAAAGCTTCCTATTTTTTCATGATTGGAGGCAGTTACCGAACAAAGTTACCCTAAAGTTGCTTGCTGTGTTTAGTTATTCACTAAAACCACTGGTTGTGGGTGCATAGTTATCCAATGCAACTACCTAGTGATTTGAATGTCTTTGCCTAAAGTTTCTTAAAGGACCAGTAACTCAAAAAATGTATGTTTTAAATATAATTTACTATTACGCTTAACTATTAAAAACGACTTATATAAATAATATTTTGTGTAGCCATGAGAGCAGTTGAAAGAGGGTAACAGGTCACACATTTATATAGCAGATAACAGATGTAAATTGCAGTGGTGTTAGTACCTAACCAAGGAATTAAAAGGGGTCAAATGGCATTCCTGTATTTCTGCATAACTATAATATGAAAACATTTCTCATATAAAATTGAATATTCATTTTTACATAGGTTCTTCTTGAATATCTTAAATATTCCCTTATTTCTTGACATACATGGCATACTTGACATAAGTGACATACATGTTCTTTATGCAGATGGCTTTTACTGTGAATGAATTGGTTAAATCAAAGTTTTAGACTTATACCTATAAATGTATATTATAGGGAGTTAGTACACAATTGTCAGCACATTTCCTCCTACTTCCTACTATATTTCTTGAAAGTTCTGATTGTTTTGACTGTAATTAAGCATTAAATGTTAATGACAGACAATATTCTACTATAAAGTAGTACTATGTAAAAAATTGCTAAAGGCCCTTTTGAGCACTAGGTAGATGAAAGTACTTAATCTGAAAAATCCTGCATATTTCGATATATTTTTCTTATACAAGATGTTGTGCTGCTAACAAGCCTCTTGACAGAAGCAATAAGATAAACTTGAACAATACAATTTTCAGGGTGTTCAGTAAGTGCCAAAGGACTCATTAATCTTGATTATTTCACATAATAGATAACTTCACAAATCATCTTTTATTCCAAACCATGTGCATAAAGATAACAGGCATCTAATAGCCTGTCGTGGGACATTTTATTTCATAAATATAAATCTGACACAGCACAAGACAAAAATTATGAGAGAATTATGTATTATGTTTAGCATAGGGATTCTTGTTTGGAAAAATGTGCAAATAGTTACATGTAACTATTCAAAGCCAAAAAAAAAAAAATTGGCAGACTGCAGCATCAGTCATTCAAGGGAATGTATTGTCCTGTTGTACTGTATTAGGATACAGCAGTGGTGACCACCATATTGATTTTTTTTAATTAGTACTTGGACTTGAGGATTTGAGATCATTAATATAATTTGTTTAGTCACCTGTGCGCAACAGCCTTTGTTTCCTTTAGCATTCACTGTTAAACCTGGCTGTATGCAAAATTACTGAAGTGAAAATAAAACAAATATTAGAGAATTTCTGTGTCTGTGAGATACTCTGTGGGAAGTTCTATATTATTTAAGTAGTCCCCAGATTACGAGCAACGCCCATGTATACGTTTTTTATTTAAATAACTGCTTCCTCAGGCTTTTACTTATATCAGCCAATGCAGGGCTAAGAATGGGATAAAGAAGTGATCCTTATTCATACAGGGTTTTTTTGGCACAATCAAAAAATCTTTTCTTTCACGCTCCAGTTCTAACTATTACTTAGGGGCCCATTTACTTAGTTCGAGTGAAGGAATAGAATAAAAAAACCTTCAAATTTCAAATGATTTTTTTGGCTACTTCGACCTTCGACTACGACTTCGAATCGAACGATTCGAACTAAAAATAGTTAGACTATTCGACCATTCCATAGTCAAAGTACTGTTTCTTTAAAAAAGACTTCGGCCCCCTACTTCGGCAAGTAAAACCTACCGAGGCCAATGTTAGCCTATGGGGAAGGTCCCCATAGGCTTCTTAACAATTTTCTGATCGAAGGGAAATCCTTTGATCGATTGATTAAAATCCTTCGAATCGTTCGATCGAACAATTTTTCCTTCGATCGTACGATCGTAGGAAATGCGCTAAATCCTTCGACTTCGATAAGTCGAAGGATTTACATTCGGCAGTCGAATATAGAGGGTTAAATCTGCCCCCCAGAGTAATTAAAGGGGTTGTCCATCTTTGAGTTAACTTTTAGTATGATGTAGGGAGCAATATTCTGAGATAATTTGCAACTGGTTTTCATTTTTTATTATTTGTGGTTTTTGAGGTATTTAGCTTTTTATTCAGCAGTCCTCCAGTTTGCAGTGTCAGCAATCTGGTTGCTAGGGTCTTTCTGTTGCCAGACTGTGCTGTTGAACCCATAGGCAGTGAGTGGCATTAGCAGTAATTTCCTAATCTGTGAGGGAATGAACATGCCAGTGCCAATAGTTGCAAAGTGATATGCAGTCACTTGTAATTGTCCTTCAGTTGCTATGCATCAATTGTGTGAGGAAAATGCAGCATAGGGAATGGAAAACTGACTTTGAAATCCGAAGAAGTTATGGTCACTGTCAATCATTCAGATGAAAACTGCCTCCCTGTTGCCATTTTATTATTCCACAAAGTGTTGATTAAAATATATCACAGCTATTTTGCTCTTTCAGGCTGAGATAATGTGCTAATCCCAGAGGAATATTCACACCTCTATGTGGTTGAAAAAGAAAAACAGGTGTTTTTTCATGTACAAATTAGATTTTTTTTTTTAACCTGGGGCCCAGAAGGCTTCAACATGTTTCATACTTGGCTTTGGCTCCTAACACTTTTATGTACTGGCTCATCAAACACATTGTAGCTTTGACTTGCATGAGAAGAAAAATTGTTTTCTTGTGGCAATCATAATTAAGTATTAATCACCTCTGAAACTGAGACTTTTATATATCGGTTTTCACAGCAGTTCTGTGTTCTATAGTCATGCTTCAAGAATATTTTTGTTAGTAACTTCTCTTACTAGCTGACCTGCCATTTGGAAATGCACCCCTTTTATAGCAACACAGTCTTTAAATAAAAAAGCTGCATTTGATAAAATCATACCATTTTTGTGTTTCATATATTTATATATATATATATATATATATATATATATATATATATATATATATATATATATATATATATATATATATATATATATACGTATACCTATATATATATATATATCAGCTTGGTTTGCTAGAAAATAGCCAGACCTTTAGCTTAATGTCCAACTTATCTCTCTTTGTTCTGATATGACTACTAAATTGTCATGTGCCTAAATATTCCATACATAATTCAGCATGCATGTCTTAATTAGTGATGGGCGAATTTATTCTAATACTGATGTATTAAATATCAAACTCAGGGATCCAAAGGCATTCTCATCTGTTAACATTTTCCTGACAGTCAAAAAAACATTTTGCAAAGTATTTATTAATGCTGATTAATCAAAATGTTTTGACTGCTTTGACCAGTCAAGCAGTATCTGTTTTGTGCGGTGGTACAGCTCAGATGCAGCACTACACTCTTAACACCTATCCAAATTTTGAATCCCCAATGCAATGCATGGTTCAAGTGCAGAAAAGAGATTGTTAAATTAGAAACATTCATTATTTATTTTTATCACTTCCTCCCTAAATAATGGTTTGTTCCAAGTTATTAATTTCTGCCCTGAGCAAATGTTTCAGTTATAAATAAAATATAACAATAATTATAATTCAGTTCCAAATCATACGTTTTTCACTTTACCCTTAGTATTTAGGATTTACTTTAACACTGTTATATAGTCTCTTAATTGATTTCTTGTATTGCTCGTGTAACTGTGTAGATATAAAGAATAGCGTTCTAATCACATTGTTGATCTCTTTCTGCAGTCTTAGCAGTGGTGCCCAGCTTTCCTTGAAAGCTGTAGTTGACACGAAGATTATTCTCTGCAGTTTCAGATAAAAACATGAAGTGTGTGCTTCTCATGAAGTACTGTATTTGCCAATAATGAATGCAGAATTGCAAAGTCCAGTGTACATCTGGGAGAATGGATTTTATTTTATAGCTTCAAATAGCTCCTCTGTAAGTGACTTCCCCAATGTGTTTCAGAACCTTGAGTAGTTTATAACCATTATTTTTAAAGCTCCAAATCCAGGGGCTTTGTAGCAAAGAGTATTACGTCATTTTTATTCTCACTAGTTTCCCAGAATAGCTTGAATTAGCTTTAATACATAAATAAATAAATGTTTATGTAATAGAATTCCAAGAAGTCCAAAGGATACTCTTTCAGGGTACTAGTTCCTCTTCCTATGGTTGAAGCTCTGGACTTTCCATATTACTACTATTACAGGGATGATTTGAGAATTTGGTCCCTTGAGCATAATTTTATAAAATAATACAGAGCATCTTATAATATCATTCACACATAAGGATTGTACTTTATTTGTGAATTGTATAACAACTATTTAGGTGGAAATGACCCTCCATTTTAAATACGCAAGAGGGTCAGGGGATTGAAATTACCACTGGAAACAATAAGGCTGGAATATTGTTTGGCAGTGTGCAATAAAACGTGAAGATTTAAGAATGGCTTATGATGCTACCAGCAATTGCAAACTTACACAGATCAGATTTATATTGATCCAGATCCATATATGTATTTTTTTTCAAGGGAAAGTATTGTTCCTCATGACTTTTTTTTTAGTTACTGTATTTTTGCTGATA